>NW_028234414.1:22841793-22856793 GCF_977035675.1 Penaeus japonicus
ATATTTCCTACGTATATTACTCTTCTTGCCCCTCCCCCACACACCCTCTTCCCCGCTAACTCGACCTCTCCCCCCTTAGCACCTCTCACCCCCCCTCCCAACCCCCACACACCCCCGCCAACCCTTACTCCCTACAACTTCCTCTTGCTTTGTGCCCTTTTGAAGCACCTCCTCCTCCCCCTCCCCCTCCCCCCCTCCAATCGTTTATCCCCCCCATCACCCCTCCCCTCAAGCAAGCAAGATAGGTCGACATTAATTACGAGTGAGATGAGGAAGGGTTAATTATCCTCCCGCTCTTTGGCTCGGTTCCTCTGTTGTTTTATTTTATTTTGTTTTATTCACAAAATATAAATGTTTTATTCGGGGGGGGGGGTTAGGGGGGCTGTGGTAACCCATTGGAAGCCACTGTTCAGCCAGAGTGGTGTGGCGTGGGGGTAGTTATTTTGTCTCTGTTGTTTATTTACGAGGGACCAGTCTTGTAATGGGGAATGATAATTGCTCTGCCTGGCCTTATCTTGCGCGGCAAGAGCAAGGCGGGAGGTTATAAGGAGGTGGATGGGTGGGGTGCGGTGGGATGGGGGGGTATGATTTAAGGTGGGGAAGGTGGTGGTGAGGGTGGTGGAGATGGGGTGGAGATAGGGTGGAGATAGGGCGGGGTGGGTTGAATAGGATTGAAGGGCTGCCTGCACTGCATCACACTCGTTACGAGCCATCATCTAATCACCATCACCAATGTCATCACTTGGACCACTAGTTACGAGGCAGCATCCGAACACCATCGCAGTCATCACCATCGTCACTATTACTACGATCACCATTATCACTACAGTCACGTCGACCGCCGCCACCGCCGCCGCCAGACATTGTTTACGAACAGTGTTCTGACGTGTTATCTGGACGGGAGGAGGTGGGGGATCGAAGGAGGGAGATGGGGGAGGGGAGAGGGGAAGGCATGAGGGGATAGGGGAAGGGGGAGGGAGAAAGCGTGAGGGGAGGGTAGAGGAAGGGGAGAGGGGAAGGCATGAGGGGATGGGGGAAGGGGGAAGGGGAGAGGGGATGGGGGAAGGGGAAGGTGTGAGGGGAGGGTAAAGGAAGGGGAGAGGGGAAGGCATGAGGGGATGGGGGAAGGGGGAAGGCGTGAGGGAAGGGTAAAGGAAGGGGAGAGGGGAAGGCATGAGGGGATGGGGGAAGGGGGAAGGTGTGAGGGGAGGGTAAAGGAAGGGGAGAGGGGATGGGGGAAGGGGGAAGGCGTGAGGGGAGGGTAAAGGAAGGGGAGAGGGGAAGGCATGAGGGGATGGGGGAAGGGGGAAGGTGTGAGGGGAGGGTAAAGGAAGGGGAGAGGGGAAGGCATGAGGGGATGGGGGAAGGCGTGAGGGAAGGGTAATGGAAGGGGAGAGGGGAAGGCATGAGAGGATGGGGGAAGGGGGAAGGCAGGAGGGGAGGGTAAAGGAAGGGGAGAGGGGAAGGGGGAAGGCGTGAGGGGAGGGTAGAGTAAGGGGAGGCGTAAGAAGAGGTTGGAGAGGGACGAGTGAGAGGAGAGGGAGGAGAGGGCGGGAGGCTGGAATGTGGCGATTAGAGAGTGGGTAAGGAGAGGGGAGTGGGTAATGAGAGAGGGAAGGAAGGAAGGAGGGATGTAGGTAGATGGGTAGGTAGGGAGGGAGGGATGAGAGGGAGGGTTGAAAGGATTAAAGAAGGAAGGGAGGGAAAGCAAGTTAGTTAGATAAGGAGATAAAAAAGGTGGCCAGAAATAGGGAGGGAGGAAGAACGAATGGGAGGAAGAGAAGAGTAGGGCTAAAGAAGAGCAAGAAGAGAGGAATAGGAAAAGGGGGATAAGGAGGAGTAATAAGAGCTTAAAATACTCCCTCCGTTGTAGTCTGCAAACTAAGTGAACTCCTTGACGGGCGTGGGCATTTTCCATGCCGTCGCCAGCGGCCGCTTTTCGCCCCAAGTGATAAGTTTTTGGCGGGCCGCCCATATTCCCGCGGCGCGCCCAATTTGGCCCTGCATGCCGCGCGCCGATTTCCCCAGATCACAGGTGGTCGCCATTAGATTCTGGCGGAAAGAGGAGGCCCGTCTAGAGCCGTCTTGGGCATGGGAATCGTGGCTCCTAATCTGGAGAGGGGGAGGAGGAGAGGAGGAGGGAACGGGAGGAGAGAGAGAGAATGAGAAGGTGAGAAAGAGAGAGAGTGAGGTGAGATTGATTTTGATTTGATAAGTTTATTCATTCTATATACAGTGTATACACATGAATAGGCATAGGAACTATGTCTAAATGGTTTATACAGTTCATGTAGATCTAAACATACATTGTTGGTGAAGCAGATATTACTGTGACCGAGAGAGTGAGATGGTGAGAGAGAGAGATAAAGAGAGAAAGGCTACATGAAAATCCGCTAACGAGAGAGAGCGAGAGAAGGCCGCGCCTGTCCTCGTCCTCCCGTGTAAGTGAGCCAGAATCGCTTCAAGAGAACAGCGATGATGTTTGGTGGTTAACGTCGGTTGGCGATGGGGATGATGGGGATGGCGAAGGAGCAGGGCTCGGCTCGGGGTACGATTGGAGAAGAGGTTTGGGGGGTGAGCATGGAGGAAGGGTGGAAGAGGAGGTTGAATTTTGGGAAGTTGGAAGTTTGGGAAGTTGGGAAGTTGGGAGGGGGGAGGGTGGAAGGGGTGAGGAAGAGGGGGAGGAGGAGGGGGAAAAGGAAGGAAGGGGAAGAGGGAGGGGGGGGGGGGGGCGAGGGCTGGCCACTGCATGGCTTCGGTTAAGGGAATCCTTCTTACGGGCGTCTCTATTTTTTCATGTTCTTTTCCGTTGTTTTCATATTATCTTTCATTCTCTTGTTTTTTTTCGTTCCTCCTCGGAACCACCTGTAGAACCACCTCTTCCCTATATAACATACACATATTTCCTACGTATATTACTTTTCTTGCCCCTCCCCCCACACACCTCTTCCCGCTAACCTCGACTCTCTCCCGCCTTTAGCAACCTCTCAAACCCCCCGCCCAACCCCCACACAACAAACGCCCCCGCCACCCTTAACTCTCCCTACAACTTCCTCTGCTTTGGGTGCCACTTTTGAAGCACCTCCTCCTCCCCTCCCCCTCCCACCCTCCAATCGTTTAAGCCCCCCCAATCACGCCCTCCCGCCTCAAGCAGCAAGATAGGCGACAGTATTACTAGTGAGATGAGAAGTTAATTATCCTCCCGCTCTTTGGCTCGGTTCCTCTGTTGTTTATTTATTTTTTTTATTCACCTAAATATAAATGTTTTATTTCGGGGGGGGTTTAGGGGCTGTGTACCCATTGGAAAGCCAACACTGTTCACCAGAGTGGTGTGGCGTGGGTAGTTTATTTTGTCTCTTCTCTGTTGTTTATTTACGAGGAACCCAGTCCTTGTAATGGAATGATAATTGCTCGCCTCCTATCTTGCGCGGCGAGAACAAAGGCGAGGTTATAAGGGGGTGGATGGGTGGGGTAAGGGGTTTCGGTGGGGTGCGGTGGGATGGGGGGGTATGATTTAAGGTGGGGAAGGTGGTGGTGAGGGTGGTGGAGATGGGTGGAGATAGGGTTGAGATAGGCGGGGAGGCGGGGTGGTTGAATAGGACTGAAAGGGCTGCCTGCCACTGCATCACACACGTCGTTCGAGCCATCATCTAATCACCATCACCAATGTCACACTTGGACCACTAGTTACGAGCTGCATCCGAACACCAATCAGCAGTCATCACCATCGTCTACTTAATATACTACGGACTCCATTATCCACTACAGTCACGGTCGACCCCGCCCCGCCGGCGCCAGACATTGTTACACGAACCAGTGTTCTGACGCTGTTAACTGGACGGAAGGAGGTGGGGATCGAAGGAGGCGATGGGGAAGGAGAGGGGGAAGGCTTGAGGGATTTTTAGGGAAGGGAGGGAGAAAGCGTGGATGGGAGGTAGAGGAAAAGGAGAGGGAAGGCATGGAGGGTAGAATGGGGGAAGGGGGAAGGGAGAGGGATGGGAAGGGAAGGTGTGAGGGGAGGTAAAGGAAAAGGGGAGAGGTTAAAGGCATGAGGGGAATGGGGAAAAACAAGGGAAGCGTGAGAAGGGTAAAGGTAAGGGAGAGGTAAGGCTGAGAGGATGGGCGGGAAAAAAAAAAAAAAGGGGGAAGGTGAGGAAGGTTAAAAGGAAGGGGAGAGGGGAAGGCATGAGGGGATGGGGGAAGGGGAAGGCGTGAGGGGAGGGTAAAGGAAGGGGAGAGGGGAAGGCATAGGGATGGGGGAAAAAAAAAAAGGGGAAGGTGTGAGGGAGGTAAAGGAAGGGGGAGGAAGGCATGAGGGGGATGGGGAATGCGTGAGGGGAAAGTAAATGGGAGAAGGGGAGAGGGGAAGGCATGAAGATGGGGGAAAAAAAGGGGAAGGCAGAGGGAGGGTAAAGGAAGGGAGAGGGGAAGGGGAAGGCGTGATGAGTTTAGTAAGGGGAGGCGTAAGAAGAGGTTGGAGAGGGACGAGTGAGAGGAGAGGGAGGAGAGGGCGGGAGGCTGGAATGTGGCGATTAGAGAGTGGGTAAGGAGAGGGGAGTGGGTAATGAGAGAGGGAAGGAAGGAAGGAGGGATGTAGGTTAATGGGTAGGTAGGGAGGGAGGGATGAGAGGGAGGGTTGAAAGGATTAAAGAAGGAAGGGAGGGAAAGCAAGTTAGTTAGATAAGGAGATAAAAAAGGTGGCCAGAAATAGGGAGGGAGGAAGAACGAATGGGAGGGAAGAAAGAAAGAAAGAGAGGCAAAGAGAGAGCAAGAGGGAAGAGGAATAAGAAAAGGGGGATAAGGAGAGTAATAGACAATAAAATACTCTCCGTTGTAGTCTGCAACAAGTACTACTTACGGCGTGGCATTTTCCAGTGCCGTCGCCAGCGGCCGCTTCGCCCAAGTGGATAAGGTTTTGCGGCCGCCCATATTCGGCGCACGCCCATTGCCCTGCTTGCCGCTCGCCGATTCAATCACAGTGTCGCCATTAATTCTGGGCGGAAAGAGGCCCCGTCTAAGGCGTCTTGCAGTGGGATATCGGTGGCATCTTATCTGGAGAGGGGGAGGGAGGAGGAGGGAAGGAGGGTAAGGGGAGGAGAGAGCGAGAATGAGAAGGTGAGAAAGAGAGAGAGTGAGGTGAGATTGATTTTGATTTGATAAGTTTATTCATTCTATATACAGTGTATACACATGGATAGGCATAGGAACTATGTCTAAATGGTTTATACAGTTCATGTTAGATTCTAAGACATACATTGTTGGTGAAGCAGATATTACTGTGACCGAGAGAGTGAGATGGTGAGAGAGAGAGATAAAGAGAGAAAGGCTACATGAAAATCCGCTAACGAGAGAGAGCGAGAGAAGGCCGCGCCTGTCCTCGTCCTCCCGTGTAAGTGAGCCAGAATCGCTTCAAGAGAACAGCGATGATGTTTGGTGGTTAACGTCGGTTGGCGATGGGGATGATGGGGATGGCGAAGGAGCAGGGCTCGGCTCGGGTTACTAATTGGAGGAAGAGGTTGGGGGTGGGAGGCTGGAGGAGGAGGGTGGAGAGGGAGGTGGGAAGTTGGGAAGTTGGGAAGTAGGAAGTTGGAAAGTGAGGTTGGAAGTGAAGGTGTGAGAAGAGGAGGAGAGAGGAGGAAAATAAGAAGGGAAGAGGAGAGGTGGGGGGGAGGGCTTGCCCTGCATGGCTTCGTTAAGGAATCCTTCTTACGCGTCCTCTATTTTTTTCATGTCTTTCCGTTTTGTTTTCAGTATAAAACTTTCATTCTCTTGTTTTTTTTTCTCCTCGAACCACCTGTAGAACCACCTCTTCCCTATATAACATACACATATTTCCTACGTATATTACTTTTCTTGCCCCTCCCCCACACACCCTCTTCCCCGCTAACTCGACCTCTCCCCCCTTAGCACCTCTCACCCCCCCTCCCAACCCCCACACACCCCCGCCAACCCTTACTCCCTACAACTTCCTCTTGCTTTGTGCTCCCTTTTTTTTTTTTGAAGCACCTCCTCCTCCCCCTCCCCCGCCCCCCCTCCAATCGTTTATCCCCCCCATCACCCCTCCCCTCAAGCAAGCAAGATAGGTCACTTTAAATTACAGAGATGAGGAAGTTATTAGCCGGCCCACTCTTTGGCTCGTTCCATCTGTTGTTTTATTTTTTTTTGTTTATAATTCACATAATATATATGTTTTTATTCGGGCGGGTTAGGGGCTGTGTAACCCATTGGAATCCACTGTTTCAGACCACCAGAGTGGTGTGGCTTGTGGTAGTTATTTTCTCTGATGTTTATTTACGAGGACAGTCTTGTAATGGGGAAAAGATAATTGCTCTCTGCTTATCTTCGCCGCGAAGCAAGGCGGAGTTATAAGGAGGTGGATGGGTGGGTAAGGGTCTGGGTGCGGTGGATGGGGGGTATGATTTAAGGTGGGAAGGTGTGTGAGGTGTAGATGGTTGGAGATAGGGTTGATAGTAGGGCGGGTGGTTGAATAGATTAAGGGCTCCTCACTGCATCACACACTCGTTCAGCCATCATCAAATCACCATCACAATGTCACACTTGACCACTCTATTACGAGGCAGCATAGCATCCGAACACCATCCCAGTCATCACCATCTTCACTATTACTACGATCACCATTATCTCTACAGTCACGTCGACCCCGCAGCCGCCGCCGCCAACATTGTTTTACGAACAGTTGTTCAGACGCTGTTATCTGACGGAGAGGTGGGGGATCGAAGAGGAGATGGGGGAGGGGAAGGGAAGGCTGAGGGATAGGGGAAGGGGAGTGAGAAAGCGGAGAGGTAGAGGAAGGGAGAGGAACATGAGGGGATGGGGGAGAGGGAAGGGAAGATGGGAAAAGGGAAGGTGTGAGGAAAAAAGGAAGAGAGGGGAAGGCCATGAGGTAAATGGGGGGAAGGGGAAGGCGTGAGGGAAGGTAAAGGAAGGGAGAGGGATGGCATGAGGGATGGGGGAATAGGGGACGGTGTTAGGCAGGGTAAAGGACGGGAGAGAAGGCATGAGGATGGGGAAGGGGGAACTGAGGGGAGGGTAAAGGAAGGGGAGAGGGGAAGGCATGAGGGGATGGGGGAAGGGGGAAGGGGAGAGGGGAGGTAAAGGAAGGGAGAGGGGAAGCCGGAGGGATGGGGAAGCGTGAAGGGAAGGTAATGGGAAGGTAGATGGAAGGCAAGAGGTATGGTAAGGGGGAAGGCAGGAGGGGAGGGTAAAGGAAGGGGAGAGGGGAAGGGGGAAGGCGTGAGGGGAGGGTAGAGTAAGGGGAGGCGTGAGAAGAGGTTGGAGAGGGACGAGTGAGAGGAGAGGGAGGAGAGGGCGGGAGGCTGGAATGTGGCGATTAGAGAGTGGGTAAGGAGAGGGGAGTGGGTAATGAGAGAGGGAAGGAAGGAAGGAGGGATGTAGGTAGATGGGTAGGTAGGGAGGGAGGGATGAGAGGGAGGGTTGAAAGGATGAAAAAAGGAAGGGAGGGAAAGCAAGTTAGTTAGATAAGGAGATAAAAAAGGTGGCCAGAAATAGGGAGGGAGGAAGAACGAATGGGAGGGAAAAAAGAAAGAAAGAAAGATAGATAGATGGAAGGAAGGAAAGAAGAAATGAATTAAGGAAGGGGAGAGGGAAGTTAGTTAGATAAAAAGAGGAGGCCAGAGGAAGGGAGAGAAAGAGGAGGAGGGCCAGGGAGGAGGATGGAATTGATAGGCAGATGGAGGACTGGCCGGAGAGGGTGATGATGGACGAAACACTTGTGGTATCTGCCTTTTATGGGCCTACTCGCACTTGTGGTGGTAAGAGGGAGGGAGGAAGGGAGCGAGGGAAGGAGGGAGGGAGGAAGGGAGGGAGGGAGAGAAGGAGGAGAAAGTAGTGGAAAAAAGAGAAAATAATAAAGGAAAGAAGATAAAAAGAGATGATAGAGAATAGAGGAGGATGTATGGATAGACAGAAGGCAGACCGATTGAGTTCTTGGAGGGATAAGCAGGAAGAGGGAAAAAAGGAAGCCACAACGCTAATTGCGACCTGTTGCTTTGAATAGGCGCTTGGCAGGGGAGGGAAGAAGGGAGGTAGGGGAGGGGAAGGAGGGGAGAAAGGAGTGAGGGAGGGAGGAGAATGGGAGGAAAGATAGAGATGAGGAGAGAAGGGAGGGGAGGAAGAGGAGGAAGAGGAGGGAGGGAGGAAAGGATAAGGAAGAAGTATGAAGACTAGGAGGAGGATGGGAGGAGGAAGAAGGATTATGTGAAGAAGAAGAAGAAGAAGAGGGAGAAGAATAGGAGAGGAAAATAAGGGAAAGAGGAGGAGGAGTAATTAAAGGGAAGGCTTTTAGACGCTGTGATTGCGTCGCAAAGTTGTAATTTTCGCTGACTAATCTCATTGCAGAGGGCGGGAAAGTGCAAGATTATGATTAAGTGTCATGGCGCTGCAATATCTTTCTCATTATTCTTGTTTCTTCTACTTTTTCTTCGCAGTTCTTCCTCTTTCTCTTGTTTCTCCGTGTTTTTCCCCTTTTTTTACCTTCTCTCCCGTTCCTTTTTTCATCTCTTCGTTATCCCCTTCGTCTTTTTCCCCTACTTTCTGCTTCATCTTCAATTTTGTTGTTGTTTTCCTCCTCGTCTTCCCCCTCGTACTCTTTCTTCCCCTCCACCACTACCACCTCTTCCTCCTCCACCTCCACCACCTCTTCCTCCTCCACCTCCACCACCTCTTCCTCCTCCTCCTCCACCTCCCACCTTCACCTCCATCCACATCCACATCCTCCACCTTCCACCCTCCACAAACACCTCCTTCCACCAGCTCCCTCTTTTTTCTGCTTTAGTCAATTATCTTTTCGGATGAGAGACTCGACTAAGAGCTACAATGGCATAAGCCTTTTTATTGTTGCTTTTATTGTAGATTTTTTCTTTCTTTCTTTCTTTCTTTTTTTTTATGTGACTGATTTTCCTCACGTGTTTGGTATGTGCTTTTGCCATTATCCGTTTTTTAAAGATTTTTGTTATTACTATGGTTTATATTGATTTTGAACATTGTTATTGTTAGTATTATTATTGTTATTGATATTGCCATCATCATCATCATCATCATCATCACCATCATCACACACACACACACACACACACACACACACACACACACACACACACACACACACACACACACACACACACACACACACACACACACACACACCTACACCCCTACACCTGTCCACCCTCCCTCTCTTCCCTCCCCTCCCCTCCCTCCCCTTATTCTCTCCCCGCTGCCTCACTCCCTTTTATTACCACCCTAATTCACCCTCCATTATCACACCTCGCTCCCCTGGAAAGAAAAAATCCAGGATCGGATAAACCCGTCTTATGGGTCGTTGCCAAGCTCGTAGTGATGAATGCTGAATGAGACTGAAGCTAAGACCGAGTCTGAATAAGAATCACTGATTAAAACTGAAACTGAATCCGTATTTGAATCTGAAACTGAATCCGTATTTGAATCTGAAACTGAAACTGAATCCGTATTTGAATCTGAAACTGAATTCGTAATTGAATCTGAAACTGAATCCGTAATTGAATCTGAAACTGAATCTAAAACTAAATCTGTATCTGAGACTGAAACTGAATCTAAAACTGAATCTGTATCTGAAACTGAAATTGAATTTGTGTCTGAACTCGAAACGGAAACAAACTGCAATACCCCATTTGGTCTCGGCCACTTCCAGGAAGATATCACAATACTCGAGGACGAAACCGAGTGCTTTGACGAATAAATGCGATCAATGAAGCACCGGCGGAGCTTTAGGGGGAGTAATAAAGAGTGAGAAGGAAGCGGTGGAAGTGAGTTTGACCCGGCGGTCTCTCGGTGCCATACTCGGCGAAGTGGTGGTTGTGGTTGGTTGTGGGGAACTGGAGCCGGGTGCGTGCTGTAGGGGTTGGGGTAGAGGGGGGTTGAGGGAGGGAATGAATGAATGAATGTGAATAAAGGAGGAAAGGGAAGGGGAGAGGAGTTGGACAGACGATGGGAGAAGGAGGGGGAGGAGAAAGGGAGGGAAGTGGGACAGGAGGTTAGTGAAGGAGGGGAATAGGATAGAAGAAAAGGATAGAGAAGGGGGGAAAGGGAGTGCTTGAGGATGTAGGTCTAGGATGGAAAGGGAGGGATGAAGGAGCTGTTGCCACGCCCACCGCCGTCTTCCTGGACGTCGATGATGCCATCCCCTCCCCCCCTTTATTTCATAATTTGATTGTGCTGATTGGATTGTCTTCATTTTCCGGTTTCCTCGCGTACCTCTCATGCGCATACATAAATCTCTCCCAACCTACACCCGAAGCGTAAACAGACGTTAAAGTCACCCAACAACAAAAACATTCTCACAAAAAAGCAAGAACAACCTCCCCCCCCCCTCTATCCCGACAAAGAAAGAAAAAAAAGAAGAAAAAAAAAAGAATTCTCTCTCCTCTCGGACCACCAGTAAGCTCAACATAGCTCTGTGTCGGCCTGTACTTCAAGGGTGATGAAACAAGGGGGAAAAAACACGTAACACGAAGCCGAAAGGAAAACCCGATGTTGCTTACATATGTTAAACAGTTGTTGAATGTCTTCCTTTTTTCAGGGTAGACTAAGATTATTTTGGTTGAGCGAAGAGCGGATTTAGATGGGTGTGAATGGAAGCGTTTTATGGGTATTTTTATTTGTTTTGTGTTCTGATGTCATTATTTAGATTTTTGTTTAGTGCTTTTCTTTGTGATTGGTGTGTATTGGTGAAGATGTGGTGTTTTTTTTTTTATTATGAATCTTGAGGCATGTACGAGTACGGAATGTGTTGTCCTGTAGGTATATGATAGGGATGAGCTTTTAATGGGGAAAGTATGTGTCTGGTGTACAAATGACAGAACAGATGGGCGGCAGTAGAGTAACGGTACGCGGTACAAGGATATGTGGTTTAAGTCGGCTGTGTTGTTCAGCTTTCTGTGGTACACTGTGAAAGAAGGTTGATTTATGTTATAGAATTAATTTCCTTATTATTCGAAAACGAAGTTCGAAACCAGGGATTTGTTATGGTTTCGAAGATTTCAATTCCGTGTAGTTTACGAAGTAAACTACACGAGTAAGTGGCTCGTAAGTGCGGCATGTTTGTGGCCTTAACCTGACTGACTGGCTAGCTTGGCCCTCTCCCCTCTTGTCATCTCCTTCTCCTCTATCATGTTTATCCCCCTTGGATGTTCCTTCCCCTTGGCTTCACCATTTGTCTCTCCCTTCTCCCCTTTTCCCGCTTAATGAATTATTTTGACTGACACTCTCCGATTTCTGTTTTCTCTGTCTCTCTCCTCTCTCTGTATCTATCTATCTATCTATATCTCTATCTCTATTTCTCTATCTCTCTCGTTTCTCCCCCTCCTTCTCCCTTTCCTCTCTTTCCTCTTTACTATCTTTCCTGTCTCCTCTCCTCCCCACTCCCCTCTTTATCCCCACCACCCTCTTACCCTCTCCTATCTCCCTCCTATTCCCCCTCCCCCCTACTCCATCCTGCGTCCATGCACCGCAGAGAACCCCCTCCTGTGCTAAATAATGGCTTTGTAGTGTAGACGATGGGCGCCCCCTTCTGTAACGTGACTCCCGCGGGCGTTCCATGCTTGCTAGGGACGAGGGACAGGGGCTGAGGGGAGAGGGGGGAAGTGAGGGGTGTGGAGAAAGTGATGGATGGAGTGACAAGAAAGTAACGGGTAGGAGAGGAAAGGAGGGGCATAAAAGAAGGGAGGAGCTTAAAAGGAGGGAGGAGGAGGAGGAGGAGGAGAAGGAGAAAGAGAAGGAGAAGGAGAAGAGGCTGAAGGAAGAGTTTATTTGAAATACGAAGGGCGTTTGCTTGTCGAAGGATCATTAGGGAGGAATGCTTTGATACAATTTTATATTTCGAAGGATGTGGAATTCGAAAGGAAGGGATCAGTGGGAGATGAAGATCCGAAAGAAGAGTAAGGGGAAGAGGGGTGAGGGGAGGGAGGGCGGAGGGAATGGAGAAGAGGAGTGAGTGAAGAGGGAAGAGGAGTGAATGAAGGGGAAAGAGGGAAGAGGAATCATGCACCGCACACCACGTGCATATTCAAAGCTGAGTCAGAGTGAAAGGGGGGGGGGGCTGGCGGGTTGGGTCATAATTCATGTGCATTGCTCGTTATGTATGCCGGTCTGTGCACGGTGGGTGTTGGACAGGGGGAAGGGGGGGGGGGTGGAAAGATACGGACAAGAAAACAATAGCGGTGCATTGACAATTCATGAAGTCATGCACCGGTCATTTTAACGGGATTTTGTGTGAAAATGTTGCGGAATAATGATTTCTCGCTCGCGTGGTCGTCGTCGTCGTCTTCTTCATCTTGTTCTTTATTCTTTCCTCTCGTTTCTTTACTCCCTTTTACTGTTTCATTTTGATGTATAATTATCTAGAAAATCGCAATGATCTAAAATCTTGACTGTAAAGACGCTTTGTTATGAAACAAATATAAACCATATCATGTTACATCTTCATTTAGTCGGTATACACTGACTGTTCCGATTAATCACTGTCTTAAAGATGTGTAATATCGACGCCATTCTCATGAATTATTACATAAATCGCGTGAACTTGTTACGTAAAGAATTATGCATTTAAGTATACGAGTTGATACATATTAAGTCAAGCTATGAGATCGCTGGTGTTCCCTTCCGACAAGTCGCTGACACGTTTCGATGCTCAGGTAGTGTTCGTTACCGAGAGCATAAACAAGAGACCTGACCTCGAATGCGCAGGCTCTCGTTACCAAAGGGGGGCGGAGGGTGTCTCCTTTCCAGACATGTGGCGTGAGAATTCTCAGGACAGCCGGGGGTTATCATTCCTCCTTCTTCTTCTTCTTTTTCTTTTTCTCCTCCTCCTCCTCCTCCTCCTCCTTCTTCTTCTTTTCCTCCTCCTTCTTCTTCTTTTCCTCCTCCTTCTTCTTCTTTTCCTCCTCCTTCTTCTTCTTTTCCTCCTTCTTCTCCTTCTTTTCCTCCTTCTCCTTCTTCTTTTCCTCCTCCTTCTTCTTTTCCTCCTTCTTCTTCTTCTTCTTCTTCTTTTCCTCCTCCTCCTCCTCCTCCTCCTCCTCCTCCTCCTCCTCCTTCTTCTTTTCCTCCTCCTGCTTTTCCTCCTTCTCCTACTTCTTTCCTATTACTACTCCTCCTCCTGTTTCTAATCCTCCCCCTCCTCTTCCTCCTTTTTCCGTCCCCATCATCATCCTCCTCGTCCACCTCATATATTTTTTTTCGTTTCCCTCTTTATTATTTATTCATTCGTTAATTCATCTATCTCTTCTTTTCGAGTAATCGACAGACGATAAGAAAAACGTTGACGACTCGCCTCCTTTTACGAAGTAGGATCGTGTTCAGGGCAGTCCCAGTGGAAGATGCCGTTGCGTTTTTTTTTCTTTGAGAAATATACGAAAAAAAAACTTCGAAGATAAATTGCGACTTTATTTACGAGCCTTCCCTTCTCGCTCCCGGTCCAGCAGCTGCGTATTCACAGCTCCTTCTTGCATTCTTAAGGACTTTCTTGATTCCCGAGGCTTGAGTGAGGCAGCATCCTCTATCTCTCTCTCTCTTGGTTCTTGTCCTTTCTTTCTCTTCCTCTTTTTATCTTTCCCTCTTCTCGCCTGTCTCCTCTCTTCTCCCTCTCTCCCTCCTCCTTTCTATTTTCTCTCTCTCCCCTCCTTTCTCTCTCCTCCCTTCTTCTCTTCCTCCCTCATCCATTCTTCCTTCCCCCCTCCCCCTCTTCCCTTCTCTTCCTCCGTCTCCCCCTCCCTCTTCCCCCCGTCTGCCCATTTTTCCTTTCTAATCCCTTTCTCCCTCCTCTTCTACCCCCTCTTCCTCCTCCCCTCCCTCCCCCTCCACCCCTCCTCCTCCCTCTCCCTCTCCTCCCCCCCCCTCCCCCTTCATCTCCTTTCCCTCCCCTCCTCCTCCCTCTCCCTCTCCTCCTCCCCCCTCCCCCTTCATCTCCTTTCCCTCCCCGCCTCCCCCTGGCCCCTGAGAGTGCGTCGGGTGAGTCACGGGGCCCCGAAATGAGTGGTCATTGTGTGGTGTTTTTTGAGTCGTCTTGTTTCGACCCTTATCGGCTAATTTTGCTCGAGTTCCTTTTTATTTTTAATTCTCTTTGGCTGTATGTGTGGGTCTCGTTTTCTTTTGCGTTTTTCTCTTTTGATATATTTGTTTGGTTCTTTTCTTTTCTTGACTTTTTTTTTTCTTCATGTCTTTAGTTTTTTTTTGTCTTCCTTATCTCAATTGCTGCCCCCCTTCTCCCTTGCTCGTCCTCTTATCTTCTCGTTATTATTGTTTCTTCTGCTTTTGCTTTTTTTTCTTTCTCTTTTTCCTCTTGTTAGTCTTCTTCTTCTCTTTTCCCTTCCTCTCTTTCTTCTACTTCTCTTTTCCCTTCTTCTCATTCTCCTCCTCTTCCTCCTCCTCCTCCTCCTCTTCCACTCCCTCTTTTTCTTCTACTTTCATTTCCTCTTTCCCCTCCTCTTCCATTCCCTCTTTCTCCTCCTCCTCCATTCCCCCTTTCTTCTCCTCCTCCTCCATTCCCTCTTTCTCCTCCTCCTCCATTCCCTCTTTCTCCTCCTCCTCCTCCATTCCCTCTTTTTCCTCCTCCTCCATTCCCTCTTTCTCCTCCTCCTCCTCCATTCCCTCTTTCTCCTCCTCCTCCTCCTCCATTCTCTCTTTCTCCTCCTCCTCCATTCCCTCTTTCTCCTTCCCCTCCTCCATTCCCTCTTTCTGTTCCTCCTCCCCCATTCCCTCTTTCTCATCTTCCTCCTCCCCTTTCTCCCCCTCTCCCCGCCTCCCCTCCTTCCCCACCCTCATCCACCTCCCCTCCTTCCCCACCCTCATCCACCTCACTGAAGTCGGGTAATAGCGGATGATATAATATGATCTTGCAGTTTGAGTGGTGTTTTTACAGCGGCCTGTGCTAAGAACCCTCTTTAGGAAGCGCGGGTCTCTCTCTCTCTCTCTCTCTCTCTCTCTCTC
>NW_028234414.1:22864293-22871793 GCF_977035675.1 Penaeus japonicus
ACTACACACATGTATATGTGCACGCACGTTTAAACGCACACGCACGCACACACACACACACACACACACACACACACACACACACACACACACACAGACAAAGAGCGACAGACAGACAGAGCGAGAGCCAGACACAGACCCCGCATGTGTTTATCTCCCATCTCCCCGCGAGGCGACGCAGGCCCAGACAAGAAGGCGAAATGGCTTGGGCAGGTACGCTGGGTGGGTGGGTAGGCCTAGGTCGGGAAAGAATGTCACCCGGGCACCAGGCGGCTGACAGCGGCTGACGGTTACGGTTATGTAGGCCGCTGTACCTGTAACGTCTGTACCCGTAAGGTACGCGTATCGGGGCGAAAGGGAGTAGAAGGATGTCGACGGGAAGGTAGGCTAGAGGATAGACTTCGCTTAGGAGGAGTAGGAGGAGGAAGAGGAAGAGGAAGAGGAGTAAGAAAATGAAGAAGTAGGAGACGATGATGATGGGGACACAGAAGGAAACAGAAAAGGGAGGCGCAGAAAGAGACCCAAAGGAAGGCTCTGAAGGAGACAGAGAAGTAGAGAAAGGTAGAAAAGCAGAAAGAGAGACGCAAGTGACAGCAGGGGATGCAGGAAGATACGCAGACGGAGGCGAGAGAGAAGTCGTCGCAAGGGAAAGCCGCGCCCGGACGTCGCTCAGGTGGGAGTAGTAGGTCTTACGAAGCTTCCCCGTGGCCTCCCGAGGACGTCCTCCAAGGATTCGTGTGGGCGCATCGGCCGGTCGACGCTTATTGTCTCCACTCTTCCGAGGGTCTGTGTCGGGGCATGTTAATGACGCGACAAGTGGCCGATATCGGGAGCGCGTGTGACCTCTTCCCCGGGCGGACCTCTTGCTCGGGGTCTTGGGTGTTGCTGCTGATTGGGTGTATTTTTTATTACATGTGTACGTGATATTTTAGAGTCAGTCAGTCATTTTTGCATCATCTTGTTATTTTTGTTTTCTTGATAAAGACAGTAACCCAAAATACACACAGATTAGACTGCCTCTAATCTAGGACTTCATTTTCTCTCCGCC
This sequence comes from Penaeus japonicus, assembly GCF_977035675.1. Lineage (NCBI taxonomy): Eukaryota > Metazoa > Arthropoda > Malacostraca > Decapoda > Penaeidae > Penaeus > Penaeus japonicus. Next base: position 22,865,342 of record NW_028234414.1, read on the forward strand.
ACGGAAGGATGAAGGACCACAAGTCACGGAGTCGGCGCCGTCCGGACGAGGCAAGAAATCGCCTGAACCGGATATGAGACCAAATTATCTCGTTAATCGAACTCATTTTCTCTTCTCTTCTTTTTGTCTATTTTCTTCTCTTTTTTCACTTCTTTTCTCTCTTCCCTCTCTCTCTCTCCCTCCCCCCCCTCTCTCCCTATATCCTCTCCCTCCCTCCCTCCCTCCTCTCCTTCTCTCTCCTCTCTCTCTCTCTCTCTCTACTCTCTCTTTCCTTCTCGCCCTCTCCTCTCTCCCTCCTCTCTCTCTCTCCTCCTCTCCCCCTCCTCTCTCTCTCTCTCTCTCTCTCTCTCTCTCTCTCTCTCTCTCTCTCTCCTTATCTCCCCTTTTTTCTCTCCTCTCCTCTCTTCATCACTTTATCTCTATCTCCCTAGGCCTATCGCGCGCACACATTTACTCCTCTCAGCGGGCACGAGGCGATGTATTTTACCTTCGCCATCGGCTCAGGGGACGTCTCCGCTAGGGGGTGATCGGAGACAGCACCCCGTAGGAAAGGGGTTTTCTCCCTCCCACCCCTTCCCCTCCATCCGCGAGTCCTCCTTTCCCCCCTCCCCTCCCCCTTATGTGTTTTTCTTGCCGCCCCCCTCCCCCTTTTCCCGCCTCCCCATAAGTCCTATTCACCCTCCCCCTCCCCTTTTCCCTACCCTTCCATATCCCCCCCCACACACTAATCCTCTCCTCCATCCCCCTCCCTTAAATCCTCCCCTCTATCTCGCTTTTCCCTCCCCTACCCCATCACCCCCCCCCCACGCGATTCCTCCAAATCACCCACCCATACGCTTTTCCTCCCCAGTTCCCCCCTCCCCCCCTGTAAGACCTGCCGCCCCTACCCATCCCCCTCTCCTCTGCCAAGGAGGTACCTAGAAGGTCAAGGGCGGCTAATGATGATGGCACAGACGTTTGTGTTTTTTTTTCTCTTATCTTCGTTTCGTTTCATTTTTCTCCCTTTTTTCTATACTCTGTGGACTTCTACGAGTCGATAAGGATCGCTCGCTTTTTTTCTTTCTTTCTTTTCACAGACTTACTTATATGGGTCGTTACGGATCGCTCGGGTTACCTGGGAATAAGGGAGTTATGACAAGGCAGGTGAGTTGTTCCGTGGACAAGGATGGAGGGGGGGGGGTTGGGGGGAGGGGTGTATGTGCCACGGGATGAGGGGATGGGTGTGGGGGTTCGATGGGTTGGGTGAAGTGGGGATGCGTGGTGGTGGGTATGGGGTTGGATGGATGGGTGGCTGGGTGGGTGTGGGATGGTGGGGATAGGGGGGGAGGGATAGTATGGATGGGGATGGTGAGGGATGTGGGTGGGTAGGAGGCATGGTGTTAGATTGATGTAAGATATTAATTGCGATTAGGATTCATTAGGTTATATAATTACAAAGGTCATAGACTATATTAATAATATTGAATAAGTAAGAAGAAAAAAAGTTAGGGAATGTAAAGAATAAAACGGCGCTTGGCAACATTTTTATTTCAAGTTTAAAAGAAAAACGTTAATGTAACCGTCCTTTCTTCCCTCATGCGCTCTTCCTCGCGTGTGTTTGTTTGTTTCTTTCGCGGTCACGTCCGACACGCGAGCACGCAGGCAGGGTGCCCCCTCGCCATTATGATGTCAAGGAGACCACTTTATTGGCTCGGGAATTGACCGAATATGCAAATTAGGCTCGAGCGGCGATGACGGCTCGGTTGATCGCTGGGGGCTTCATTGGTCGGCTCATATGCTGGCCCTTTTGGGGGGAGAAGGTTTAACGCTTCTGTCAAAAGAAAGGACAGGGAGGCTGGCGGACGGGCAGGCAGGCAGACTGGCAGGTGGGCAGACAGACAGACAGACAGACAGACACACGCACAGATAGACAATTAGACAGACAGACAGACATAGGCAGTTTGGCAGGCTGGCAGGCAGGCTGGCAGGCAGGTTGGCAAGTAGGCTGGCAGGCAGACTGGCAGGTGGGCAGATAGACAGACAGACAGACAGACAGACAGACACACGCACAGATAGACAATTAGACAGACAGACAGACATAGGCAGGTTGGCAGGTAGGTTGGCAGGCAGGCAGACAGACAGACAGACAGACAGACAGACAGACAGACAGACAGACACATACACAGACACACAGATAGACACACACACAGATAGACAGATAGACAGACAGACACATATAGACAGTTAGACAGACTGAAAGACAGATAAACAAGCAGGCAGACACACACAAACGACAAAGGGATGAGAACAGAAAGGATAAAAAGGGGGCGAAAGAAGAGAGATTTCCTCTTCTCTCATTCACTCCTGGCATCTCCATATTAGGAAATGGAACTACGTTGATTCGTTGATCGATTAAATGGGAGTGGGTTGGATGACTGGCATTGGTTGAGTGAGTTATTACGCATGGGGATCATGGTGTGTTTTTTTATTGATTACAGATCATTCATATTTCTTCATATTTCGTTTTTTTTACTGTTTTTATTTGAGTTTCTCCATATATCGTATTTCACTTTTTTTAAAATCTGTTTTATTAAGATTTCTCCATACCTCGTGATTTTACCTTTATCTGAGTATTTGTCTTTGATTTACGATTTTCCGTATCCCTTTCCTTGAAGAAATAAAGGGAATAAGCTGCTTATTACGTGTTCCCGCCTTCGCCAAAAGAAGGTAGTGGCGCGTCACGCTGATAAACACTTAGACGAAAGGTTATTGTCATGAGCTCATGGCGGCGTGGCGTCGAGCGGAGGTGATGCGTTTGTATGGATCTGGAGTGTATTTGTTGTTTAGATGTTCATGGGGATTGTTTGTTGTTGTTGTTGTTGATGCATTTGTTTTTAGTAGCTATTGGAGGTATTTTTTTCTTTATCGTCTCTTCCCCCTCCTTTACATTTTCATTTTCATTCCCTCCTTTTTCCTTCATCTCCTCATTCTCCAACTTCTCCTTTTGCTCTTTCTCCTCCTTCTTCTCCTCCTCCTCCTTTTTCTTTTCGGTGTTTGTTGGTTATTGTGATTGTTTGTTCGTGTTTCTTGTCTGATTTCTCATGCGCCTGGATTCTCCTCGCTTTGCACTTGTTTACGTTTGTGGGAATCTTGACTATACGTGTCATTATTTTGTTTACTTATTTACGTTTGTGTTATTGTTATCATTGTTCTCATCATATATTTGAGTCTTATGCTTTTTATTATGACGATCTCTCCTAGTGACCGAGTAATGACATGTAGAGGTGAGATTGTGTCGTTTTGAATCGTCCACACCCCCTGAGAGTCTACCTCAGGGGGTGTGGACGGTGTGGCGTCGGGCCAGAGGCTGCCTCCTACGCGCAAGCTACCCACGTCTGTAGGCTGATTAATCCCCTCCCTATTCAGTGTGTAGGTTGTGTGTCACCTGATCTGTCTTCATGTGTATAGGTTGGTGATCTCCGCTCCTCCCCCTAACCTAACCTAACCTAACCTACACTACCCTATCCTGTGCCCTGCCCTGTCCTACTCTTCCCTACCCTACCTTACCTTACCCTGCTGTACTCTGCTGTACTCTGCTCTTTTCTGCTTTAATCTAAAATCTGTGCATAGCTGTTTCTTCGCCTGTTCGAGTAGATGGGCAATTTTACCCCTCACCTCCCTCTCATGTGTATAGGGTATATACACTCACTCTAGACAGCAAGTCTATATGTGGGTTACCTGCTTCCCCCGCTCCGGAGCATCCACGTGTATCGGTTGTTTACACTCCCCCGCTCTGCCCACGAGTGTAGGCCTGTTTATACCCCTCCTCCCCACACGTGTATAGGCGGATTACCCCCTCCACATCCCCCCCTCTCCCTCCTCCCCGCTGTTTGTTCGTGTGCGATAAACTGTAGCCTAGCTTATGGAGCAGAGCCTATAGCCTGCAACTGCCGAGCAATCAGGCGAGAATCGTATCCATGGCTTTGTGAACGATAAGTCGAAATTTGGAGCTCGAGGAGAGAGATCATGGGGGAATGAGGTGAGGAATTCGGTAAATAATCATCTGGAGGAAAAGGAGGTTGATGTATGATATTCAGAGTGACACAGATGGCGGTAACGGCGCGAAAAGGGGTAGTGGTAGGAGGAATGGGGGGTTAAGTGGGGGGATGCCGGACGTAATTACAGCCCCCCTGGAGGTGGACTGGCAATTACTTCAATTCCTATCCTTACCTTCTTCATGGCTACCCCTCCTCTTTCTCTCGCCCTCCATCTTCCTCCTCCTTCCTCCTTCTTCCATCCCATTCCCATCTTGCTTTACCCTGCCCCCTTCCCCCCCTCCCCCTTCTTTTCCCCATCCCCCTCCTTTTCCCCTTCCCCTGACCACCTTACCCAACCACCCCCAAACCCACTCTACCCCCTTACCTCCCCCTCAGTCATTCTATCTTTCTGGACGAAGTTTTTTCCTTTCTTGCCTTTTGCCTCTTTTTCTCTCTCTCCATCTTCGCCTTCTCTCACTGTCTCACTTCCATTTTCTTGGCTCATGCCTCTCTCCATCTCCTTCCTGTCTTCATCCGAGTGTGTCTTCGTGCTGTGCAATTTTGTAATTATAAAACAGCCGTGCAGTGGTCATTCTCTCTCTCTCTCCCTCTCCCTCTCTCTCCCTTCTTGTATCGTCTTGTGTATGATTTATTATTATTATTATTATTTTTTTTTTTTATCACAATGTCGTCCCCAGGAATCCTCACCATCACCACCACCAAGTGTTATTGTGTTGAACCCTAAATCAACCAGGTATTGTGGGTTTCCTCACATTCTTTGCCGTAATTTATATCTTCTTTCTCTTCTTCTTCGTCTTTTTGTTCCTTCTAGTCCTCCTACTACTCCTTTTGCTCCTCCTTCCTCTCTTCCCCCCTCCCCCCACCCCACATCCACCACCTACCTTCTCCTATCTCCTCCTCCTCCTCCTTCCTTTACCCCCACCACCACCACCACTACTAGCACTACCCCCCCTCCCCCTGCAGGTGTCGGAGTGACTCACGGCCGTTTGCAACCGTCCGCCGGCATTCCGTGATTTATGTCTCGAAGTCATTATCTCAAACTCCGGCGCATCACCGTCGGGTGCCTCATGTTAAGCGGCAGGTGAAATTGATGGTGTGTTTTTCACATCCTTTATTTTTATCATTTGATGTTTTTTTTTATAGTGTTTGTTATCATTTCATTTTTTTTATTTAGATGTTGTTTGGTGATTGATCTTGGCGTCGTCTTTCTTTCTATGCCTTGTCATGGGACCATTGGCATTCGGACAGGCAAACAGATGGAAAGACAGACGAACGAACAGACGGACACAGACAGGCAGGCAGGCAGGCAGGCAGGCAGACACAGACAGACAGACAGACTGACAAGACAGAAACCGAGTGAGAATGTCTTTGCTGTTTGAAGATTAAGTCGGTTAGTTTCTGTTCGGAGTTCAGCTAAGTGAAGGTGATGGTTATTTATAGGTAGCGTGAGATATACGTCTAGTTGAAGATAAACGGAGACGAAAAAAATACAATAAAAAACGGGAGGATAATGATTGTAAAGGTTATGAGGATGGGAAATGGAAGGTAATTAATTGATAATGGTAGAGGATGGTAGTGGAAGGTTTGATGATAACGATAAAAGGAATGCCTTATGCCAAGAGGAAAGGGGGCGAGGGGTTGACACTGCCTTGAGCGGAGGCGGTATATGTCACCATTAACGAGACAGTTGCAGTTGCATGCAATTGCTCATGTTGCCTAAGGAAGAGGGAGGGAGGGAAGCATGGGGCACAGCTAGGCGATGAGAGTCGAAGGGAAGATAAAGTCTAATGTGAGAGAGAGGTAGTGAGGGAGGGAGATGGAGAGAAAGAGGAAGAGAGAGGGAGATGGAGAGAAAGAGGAAGAGAGAGGGAGATGGAGAGAAAGAGGAAGAGAGAGGGAGATGGAGAGAAAGAGGAAGAGAGAGGGAGATAGAGAGAAAGAGGAAGAGAGAGGGAGAAAAAGAGAAAGAGGAAGAGAGAGGGAGATAGAGAGAAAGAGGAAGAGAAAGGAAGAAGAAGAAGAAAAGAGAGGGAGAAGAAGAGAGAGGGAAGGCGAAAGAGAGGGCGAGGGAGGAGTCGAAAGAGTAGTGGGCATAAAAGACGAGGAATGGAGGATAATGTAAATAAAAGAAAATAATCTTGCAAAACGCGTTAACTGTCTCTCCATTACTTGCTTGAAGGTCACGAAGGACGACTGCTTTTAAGCGTATGAATAAATTTCCTCGTGTAGATTCGAATTTAAGATTTCCCGCAGCGACTCCTGCATATTGTGTGACGCAGAAGGGCGAACAAGGAAGAGAGGAATGAAGGAGAGAAGAAAGAAGGGAAGTAGAGAAGCACGTTGATATTTCAAAAAAATATATAAAAAGGCAAGATTGGATGGAGGAAAAAAGAAAGGACGAACAAACAAAAATAT
>NW_028234414.1:22876793-22879293 GCF_977035675.1 Penaeus japonicus
GTGCATGATCCTAGGTTTGCTCATAGTCACGTGACTTGGAGAAGACGTGTCATTGGCAGGAAAGCAAAATCGTAAGATTCTTTCCGCGTACGTACGCTCTCATGCACATGCAAGCACGGTCGCACGCACGTTGTCTGATTGATTGTATCCTTGTAGTTGTTTTGCTAATTTCTAGAAATATTTATTTACATCTTCCGGTATTCCACTTTCTTTCCCTCCGTTGCGAGGATGGAGGGCGGAGGGTGGAGGATAGAGGATGGAGGGCGGAGGGCGAAGGATGGAGGCGGCACGAGGGAGAGAATCAATGGGCGATGACGTCGGCGATTCTGGTCGGGAGTGAAGTTATTATGGCCCTCATTTGCATATCCTTATCATCTGCAGACGGTACGTTGACAGAGCACGGGGTCTTAGGTGGGTAGGGTCACTGGGTCCTCGGGTGGGGTGTCAGAGGGGGGAGGAGTGGGGTGGAGGTAGAGTAAGGATGTTCCAGGGGGGAAGGGAGGTAGGGTATGGTATGGTATGGTATGGTATGGTATCTTAGGATGGATGGGGGAAGGTAGGAGGTAGGGTAAGGGTATCTCAGGGGTGAGGGGGAGGGTAAGGGTATTTAAGGAGTAAGGGAGGGAAGGTTGGGTATCTCTAGCGGGAGGGGTGGGTGGGTGGGTGGGTAGGTTGAGGTAGGGAGGGTAGGAGAAAGGGTAGGGGGAGGATGGAACAGGAGAGGTGGGGGTTGATGATGGTATTTGCAGAGATGCTTGTCTTTGTCCAACCTCTTTGCGTATGAGTATGTATCTGTCTGTTCTTTTGTCTGTCTGTCTAACTATCTGTCGATGTCAGTGTATACATATTTTTTTTCCATGTAGGTAGACATTTCAGTAGATTTGTAAACACACACACACACACATTACATACAAACAGACATATGAAACTCCGTGCGTGCGTTCATCCGTGACGTCATCCAACAACGTCGGCGGTCGGTACACCAGCGTCAACATCCGGCTAATCGGAGCCCGAGAGCGGTGATCGGGGACACGCAAGAATACGGTGATTCCGAAGGTTGGTTGGAGGGGAGGGGGATGGGAGGGTGTGAGGGGGCGGAGAGGGGTTAGGAGGGTGTGAGGGGTGAGGGGGTTGGGGAAGGGGTGAAGGGGAGAGAGGGTGTGAGGAGGGAGAGGGGGTGGGGAAGGTGTCATAGGGAGAGAGGGAAGGGGAGGAAGGCATGGTGTGAATAAAGGGGAGAGAGGAGAGGAAAGGGGAGGGTGGAGGGTAAGGGTGAGGGTGAAAGAGGTGGGTAGGGGGAGGGGGGAAGGGGGAGAGGTGGATCCCAAGCACGGCGCGGACCTTGTTATGAATGGCTGCAGAGCGTGAATGGTCTGGTGGAGCCATCACGGCACTACTGGCGGGGAGATCACACGCACACACACACATTCGTCTTGCTCGTCCGCTCGTCCGCTCGTCTCGCCCTCGTCTCCTACTACTTTCCCTTTTCCTTCTTTGTTCTTTGTTCTTCCTTTTCTTTTCCCTTCCTTCTTTCCTTCTTTTTAATTATGGAATTGCTCCGTCTTTGATTTTTTTGTTGGTTTTCTTGTTAGGATTTTTTTTGGGGGGAGGGGGAGAGGGGAGGGATGGACGGAGGGAAAGGGGAGAGAGGGTGGAAGGGAGGAGGAGGATAGTGTTGATGCTGGCTTGCTTGTTTGCGCGGGCGTGTGTGCGGGGGTGGCTGGGAACCGGAATATTCAAGAGCTTTACAAAATCTGCTTTGTTCTAATCGGAGCAGAGAGTGAGTGAGTGTGAGTGTGAGTGTGAGTGTGAGTGTGAGTGTGAGTGTGAAAGAGGGAGGGGGGAGAAAGAGAGAGAGATTGTGTGTGTGTCCGTCCGTCTGTGTCCGTCTGTGTCTGTCTGTCTGAGAGAGCGAAATCTGACCTGCAAAGAATGACGTTGACACACGCCGAATTGTTAAATTACGGTTTCCGCGAGTTTATGCATGCTGAATAGTGATTTTCAAGTGTCATGAGTGAAAAAGAGATCAATTGTGGGTGCACAAAGTAAATTTTATGTTTATCCCCCCCCCGGCCCTTTGAGGAGGTGAGGCTACAAGTCATGCGAGAAACGCGTTACTGATGCGCTGTTGCGTTTCCGAAGCGATGAGCAACAGAACTACTTTTTTTTTCTCTGAGCTTTCATTTTCATTTCTATTCATTTATTAAGTAATGTTAGTATTATTGTTATTGGTATTGTTATAAAATAATGATGATAATAATCATAATGATAATAATAACAATAATAATAATAATAATTATTATTATTATTGTTGTTATTATTATTATTATTGCCATTATCATCATCATTGCCATTGTTATTACTAGCGCTATTATTGATATTGTCATTGTCATGATTATTACTATTATTATCATCGTTATCATTATCCTTATTGTCATTACCATTATCATCATCAATATTATTATTAGTAGTTTTCATCATTATTATCATTATCATTGTT
>NW_028234414.1:22884293-22889293 GCF_977035675.1 Penaeus japonicus
TCCCTCTCCCTCTCCCTCTCCCTCTCCCTCTCCCCTTTCCTCTCTCTCTCTCTCTCTCTCTCTCTGTTTCTTTTTCTTTCTTCTTTCCTTCATTTTTTTTCTCTTCTTTTCTCCTCTCCCCTCCCCCTCCATGTCCCTCTCCCCCCCCCCATCCTTGTCCCTATGACGTCGGGAGCGTAAGCCGAGGATGATGTTTGTTGACTGTTCAAATGTCGAGGATGTTTTTTCTACGGGGCGAGTGCTTCCTTGACGGTGGCGGAGGAGGGAGAGGGGGAGGAGGAGGGGGAAGAGGAGGGGGGAGGAGGAGGAGGAGGGTTAGGGAGAGGGGGGCAGAGGCGGTCAACTGATGGTGAACAAGGGCGCCTATGTTCTTTGGAGGGTGGGTGGTGGGGGTGGTAGGTGGTTGGTGGAGATAGTGGAGATGGTAGGAAGCGGGGTAGATATGGTTGGTGGATGGTTAGTGGTTGGTGGATGGTTAATGGTTGTGGTGGTGGTTAGTGGTGTTTGGTGGTGGTGGTGATGGTGATGATGGTGATGAAGGTTGGAGATGGAGGTATAGTTTGAGATGATGAAGGTGGAAGAGCTGGAGATGAAGATGAAGATGATGAAAGTGTGGGAGTGGGAGTAGGAGAAAGAGCAGATAGGGTGGAGATCGAGATCGAGATGGAGAAAGTGGAATTAGAGTAGGATGTGGAGTAGGAAGAAAGGGTGTTGGTGGAGGTGCATATAGGGGAAAAGGAGCAACAGAGGAAGAAATGGGAACAGAGAAAGAAAACAAAACAAAACATAGTCCTTTCTTAGGAAGAGTAGGAGTAAATGTAGGAGATTTAAGAATGAACAAGGAAGAGGAGAATAGAATGATGAAAATCTGATGATGACGGAAGAGCTAAAAGCAGACAAATAAGGGAACAGGAGATGATGATAGTGAAAAAGTGAGCCCCGAATCGCCAGATAAGATCGAGCCTCAAGCACCGAGGAAGAGCAAGGCCGGACTGACGTCACGCGTCGGCGGGGCAGCTCTTCCAGCCTTCCTCCTCCTGTTTCTGTTTCTCCTCTTTATTTCTTTTTCTCCTCTTCCTCCCTTTACGTTCCCTCTTTTTTTCTCCCCTTCCTCCTTTTCCATTCTCTCCCCCCTACTTTTTCCTTCCCTCTTTTCCATTCCCTACCCATTCCTCCTCTTCCCCTCTTTTTCTCATTCCCCTTTTCCTCATTCCCCCTTTCCTCATTCCTCCTTTTCCTCATTCTCCCTTTCCTCATTCCTCCTTTTCCTCATTCCCCCTTTCCCTAGCTTAGCAACTCCTCATTAGTCCCTTAATCCTCGGGCGTACTCTATGCGGAGGGTGGGCGGACGTCCTGCGCTTGTTTTCGGGTCGTGTTCGGGAAGGGTGGGCATTGAGGGTCGTCTGGGGAAAAGGTCAGGCTTTGAGTATCGCGCAAAGCTTGTACATCGCAGAGAGAGAGAAAAAAAACAACTTTGCAGACCATAATAAGACAAAAAATGTACCCCTGTAAATCGCACTGTAACCTTGAAGATCGACCAGAGAGAAAAGAAGAAATAATACAGCCTTGAAAAAAACTTTTTAAAAAAATCTAGAAATCCAACCTCGAAGATCAGACCAAGAAAGAAACAAGCCGCCTTGTAGATCGCACAGGAAAATGTCAAGTTTTGCGGATCCTCGCGGAAAGGTCACTCGCGCCCTCCCGGTGTTTGCATGGCGTTGCACATTGCACACGTCCCCATCGAGTAATCTCCCTCTATCGGCTCTTCATGTTCTTCGCCCTTCCATTTTCATCACTTACTCATCCTCTGCTCACGCTCCCCCCCCCCTTTTTTTTTCTCTTTTTTTCTTCTCCATTCTCTCCTCATGCTTTTTATAGATTTTCTCCCTTCTCCTCATGGTTTTCTCCTCTCTTCTCTCTCCTTTCCTCCTCACTCTTCTCCTTTCTTTCGCTTCTCCAGTATTGCTCCTCCCTTACTTCCCTCCCCATTCATTACCCCATCCTCCATATTCTTCCTCATCCTCTCCATATAGTTGTATCCTCCCCTCTCTCCCTTCCCCGTTCCTCCCCATTCTTCTCCCTCCTTGCCACTGCTTCACTCCTGCTCCTCCTCTTTTCCTCCTCTCCCTCTTTTCCCTCCTCTCCCTCTTTTCCCTCCTCTCCCTCTCTTCCCTCCTCCCCCCCTCTTCCCTCCTCCCCCCCTCTTCCCTCCTCCCCCCCTCTTCCCTCCTCCCCCCCTCTTTTCTACTCCACACTCCCCCTCCAACCTCTATCTCCCCCACCCTCTCTCTCTCTCCCCATCCCCCCCATCTCCCCCACCCTCTCTCTCTCCCCATCCCCCCATCCCCCCCTCTCTCATTACTTTCTCTATCTTCCCTCTCTCTTCTCACCCTCTCTCTCCCCTCCTCTTCTCCGCCCCTTTTCTTCCCTCTTCCTCCTCTCTTCCCTCCTCCCCCTCTCTTCCCTCCTCCCCCTCTCTTCCCTCCTCCCCCTCTCATCCCTCCTCCCCCTCTCTTCCCTCCTCCCCCTCTCTTCCCTCCTCCTCTCTCTCTTCCCTCCTCCTCTCTCTCTTCCCTCCTCCTCTCTCTCTTCCCTCCTCCTCTCTCTTCCCTCCTCCTCTCTCTCTCTTCCCTCCTCCTCTCTCTCTCTTCCCTCCTCCTCTCTCTCTTCCCTCCTCCTCTCTCTCTTCCCTCCTCCTCTCTCTCTCTTCCCTCCTCCTCTCTCTCTCTTCCCTCCTCCTCTCTCTCTTCCCTCCTCCTCTCTCTCTTCCCTCCTCCTCTCTCTCTTCCCTCCTCCTCTCTCTCTCTTCCCTCCTCCTCTCTCTCTCTTCCCTCCTCCTCTCTCTCTCTTCCCTCCTCCTCTCTCTCTCTTCCCTCCTCCTCTCTCTCTTCCTTCCTCCTCTTTCTCTTCCTTCCTCCTCTCTCCTCTCTCTCTTCCCTCTCTCCTCTCTCTCTTCCCTCTCTCCTCTCTCTCTTCCCTCTCTCCTCTCTCTCTTCCCTCTCTCCTCTCTCTCTTCCCTCTCTCCTCTCTCTCTTCCCTCTCTCCTCTCTCTCTTCCCTCTCTCCTCTCTCTCTTCCCTCTCTCCTCTCTCTCTTCCCTCTCCCTCCCTCTCTCTCCCTTCCCTCCTTTCCTCTTTCTGCCTCTCTCTCTCCCTCTCTCCCTCCGTCTCTCTCTCTCCCTCTCTCCCTCTCCCTCTCTCCCTCTCTCTCCCCTCCCTCTCTCTCCCCTCCCTCTCTCTCTCTCTCTCTCTCTCTCCCCTCCCTCTCTCTCTCTCTCTCTCTCTCTCTCTCTCTCTCTCTCTCTCTCTCTCTCTCTCTCTCTCTCTCCCTCCCTCTCTCTCTCTCTCCCCTCTCTCCCCCATCTCTCTCTCCCCTCTCTCCCCCATCTCTCTCCCCCCTCGCTCCCCTCTCCTCTCTGCGGCCTCCCCCCCTTCTCCTCCTCCCCGTGCGAGCGAGCGAGCGAGCGAAGACTCCTCCGAGCCCTTGGTTCTCGGTCTTGTTCTCTTCTGATTCACGGTCTTCGCGGAAGGCCGAGGGGCGGCGGTGAGTCACGGCTCTCCGCGATCGGTTCCTTTAATTGATTTACCCCATAGCTCTTCCTTCTACTCTCCCTCCTCCCCTCCCCCCCTCAGAATCATCCTCCCCCCAGCTTTTCTATCCTCCTTTTCCTCTATCTATTTACGTCTTCTCCTCTATCTCCCTTTCTCCTCTTCTCTAGCTCTGCCCCCTCTCCCTTCTCTTCTCTTTACTCACCACCTCCTCTGTACGCCTCCACTCTCCCCCCTCCTCCTCCTCTGTACGTCTCCACCTCCCCCCCTCCTCCTCCTCTGTACATCACGTTTCCACCTACGCCCTCCTCCTCCTCTCTACATCTCCACCAACCCCCCCTCCTCCTCTCTACGTCTCCACTTACCCCCTCCTCCCCCTCTCACTTACCCCCTCCTCCTCCTCTCTACGTCCCCCCCCCCCCGTGTTTTCTACACCTTCACCATTCCCCTTCCTCCCTCCCCTCCTTTCTACACATACTCTTCCCCCTTCCTGCTTTCTACACCTTCCTTTCCCCCCTCCCCCTCTGCCTTCCCTCCCCCCATTCTTATCGCTCCTGCATTTCGCTCGATTCCGGGCCTCTCTCTCCTCCCTTTCGCCATTTCTGCGAAAGGGAGGGATTGGTATGTCTGTCTCTCCCTTTCCCTTTCCCTTTCTCCCCCCCTCTCTCCTCTCCATCTCTCCCTCTCTTCTTCAACTTATCCCTTCCTTCTTTTCTTCCTTTCTTTCTCTCCCCTTTCCCTCCCATCCATGTAATTACATATACCATCTTGTGCTCCTTTAGATCCCCCTGCATCCCCTCTGTCCTTCCCCTCGCTCCTTTCCCCTCTGACTACTTCCTCCCCGCTTAGCCTGGTCTCAAGTCCACTTTCTTATCTTGTTGCTGTTGTTGTTGTTGTTGTTGCTATTGTTGTTGTTGCAGTTGCTGTTGACCTTCCTCCTCTTCCTCCTCTATTTTTTCTCTTCTTCCTCCTCCCTCCCTCTCCCTCCTCCCTCCCTCCCTCCCTCCCTCCCTCCCATCTCCTCCTCCTCCTCCTCCTCCTCCTCCTCTTCCACCTCCTCCCCGTTTTCCTCTTCTCCTTAATTGCATTTCCCTCTCCGCTCATTGTCATCCTCCAGAGCGCCCCCTACGAAGAGGACCCTCCAGGAGATTTGTCTATTTTTTATTTTTTTTTCGTTCCTTTATTTTTGTTTTTATTTTTTAACTCTAATTGGAGACTGACGTTGCTCTGTCGTTGCTCTGTCGTTGCTACATACAGCTGTGCAACGGCGATTAATATTTTTATTTTTTTATCATTATTTTAAAAATCCTAATTGAAGTCCGTTATTGGAATGTCACTGCGATTAGTGTTGGGAGTGTTGTGTATTGAGTAATGTGTTGTGCGTTGCAATTGCCGTAATGGGTTGCCAGGCGTCGTTTCTGGGAGTGGTGTAGGTCAGGGAGCCTGCAGATTG
>NW_028234414.1:22894293-22896793 GCF_977035675.1 Penaeus japonicus
GGGGGAGGGTTAGTTAAAGGTAGAAGTTTAACTTGAACGACCAACGGCTCTCGCAGGATTGCCTACCTCGCGCGGGGCTTCACAGGCAGGGTGTCACTGTCCCCGCGGCCAAAATGATGTGGAGGGAGTCGCTCGTTCTGTGTTGGCTACGCGTATGTAGGCTATGTTGGGTCTCCTCATGCCGGCGGACGAATTGTAGATGATGTGGCGTGGCTTCCGGTTCCTGTTGGGGATGTGGGAGTCGAACGAGTGGAGAGAAGGGAGTGCAAGCAGCCAGCGATTGTGAACGGTGTGTAATAGTATCGATTGCATGGAATGGAGTAATTACTACTGTAGTGGCTGGCCTTGTACTCTCGCTCTTTCTTCCTTTCTTCTTTTCTTTCTCTCTCGCTTTCTTTTCTCTCTCTCTCCCTCTCTCTCTCTTTCTCTCTCTCTTTCTCTCTCTCTCTCTCTCTCTTTCTCTCTCTCTTTCTCTCTCTCTCTCTCTCTCTCTCTCTCTCTCTTTCTCTCTCTCTTTCTCTCTCTCTCTCTCTCTCTCTCTCTCTTACTGTCATTTCTCTCATTTTTTCGGTCTATCTCTCCATTACCCCCTTTTCTTTTCGCATAATTTCTTTCACACATTTTTCTCTGTTTCTCACCCACCCTTTTCCTTACCCTTCTTACTTTTTCCTGTCTTTCGCTCCCTGTCACTTCCTTCCCCCCTTTTCCTTTCTCTCGCTCTCTGTCACTCCCCTCCATCTTCCTTTCCTGTCTCCCCCCTTCTTCATTCCCTCTCCCTTCCCCTTCTCTCCTCTCCTCTCCTCCTTTACCTCCTTCTCCTTCTCTTTCTCACCCTCCCTCTTCCGTTTCTCACCCTCAATGCCACCGCCTCCCTCCTCCTTCCTTTTCCTCCTCTTCCCCTCCCATTTCTCCCCCTCCCCAATACCCCCCACAATTCACTTATCTTTCTCACCCACGCCCTTCTTCTCCCTCCTTCCACCCCCTCCCCTTTCTCCCCCCCTATCACCCTCTTCTTCTTCTTCTTCGTCCTCTTCTTCCTCTTCTTCGTCCTCTTCCTCCTCCTCCTCCCCCCCCCTCCTCCCCCTCCTCCTCCTCCTCCTCCTCCTCCTCCTCCTTGTGTCCTCGTCTTTCCCCCCCGTTATTCCCAGCCTTCCGTTATTGTCACCGTTCGCAGTGTGACGCATCGTCTTTAATGACACTTGTTTCCGTGATTATCCTGTTACATCATTACGTGGCCTTGTTCCGACCCGCCAGGTTATCTTGATTGCGTAAGTGTGTGTATGTATATGTGTCTGTGTTTGCTTTTTGTTTTTGTCGTTGAGTTTCCTTTGGGGTTCTTTTGAGTTTTTTGAGTGGTGTTTTTTTTGCTTATTTAATGCTGTGATTTTTTTTCATTATTATTATTTGTTTTTATGTCTTGGTATTTTTGTTTGTTTTGATATTTGCTTGATGTCTTGATATAACGGGTGGGTTTTATGGGTTCATTCGTCCTTGAGGTCTGTCGTGGAAATAGTTTATGGTGTCTATGTATTTTTTTTTTTTTTATGTTATTCCCTGTTGATTTTGTTTATTTTTTATATGTTGTCTCTATTTTCCTTATCCCGGATTTTCCGTTCTCCTTCCTTGCTTCCCTCATTCTCTCCCTCTCTTGCTCCCTCTTTCCTTAATTCCCTCCCTCCCTTTTCCCCCTTTTCCCTCACCTCCTCCTGCCCTTTGTCCCTTCCTCCTTTCCCTCCCTTTCCTTCCTCCTTTCCCTCCCTTTCCTTCCTCCTGTCTTCCCTCCCCCTTCCCTTCCGTTTTCCCTCCCCCTTCCCTTCCGTCTTCCCTCCCTCCTACCTTCCTCCCGTCTTCCCTCCTTCCCTACCTTCCTCCCTACCGTCTTCCCTTCCCCTTCCCTTCCTCCAGTCTTCCCACCCCCTTTCCCTCCCTTCGTCCCTCCCTACCTCCCTCCCGTCTTCCCTCCCCCCTTTCCCTCCCTCCCTACCTCCCTCCTGTCTTCCCTCCCTCCCTACCTTCCTCCCTACCGTCTTCCCTTCCCCTTCCCTTCCTCCAGTCTTCCCACCCCCTTTCCCTCCCTTCGTCCCTCCCTACCTCCCTCCCGTCTTCCCTCCCCCCTTTCCCTCCCTCCCTACCTCCCTCCTGTCTTCCCTCCCTCCCGTCTTCCCTCCCCCCTTTCCCTCCCTCCCCCCTTTCCCTCCCTCCCTACCTCCCTCCCCCCTTTCCCTCCCTCCCTACCTCCCTCCCGTCTTCCACCCCTCCTTTCCCTCCCTCCCTTCCTCCCGTCTTCCCTCCCCCCTTCCCCTTCCCATGGCACCGCTGTTTTCCGTTGTCCGTTGATGAAATGCTCGAGTCACAACAGGGGTTCTCTTCCTATGGCCTGGATGCTGGATATTGTAACTTGCAATCGGATTTTTTTTTTTTCACCAGCTGGATATTGTAACTTGAGGTTTGGATGCGATATTCTATCTTGCAGCATTTAGTGTGACGCGATATTATAACT
>NW_028234414.1:22906793-22911793 GCF_977035675.1 Penaeus japonicus
ACAGATGATGTATATCGGGACTCGCTGCCGGTGGTGGTGGTGTAGTGCTGGTGTTGGTGGTGGTGGTTGTGGTTTGTTGGTGTTGTAGTGCTGGTGGTGGTGGTGTTGGTGTTGGTGTTAATGGTGGTGGTTGTGGTTTGTTGTTGTTGGTGGTGGTGTAGTGCTGGTGTTGGTGGTGGTGGTTGTGGTTTGTTGGTGTTGTAGTGCTGGTGTTGGTGGTGGTGGTGGTTTGTTGGTGTTGTAGTGCTGGTGTTGGTGGTGGTTGTGGTTTGTTGGTGTTGTAGTTGGTTATGGTAGTGGTGTTGGTGTTAATGGTGGTGGTTGTGGTTTGTTGGTGGTGGTGGTGGTGTAGTGCTGGTGGTTTTGGTGGTTGTGGTTTGTTGGTGTTGTAGTTGGTTGTGGTAGTGTTGTTGGTGGTGGTTGTGGTTTGTTGGTATTGTAGTTTGTTGTTGGTGTTTTTTGTGTTTTTATTGGTGGTATTTTTGTTGTTGGCGGTGTTGGTGGTGTAGTGTTGCTGGTCGTGTTGATGTGGTTCGATATTGGTGATGGTGTTCATGGTGGTTTAGCATTGTTGTTGGTAGTGGTGTTGATGGTGGTTTAGTATTGTTTGAAGGTGGTGGTGGCGGTAGCGGTGGTGTTGCTGATGTTAGTGTTGTTATCACCGTTCTGTTGTTGTTGTTGATGATGATGACGCGCCAACAAGTCCCCCCACCCCCACTCCGCCCCTACCCCCCTTGCCCGTGTTTGGGGACATAATAACGCGTCTAAGTGGAGACTTCCCCTTTCGTCAAGCAACATTCCGGGATGGAGGTGGGGGGGGTATTAGGGGAAGGGGAGAGAGGAGGGGGAGGAAACGGGGGAGGTTAAAGAAGAGGAGGGGACGGTATGGGGAAGTGAGGAGAGGAGAGAGGGAGAGAGAAGAGGGGGGAGGGGAGAGGGGAGGGGAGGAGGAGAGAGAATGAAAGGAGAAAGAAGGGGAGGGGAGGAGGAGAGAGAATGAAAGGAGAAAGAAGGGGAGGGGAGGAGGAGAGAGAAGGGGAGGAGAGAGAAGGGGAGGGGGAGGGAAGGGGAGGAGAGAGAAGGGGAGGGTTGGAGGTCAAAGAATTCAACGAGGAAGGGTTATTTGCGGTCTTACTTGAAACGACAGATGCCATAATGCGATCCGATGACCTCGACGATCTATCGTGTCCTTGGGTCCCGCTTTGTCGCGTGACTCCTGGACCCATCGGGGGGGTGGGGGGGGGGGTGAGTAAGTCGTTGTTTCTCGTGAGTCACGGTCGCGGGCGGGGAGGTGAGTCAGGTGCGGTCGGGAGCCGTTTAGGTGAGTAGGCACGGCGTGTGTCGGCCGATTCCGAGACCCTTTGGTGATTGTGCGTGTGGTATTGTGATATGGAGATGGGGGGGGGGTAGTATTGGGGGAGAGGGGAGGAAGATAGTGTTTGTGTGGGAGGGGGGAGGTAGTATGTGGAGGAGTGAGAAGATAGTGTGTGTGTATGGGTGTGGGTTGGTGGGTGGCGGTTGTCTGTGCCTGTTGTTTGGCTGTAGTGTGCGTTTAAAGGAAGGAAGTGCCATTACTAGTGACAGTAGTAAATATGCATTTAAAGCTTATCAAATGTAATTTATTACTCACAGACTACATACCCTCCTCATATCCTCCTTATCTCTACCCCCTCCCTCCCTCCTTCCATCCCTCCCTCCCTCTCCCCCTTCCTTTCTCCCCTCCCTCTCTTCTTCCCTCCTCCCTCCCTCCCTTCTTCCCTCCTCCCTTCCTTCCTCCCTCCCTCCCTCCCTTCCTTCATTCCTCCCTCCCTCCCTTCCTTCATTCCTCCCTTCCTCCCTCCCTTCCTCCCTCCCTTCCTCCCTCCCTTCCTTCTTCCCTCCCTCCCCCCTTTCCCCCTGTATTCCTCCTCCCCCGCACCGCCTTGTCCTTGAGGAAAAAAGGACACACGCGAGCAGGCTATCATGCGTCTGACTCAACCGTCGTCGACACTCGGGCTGTTCCTGGAGGAGCGAGGCGCCCTTGGCCACCTGCCCGCCGTGATGAAGGGGCGGGCTAGGGGGTAAGGGGGAAAGGGTGAAGGGGTTAGGGAAGAGGGATGGGGGAGTGAGAGAGGGAGAGGGAGTGGGTAGAGCGATAAAGAGAAAAGAGGGAGAAGGACAAGGAGGGTATATGACCCCCTCCCCCCATCCATTCATCCATCCAACCCGATAAAAAAACGAAGTTGAAGAGGGGAAACTTATCCAAAAATAAATAAATAAACCGTGTGGAGAGGGTGGGTTGGGGGGAGTATCCTTATTACCCACAATTAGACGGCGGTTTCTTGGAAGCAGTTGCCGTTGCACAGTCAACACCTGCAAAGGAGAATGAGAACTGCCAGGTATTGTCTTGCTTGACTCTAGTTTATTTATGGTTTATTTTTGTTGTTGTTGATGTTTTACTTGTTCGTAATGTGATTTTGTCTCTTTATTTTGCGATTGAAAAGGTGATCCGATTGCTCGCTCGTATGTTTTATTATCTGTGCGCATATATATTTGCGCGTGTGCGTGTGACTGTTTTCATGTTGTTTGTGTGTTCAGATTTGTGTGTGTTGTGGATGGATGTGTTAGTAATTTTGCAATTATTTACACTCCTGCTTGTTTGCCATCAAGGAGAAGCGTGCAGGTGGGAGCACAGCGGGCAGGTGAGCTGCCAAAGGTTGAGCTTAACTTTGAGTAGTATATAGCTGGAGGTGGGATGGGGTGAGGTGGATGCTGATTGGGGGGAGGGGGGAGGACACAGATCTGCACAAACAATCAGAATTGGTTGTATTTGCTTCCCATGTCTGTCTGATGATGCATGGCAGTCGGTTGGAGAGAGAGAGAGAGAGAGAGAGAGTGTGTGTGTGTGTGTGTGTGTGTGTGTGTGTGTGTGTGTGTGTGTGTGTGTGTGTGTGTGTGTGTGTGTGTGTGTGTGTGTGGATCGGCATGTTTTGAAAAAGGGATTGATGGTAGTATAGTGCTTATATACATAAATTACATAAATGTATTGATTTATTTTGATTATAGTATTCTGGTGTAATGACTCATCCGGCATTGTACTGTCCAGTGTTCATTTCCAAAAGTTTAGTTCAGCACTGGGGTCCTGAACGTCCTCAGAGCGATAACCATTTCTAAACATAGCCATTGGTATAAGCAGCTGTTGCTTTGGCGTGGCGGTTCCTGCGTTGACTCAGGCCTTTGGCGGGGCCCCCGTATGAAGAACACATATTCAATCTATTCTTACTCATCTCTTTTTCTTCGACTGATTTCCGGACTTGTTTAGCATGGAAGGTTCCGATTCGTATTCTCTCGCGCGAAAGTTCAAGTGGAAAAGAGTTTTCCTTTGATTGGGACGCCTTTCTGCCCGCAACTCGCAACTCGTCCGTAAGCTCAGGTCGTGTCGTCACAGATAAAGGAAACGGATCTTTGAAGAAAAGAAAATCGTTTTCCTGTCGTTGTTATCGTCATTTGTTTATGTATACGGCTTGCTTACTTCCTTGATTATGTGACGTATGTCGTTGTAAGATTCACTCACTCAGCATGGCTTGCTTGTGCGATTTATGTGCATGATCTTAGTCAACTTGCAAGAAATGCTAATACTAAATGAATTATTTACATGACTTACTGACTTATACAATACCTGCTGAGATATTTATATACAAAACTTACATGACTAATAAGGAATAATGAGAGTAGTTGTAAAAGTAGGAGTAAGAATAGTAGTAGGAGTAAGAATAGTAGTAGGAGTAAGAATAGTAGTAGGAGTAAGAATAGTAGTAGGAGTAAGAATAGTAGTAGGAGTAAGAATAGTAGTAGGAGTAAGAATAGTAGTAGGAGTAAGAATAGTAGTAGGAGTAAGAATAGTAGTAGGAGTAGGAGTAGGAGGAGAGGAAGGGAGGGAGGGGAGACGAGAGGACAGGCGGAGGATGGGTGGTTTGAAGGTCAGACTCGAGGCCCGTCCTGCATTGTTCCATGATGGCGCGTCATCCATCATGCTGAAGGTGGGGGAGGGGGAGGGGGAGATGGAAGAGGAGGGAGGAGAAGAGGGTAGGGGGAAAGAAGCAGGGGATAGGACAAGGAGGAGGAGGGAAGATAGACTGGGTAAGTCGAGTAAGAGAGGGGTGGAGGGTGGAGGAGGAAGAGGGAGGTGGTGGGGGTATGTAGAGGTGGAGGAGGTAGGAGATATGAGATATGAAGTAGGTGTAGGAAGAAGAGGAGGGGTAGGAGATAAGGGTAGGAAGGGGTAGGAAGGGGTAGGAGGTTGGGGTAGGAAGGTATAGGGGGAAAGAAGAAGAGATGGTCATGCACGGGAGACTAGTTACTGTAGGGTCGTTGTCTCCTGTGCATGAAGGAGGAGTAAACATCGGTTATTTGAATTCCTAAATCTAGTACTGATGACGATGACGAAGACGATGATAACACAATCAACATTCATAGTGATGATGATGATGATAGGGAAAATACTGGAAATAACATGACCACAATAATGATAGCAATGATAAAAATAAGGACGAATGAAGATTAACGATTAACACAACCACGAGCAACTAACTGAAGATGACAAGGTGATGACCGCAAAAGTCACAACCAAAATAAAAAGAATAAATAATGTGAAAAAAATTCCGGGAAGAGTTTATGGTCACAGTTGTGGCGAAAGGCAGGGACAGACAAGTGTCGCTGGATGAAAAATGCTGAGAGGAGGATAATAAAGTGGATGGGGTGGGGATAAGGTAGGGGTAAGGGATGGATAAGGGTTAGGGATGGCGATGGATTGGGGATGGGGAAGGGATAGGGGCAAGGGATGGGGTTGCGGATGGGGTAGGGGCAAGGGATGGGGATGCGTCCGTTTTAAGGGGGATGGATTCTGCTCCTTGGACGAAAGTGGTCTGGGAAAGTGAGCTTAAATAAAGTCTCGATATAAGCTCCACGAATGGACGAGTACTCTGAGGGTAAGCTTTAGAATCTTCATACAATCTTTTCGA
>NW_028234414.1:22916793-22931793 GCF_977035675.1 Penaeus japonicus
GGCGGGGAAGGAAGAGAGTTGACTTTGAGAGGCGTGGGTTGAAAGGGGGTGGGTAAGGGGTAGGGAGTAAGTAGAGAGAAGAGGGGGGAGGAGGAGGAGGAGATAGAAAGGAGGGCCAGAAAAGGGGCGAAGATTATGTTCACTTATATGCAGGCATGTGGCCGTTATGTGTTTGTTTGTGTTGGGTGGCGGCGGCCGAGGCAGAAATGCGGGGAATGTTGCGTGCGGAGAGCAGATCTCGGATTGGGGATTAGGGGATTAAGGGAGGTGGGATTGGGGATTTGGAGGCTTAGTGAAGATGGGATTGGGAGGTTTAAGGGAAGATGGGATTGGGGATTGGGAGGTTTAAGGGAAGATGGGATTGGGAAGCTTAAGGGAAGCAGGATTGGGGATTGGGAGGTTTGAGGGATTGGAAATTAGGAGGCTTAAGGGAGGTGGGATAAGGGATCGGAAGCGCAGGGAGTGTGGGATTAGGGATTAGACATAGAGGAGACTCACACACAGCCACACCGCTCCTCTCCAAAGCAGCAGCATCCGGGCGAACGTGCCAACAATGCACAAGCAACTGCCTGTCGAAAGCAAAATGGGGCATCGAGCAGAGAGGGGCGCCCGCTGCCTGCCCGCCCGCCTCTGCCGCCGCCCACATTTCGGCGTGATGATCTCTCCCTTTCCCCCTCCCCCCGCCAGCATCCAAGCAAATCACTGCTTCTCTCCCACGTTGGCCCGAGCGGCGCGTCATGCAACTGGAGCATGCAACCCGCGGGCGCAGGCGTGCGAGATTAGTTTAATGTTTTAATTCAATTGTCTGTCCTGATTTTCCACGGGGTTGTCTGCCTACCTGTTTGTTTATTTGTTTATTTTGTAGCGTTTTGTTTTAGTCATTTCCCTCTTATTTATTTGTTTATTTGTGTTTCTATTTTATTTGTTTATTTGCGTTTCTATTTTGTTTGATTATTTGTCTATTCAATTGTTTGTTTCTTTACTTATGTATGTATTTATTCATCTGTTTGTTTATTTATCTGAATTCTTTTTATTTGTTTATTGCGATTTGCTCATTCCGATTTCCGCTTTGGAATGGGGGGGGGGGGGGGTAGGCAACGAAGGGTAGGGGGAGATGGAGAATATTGTGCGAAATCCACAGGTCTGTTGCATGTTGATGGTGTGTGTCCACGGCCGCGAGATGAGGGATGCTGTGGCGGGATGCTGACAACTGGCTCCCCCCTGGCACCCCCTGGCACCTGACTGGCACCTGCCTGGCACCTACTTCATGGCATGTGTGAATAGGAGTAAAAAAGAGTAAATAAGACCGCCTACCGAATATAATTGATAAGGGGGATGGGGGGTGGGGGAGGGGCGCTGCGTTCTCTTCGAATGTGAAATGAATGTGAGACCAAACCATATGCGTATGCTTTTTTATTTTATTTTATTATTTTTATTTTTTTGTCTTTTTGTCCTTTCGTTATGATTACGGTCATTATCGAAGGGATTGTTGTAATGTTGGCTTTTTAGTATGTATGGGGCGGGCGAGAGAGGGTTAACGGGGGACGGTGCACACGGTAATGATGAGGTAGGTTTTCAGAATGATTGGTAATGATTAGGACCCTCTCTATCCTTCCTCCCCCACCCTCTCTCTCCCCCCCACCCTCTCTCTCTCTCCCACCCTCTCTCTCTCTCCCACCCCCTACTCTACACCCTACACCCTCCGCTCTCCACCCTCCGCCCACGTCCGCCCTTTCCCTGGCGGTCGAAATCGATTTTCCGTGTTTGTGCATCAAATTTTCAGAGTGAGGGGCCCATTGTCTATACACTGCGGCTGTGCGCGAGAAGGGGTACCGATGGGGGAGGGGGTGAAGTGGAGGGGGGTGGCTTTTATAGGCTGCCAAATTTGCTTTTTATTGCCTTCTTTCCCTTAGTTGTGCTGTTGGGGCGCCCCTCGGTGGCAGCGGTGGTTGTCCTGGTTGGCACCGCCGGAGTTGGTGGTGGCGTTCGGGCGCCGTCGTCCGCGTCAGCTGGCAGGGGTCGGGAGCTAGAGGCTGAGAGAGAGAGAGAGAGAGAGAGAGAGAGAGAGAGAGAGAGAGAGAGAGAGAGAGAGAGAGAGAGAGAGAGAGAGAGAGAGAGAGAGACAAAGAAATAAAAATAGATGGATAAAGAAAGAGAGAGAGAGAGGAAGAGGAGTGCGAGACAGAAAAAGGCGTCCAGTAGTTAAGAAGGAAGAGGAATGAGAATAGGGGGACCGGGAGGGAGGGAGAAAGGAAGGAAGGAAGGAGGGAAAGAAAAGGTCGGCCATCGTTGTGCGAAATGTACGCGCGTCTGGGAAACGGACGATCAGCTGTGACCTATGACTCACCCTATTCCTGAAGGGGGAAGGAAAGGGGGGAGGAGGGAGGGGGTAGGGGGTTGAAGGGGAGGAGCTGGATGAGAGGGAGGGGGGTTGGGGGTAGGAGGAGGGAGAGAAGCTTTTAGAAGTCGCAGGGGGTGATAGGGAGAGTGAGAGGGAGGTGTGGGGGGGGGGAGAAGAGGGGAGAGAGAGACTGAGAGAAGACTGGATTTGATGGAGCGAGGATGGGGAAGGAGAGAGAAAAGGAGGGGGGGGGGCGTCCGGCATTTATTAGAACCTCGGGCGAAAGAGACGCCGAGGGGGGAGATGGGTAGGGGGCGGCGGGGGACTACGCACCCTCTTGGTTACTATGGAGTAGGGGGGCGGGAAGGGAGTGATCGCAGACGGGGGAGGGGAATAAATGCAGACGGAGGTGGGGGGAGTGGTAAAGGGAGGGGGGAGACCATGAGGACGAGTCACGACACCCGAGGGGAGCTGCACATCTGAATATCGAGAGACGAGGGTCGAGATTTGTCTCAGAGATTGTTGCTCGCATTGCCAGAAGTCTGCCTTTGATGCGTCTTTTCTTCGGCCAAGGTTGCATGTTGCATTAGAATGATTATGATCCTAATGCCGGGCATAGTTATTGGTATGATAACGGCAATAATGGTAGTAATTATGATAACAACAATGATATTGATAATGAAAGCAACAATAATAATGATAATGTTGGGAATGATAATGATAATAGCAACAGTAATGGTGATGATAAATGAGAGGCGGCGAAACCAGCGCCCCAACCACCATGCAGTCAGCCAAACGTGTCCCGCGGGCGTCGCCGCAGGACAAGCAGCAGCAGGACGCGGCGAAGAGTGCCAGGTGGCCCTCGGTGCCACAGGAGAAGCATATGGAAAGGGATTGGGGGGAGGAGGAAGGATAAGGGATGGGGGAGGAAAAGGAGGGGTAGGAAGGACAGGAGGGACAGGAAAGTAGCGGGGGGGTGGGGGTGGGGGTGGGGGTGGAAGGGGGAAAGAGGGGAGGGGAGGGGAGGTGTTCATGGTGGTGGAGGTGAAGGAAATGGTGAATGGTGAGGGGTATGGAGGGGAGAGGAGGAGGAGGAGGAGGAGGAGGAGGAGGAGGCGGCGGCTAGGTAGGCCGTGTGCCGCGCCATCAGACCCGCCACGTTGCCCGTGCACACTTGGCAACAACTTGGGACGTGGTGCGGTGTGAGCGCCGTATAGGGGAGGGGAGTGCCGCCCGCCGCCTCCCTCGCCCTTCCCTTCTTTTTTTCTCTCTTCTCTTTCCTCTGCTTCGCTTCACTTCCTTTTACTAACCCCCTCTTCTCCTTTCTCTTCTCTTCTCTTCTTCTCTTCTCTTTTCCTCTCTTATCTTCCCTTCCTCTTCCCCTTCCCTTCCCTTCCCTTCCCTTCCCTTCCTCCCTCCTTTCTTTCCGTGGCTTTTCTCTTTGGCTTTAGTCTCTGGTTTTGCATTTCCTTCTCTTCTGTTTACTTTCCACGTTTCTCCTATTTTCTGCCTGGTTTGTGTCCCCTTTGGGTTTTTCCTTTCCTTCTCTTATTTTTTAAAATCCTTTTCCAATCCCCTTTCAATCCCTTTCCTCTCTTCCCCCCCCTCCTCCCCTTCCCTCCCTTTCTTCTTCCTCCTCCTCCTCTCCTATTATATCTTTCCTCACCTCCTCTCTTCCACCCTGCTTACCTTTCTGTCCCTTCTCTCCTCCCCTTCTTCCCTTCTCCTCGCTTCCTCCTCTCTTCCTCCTCTCTTCCTCCTCCCTTCCTCCCTCTCCGTTCTCTCCTATTATCCCGCCTTCGCCCCTCTCTTCTCCCAGTCTCTTTCCTCGCAGCAGCGTTCCCGAGAGCCCCGCCCGCGGCAGAGCGTGGGCGGCCCGAGGGCAAAACCCGGTGACTTTTCATGGCGTGCGGTACCCTGATGATGGGCGTGCCAGCCTGTCCTGCCCAGACGTTGCCGGGCGAAATGTTTGTGGCGCGGGTTGTGTTTGTTTGTCTCTATCTATGTCTGTCTGCCTGTCTGCCTGTCTCGCTGTCTCTTCACTCTTCTCTCTCTCTCTTGCTCTCTCTTGCTCTCTCTTGCTCTCTCTTGCTCTCTCTTGCTCTCTCTTGCTCTCTCTTGCTCTCTCTTGCTCTCTCTTGCTCTCTCTTGCTCTCTCTCCTCTCTCCTCTCTCCTCTCTCCTCTCTCCTCTCTCCTCTCTCCTCTATCCTCTATCCTCTCTCCTCTCTCTCCTCTCTCTCCTCTCTCTCTCTCTCTCTCTCTCTCTCTCTCTCTCTCTCTCTCTCTCTCTCTCTCTCTCTCTCTCTCTCTCTCTCTCTCCCCCCCCTCCCTCTTTCTTTCTTTCTTTCTTTCTTTCTTTCTTTCTTTCTTTACTGATCCGTTCTCATTTCATTCCCAACCACGTAATGAGCCCAGCGTCATCAGTCACCGAGTTGTCGCAGTGGGCATGTCGTTGTGTTTCCCAGCTGGCGCTTAACCCCCACCCCCCTCCCCCTCTACCTTCCTCCCCCCTCCACCTTCCTCCCCCCTCCACCTTCCTCCCCCCTCCACCTTCTCATCACCCGTCCCCCTTCTCTTCACCCGCCCTTGTTTACGTCGCCTCCCCCTTCCTCCTCCTCCCCCTCCTCTTTTCTCTCCCCCTTGTTGACCCTGTTTGTGCGGTCGGTCGTTGTTCGTCCAGGTGCATTCGCTCTGTGTTGGGGTGGGGTTAGGGGAGGAGGAGGGGGTAGGTAGGGGGGCGTCATGGGGAATTGTGTGTGTGTGTGTGTGTGTGTGCGTGTGTATGTGCGTGTGTGTGCGTGCCACGGATATTAACGTATCAGTTATGTAAGTGGTTTAGTCTTCATACTGATATGTAAATCACGCACGCACTCGCTGTCGCTCTTTCTCTCACTTGTTTTCTAACTCTCTCACTCCTTGTGACGCACGCACGCACGCACTCACTTACGTTTATACACAGGTAAGCGGATCCCGTTCCCAGTAGATATCCATCCTCCGTCGAATCCATGTTCGCATTTGTGTGTCCGCGTGTGTCCGTTTGTGCGTGTTCTTATGTGTCCGTTTGTGCGTGTTCTTATGTGTCCGTTTGTGCGTGTTCTTATGTGTCCGTTTGTGCGTGTTCTTATGTGTCCGTTTGTGCGTGTTCTTATGTGTCCGTTTATGCGTGTTCTTATGTGTCCGCGTGTGTGTGTCCGTCGCGCCCACATAAAGGACATCCAAAAGGACATCCACTCAGATCAAGTATCCGACACGCTTCGCTTATCTGCAAATAGATATCCTTTTGTGTTTGTGGATCGAAAGAAGAGATGAGAATTATAGGAATCGTGTCCGAACGTCGCGGGCGCTGTGGGTGTTGTGGGTGTGATAGGGGCGTGGGAATGGGCGTGTGGGTGGCAAGGAAAGGGCTGCGGATGTTGTATGTGAGTGGGTGATGGTAATAGGATGTGGGTGGGGATGATAGGGAGGGGGTAATGGTAGTGATGATAGGATGCTTGTGTAGGTGATAGGGATATAGAAGGGCCATGTGGGTGGCGAAGAGAGGGCCGTGGGCGTTGCATGTGAGTGTGGGTGATGATAGGATGTGGGTAGTGGTGATAGGGGTGAGGGAAGGGCAGTTACTTTCCCTCGTTGTGACGGTCGGCGGCGGCGATACGGCCTGTTTACGAGCGAGAGGGGAGGGGGGAGGGGAGGGGAAGGGGAAGGGGGTACTGGGGTGTGTGCAGATGAAACCTTGGTGGCTGGGTTTGTTTGTTAGCTCTGTGCGTGAGTGAGTGAGTGAGTGAGTGTATGTGTGTATGTGTGTGTGTGTGTGTGTGTGTGTGTGTGTGTGTGTGTGTGTGTGTGTGTGTGTGTGTGTGTGTGTGTGTATGTGTATGTGCATGTGCGCAAGTGAAAGTGAATGTGTTATTCTGTATCGCATGCTGACAGACAGACGATCCTCATAGCATGTAGAAGGGGCTATGTGGCCATAGACAGCAGTGCCTCCACGTTTACCAGTAGGAGGTCGAGCATTATGACCCCCCTTCCCCCCTCCCTTCCCTAGTAGGCACACAGGTCCGCTCATTCATAAACTTCCACGCGACGAAAGTGCGCACGCATGTTCACTCGCGTGCAAGTTCCAGCATTACCGGCCGGTATGAATCCACGTTGAGAGACTCACGGTGTAACACTCGGGGGAACCGGGGTAGGATAATGACCCAGGGGGACACGGGCACTGTTTATCCTTGGGTGGGAGAGGCGGGAGGGGGAGGGATAGACGATGAGGGGGAGGAGAGGGGGGGAGAGATAGACGATGAGGGGGAGGGAAGGGGGGAAGGGATAGACGAAGAGGGGGGGTACGCAAGGGAAGGGGAACGGGCAGAGAGGGAGAGAGAGGGGGGGAAGGAGAAACGGGGGGTACACGGGAAGGAGAGATAAAGGGAATAGGAGGGAAGGAAAGAGGATGGGGTACAGTGGAAAAAGGGGTAAGAGTTGGTGTTTGGATTAGGCTGTGAATGCTGGCGAGGGCGAGTTTAAGGAATGGGGTAGAAGGGGGGGGAGGGGAAAGGAGGGTCATGAACCGTCGTGTTCGGTGCTTGCGGTGAACCTCTCATGCAACACACTCCGTAATTGATATTTGGCACGTTAAGGTTAATTAAAGCGGCGCATTAATGGAAGAATGGGGGCACCAGCTGACGTTTCGTGGGAATCATGGTACCAGCTGACACGTTGCCGTAATTGTGGTACCAAATGCCCCATTGTTGTTGTTTACAGTGTCAGCGAGTAAAATAGCATCGTGAATACTAGCTTAACCGAGTTTTGGATCTGGCACCACTGACAACGGACTCTCCAGGTGTGGCAATACTGTGTCAAGTAGCGTACCGAGTCTGCTAACGCTAAGGCAAACCAACAGTGAGTTTTATAACATTGGGATCAACTAACTGGCTCTGGCTCTGGCAACAGTGAGGTTAATAAACACACCTTGTTTGGTAACGCAAGGACACTCTATTTATGTGTGTGTGTGTGTGTTTGTGTGTGCGTGAGCGTGTGCTTGTGTTTTGATGGTTGATAATTTGTTTTTTGGATCAGTGAATATTTACTTAGCTAATGTCATTAAAACCCATGTACAGTGCAGTTGTATCAGTGGATGAGTTTTTTTTGTGAGTGTGAGTGTGAGTGTGAGTGTGAGTGTGAGTGTGAGTGTGAGTGTGAGTGTGAGTGTGTGTGTGAGTGTGAGTGTGTGTGTGTGTGTGTGTGTGTGTGTGTGTGTGTGTGTGTTTGCCAACTTTAACTATGTTTTTTAGTTTTGTTTTTTTACAACCCCAAATTAGGTTTCTGATGAATAAGAAGACTGATGTCCATTTCCACCTAAATTCCCTGGGCGGTCTCATCAAACTGCAGTTGCACATTCCTGTTGAAGATATAAAAGTGGACTCCGCCTGGCCCGCCTGTTAGAAAATTAATTTTACGGGAAGATGGGTTATGAGCGATGATGAGGGATGGCACCATGGGGACCGCCCCCACCCCCCTCCTCCTCCTCCGCTACTTCTTCCCTTTTTCATGCTCCTCCTCCCCCCCCCCCTTTTATGCTCATTTCTCTTCTCCTTTCTTCTCCTCCTCCTCCTTCATACTCATCCTCCCTCTTCATACTCTTCCCCTGCCTCTTCTTCCTCCTCCTCCTCCTCCTCCTCTTCCTCCTCCTCCTCCTCCTCCTCCTCCTCCTCCTCCTCCTCCTCCTCCTCCTCCTCCTTTCTCATCTCCTCCTCTTGCTTCTCCTTTCCTTCCCTCTTCATTCCCCCATCCTCCTCTTCCACCTCCTCCTCCTCCTCCTCCTCCTCCTCCTCCTCCTCCTCTTTCCCCTCCTCCTCACCATCCCCCCTTCCCTTTTCTCCATCCTTCCCCTTCATCTTCTCCCCCAACCTCCCCCATCCCCTCCCCTTCCCCTTCCCTCCCCTCCCCTTCCCCTTCCCTCCCCTCCCCTCCCCTCCCCCTTCCCTCCCTCCCCTCCCCTCCCCACCCACTCCCCCCTAGACCATCCGGTCAATAGCAAAATACATGTTGTTGTTGTGATGCAGAGTTAAAGCCATGACAGTTGTTGCATTACCTGTTTTCCTGTTAACGGGGATAGTCTCAGCAGAAGGCTTATTGACGCCGAAAGAGCAAAGCATTTCATGAATTGCCATGGTTAGCAAGCCGGTCAATGAGGCTGGAGTGAGTGAGATGAACGGGCGAGTCTTGCACGATGGGGATGAATGATAGACTGGAATTTATGCTCAGGGTGACGAGTATTTCTCTTTGGTTAGTGATAGGGATGAGGGGGAAGTGTGATGACGAGTTTTTATTTCTCTCTCCCTCCCTCCCTCCCTCCCTCCCTCTCTCCCTCCCTCTCTCCCTCCCTCTCTCCCTCCCTCCCTCTCTCCCTCCCTCCTCCCTCTCTCTCTCCTCCCTCCCTCCCTCCCTCTCCTCTCTCTCTCTCTCTCTCTCTCTCTCTCTCTCTCTCTCTCTCTCTCTCTCTCTCTCTCTCTCTCTCTCTCTCTCTCTCTCTCTCTCTCTCTCTCTCTCTCTCTCTCTCTCTCTCGAAGGGTGGTGTGCTGACAAGGTAATATTCAGGCTATCGAGACGTAATATAAGTGTAATGGGATAGTTATGTAACGATAGTATGTAACGCATGCATGATAAGGGCGGTTTTTGTTTGTCTTGCCTAGTGTATTTTGTGTGTGTGTGTGAGTGAGAGAGTGAGTGAGTGAGTGGGTAAGAGTGAGGATACTGGTCGTCTGCATGATTGCATGATGTACCCCGGCTGCTGCTGGCTAGGTGTTGCAATGCTGTCGTTGTGCTGGCAATAGTGAGCGTATGTGTGGGGGAAGGGGGGGGCAGAGAAGGCAAAGAGGTGGGAAACGGACTATAAGAAAAAGGGATAACAGATAGAGGAAAAAATAATAGCATATATGACCAAGGCTATTCAGGATGTAGATAATATGTGAAGAGGGGCAGCTGTAAAGACGGCGTAAAGGAGAGGAGAAGAGGGAACACGCGATAAGGAAACGAAGGCAGCAGCGGGAGGGAAAGAAGTGACAAGCGAGCGGGAAGGGAAACCAAGATGGAAGCTCGACGGCATTTCCAGCGAGAAATCGTCACTGCCGACGACGAGAGAGGGGGAAATTGTGATAGGGAAGGTCATGCAAGATGGAAAGGGGAAATAGGGGAAAAGAAGAGGGAAAGGTAAGTAGAGAGAAAGGAGGGTAGGCGAGGGTACGTATTATCGATCAGGACGCGCGTGTGTGAGTGTGTGAGCGGCTGGGTTGTGCCGCCTGCACTCGCCGACAACAGGCAACCCCGCCGATCATCTTGAGTCGCTCCTGAAGCCACGTCGAGAAGGCCCGGAGGTTGTTGGGATGTCTTCCGAGCTGTGTGTGTCCTTTCGCAGCCGTCGGCATGTCCGATCGCAGCTGTTACGATCCCGAGGGCGCGTGTAAAAGCGACGGCAGGAGATGACTAGCTGGCGACCGTGTCCCGGCGCGCACACTCCCCCCGCCGTCCCACAGTACCACGCTCACCGCCACCAGTTGGGACCTACCGTCACCTCTGCTGTTTGCTCGGGATATATATCCTTCGCTGGTGCGTTTCCGTCTCGTCTGACGTGACCATTACTCCAACAGCGAGGCGCCGGAGCCGGCCATGGCCCAGGAGGCGTGCGAGGCCTCCCGAGGCCATGCGAGTGTGTGTGTGGAGGAAACGGTGTACGCTGACAGCAGAAGCAGCAGCAGCTTCTGAAAGCGGGACTGGACGTACGTCAGGTCCCGCCGTGGGTGTAGGGCAGTGAATACCCCTTATATGTGCCTTCTGGCCCGTCGCAGCACCCATGTGTGGGCTCTCGTGGGCCGAGGGTCAGCTTTGAGAGTGAGTGAGAGTGCCGCGGCGACCGAGCCCCGAGTGAGGAGCTGCGAACCGCCATCGGCCACTTTGTGAATGAATCTCGGGCTCCCAGATGGCCACAGGAGGCGTAACGGAGCGTATGGGGCCGCCACTGGGACAAGGCCGACTGTGACAGTGTGTGACGACCCCGGGAAGCTGTCGGGGAGCAATGCATTCGTACTTCCACCGGGAAAAAGTGTGGGGTCGAACCCAGCAGTGATCGTTTGTGCGGCGCCGGGAGAGCAGGAGGGACCAGGCGAGGGAAACAGCGGCTCGCGGGCGGGCGTGCGGGCGTGCGGGCGGGCGTACTGCATGACCCAAGACGTGGGTTGTAAGGGGAGATGCGGTGATGGTGACGGCAGCAGCCACATTAGGTCACATCCGTTCCGTCTCCTTCACTCTTTAATCCCTTGCCATCTCATTACGGTTCTGGCGAGTAAAAAAGCGAGTGTTGCGTCATAGCCCGGGAGATGAGTGAGGGGCGGCCAGGCGGGAGGAGGAGCAACGAGTTTTCCCACGCTCCCCCGAAGCCCTCCACCGTCGGCACATCTGTGGTGGCCGTGGAGACAACACCTGCGCAGAACAGGTGTTGGAGGCGAGGACTCGACCCACATACATATCGGCACTGGCATAGTGGTATAGTGAAGACGGTGACATGGTGATGGCACAAGCAAGAAAGGACGGAGAAAGTGAGAGTGCATACATTTCAGTGTGTGTTTACGTGTGTGAGGTGCCGTGTAGTAGGTGTGGCGAGATGCTGTGGTGTGATTGATACCAAATAGGGGTGCGTTACCATGAGAACATCTCATGGTAGTTACAGGAGTGCCAAGGCAGCGACTCTTTTGAACTCGGTGGTGGTTTGGAAAAGGGGTCTGGAAGAGCGGTCTTAGTAAGGTATTACTGTGAAAAGAGAGGGTGATGATTGTGTATTGCAAGATGATGATGATGGTGATGATGATGGTAAAAGCGAAGAAAAATTAGGTTTGGGTGGTGCAGGAAACAACAGTTAGGTCTACTTTTGCAGAGCCTGCCATTGTGCACGAAACGAAGACTGATGAACCCAGTGAACTTGACACTAGAATCTCGACGAGAGAATCGGTTTGACATGAAACCCCCATGCCCGAACCCATCCTCCCTCCCTCCCTCCCTCCCTCCAATCTCGGTCCCTCCCTACCTTCACTCTCCCCAACCTCAAGCTCCCCTCTCTCTTCTACCCTCCTCCCTCCTCCTCTCCATCCCTTAGCTCCCCTTCTCCCCTCCCCTTCCCTTCCTTTCCCTCCCCCATCCTCAAGCCTCCCTCCCTTCCCTCCCCTCCTCCCTCCCTTCCCTCCCCTCCCTTCCCCTCCTCCCTCCCTTCCCTCCCCTCCCTTCCCCTCCCCTCCCCTCTCCTCCCCTCCCCTCCCCTCCCCTCCCCTCCTCCCTTTTTCTCTCCCTGCCATAGCCAATCCTTCTCCCCTCTTTTTCTCCCCCCCCCCCCACCGGTCGTTTCTTTGATTAAGGACATATCCGCTAGACGTTCGAGTCAAGTCGTGTCTCTTTCGATAAAGCAACTACTGAATAGCAAGACTGTTGACTTTGCAATTGCGAAAAGACGAGGGGTTGGTCGGTGGGGAATACCCGCACAGATGTTGCAGAGTGCGTGCGACGAGACGACAATGCGAGTATAGCGAGTTTTTATATTAATTTGAGAGTACTCGGGGGAGGAGGAAGGGGGGAGGGGTTACGGGCGTGCGGGCGTGCTCGGTTTCCGTTTTATTTCGAGGTTAGCGAGGTGGGGAAACAATGGTGGGGCGCTCGGTTTCTCTTTTTTCGTGTCATTTATTAAGCTTTGGAATTGGAGGCGAAGTCATAGTCGTACGTACACACACACACACACACACACACACACACACACACACACACACACACACACACACACACACACACACACACACACACACACACACACACACACACACACACACACACACACACACACACACACACACACACACACACACACACACACACACACACGCGCGCGCGCGCGCGTACGTATATAGCACAGGCTATATGATATCATAAGTGAGCCAATTGCATGTAATAGGTACTTCAAAAAACAAACAATTGACTTTCTTTTTTCTCTTGTTGATTTTTTCTTGTTCGCGAAATTGAGCAACGTCCTTCCGTCCCCTCCCCCCCTTCCCCTCCCCCCTCCCCCTTCCCCTTTCACTCCCCCCCCTCCCTCTATCTCCATTTACATCACCTAGTGCCGTTATCAGTTTATTTCATCGGTTGCAGTCGGGAGTGCAAGGGTACAAGGAAGGAAAAGTGTTTCGATTCGGTCGCCGATTGGCTCCGAGTATGCAACGTGCAACGTGCATGTCTCGAACCGATGGGAACGGACAGGAGAGGTTGCACTCTCACTTATTTATTTATTTATTCAGTTGGTTGTTCCTTTAATTGATATGCAGTTCTTGCCTTGACTTAACTTATTAGTGTCTGTTTGTTTGTTTGTTTGTCTGTCAGAGTCTGTTTAATTTGTTTTACCCCTTTAGTTACCGGGTTGATTTAGTTGGTTAGTTTTGGGTCTCATTGCATTATTGATAGATTGTAGTTGTTAGGAATTAATTGCGGATAATTGAGTTTTCGTGCTCCTCTTCCTCGTCTTCCTCGTTCCTTTCCTCGTTCCCTTCCTCTTCCTTATCCTTCTTCTTCTTTTTCTTCTACTACTACTTCTACTACTACTACTACTACTACTACTACTACTACTACTACTACTACTACTACTACTACTACTACTACTACTACTACTACTACTACTACTATTTCCCCTTCTTCCTCCTCTTCTTTGCCCTCTTCTTTGCCCTCTGCCTCCTCCAGCTACTCCCCCTCCTCCACATCTTAAACCTCCTCCCCCTTCTTCTCTCTCTTCTTCCTCCTCCTCCTTCTTTTTTCGCCTTCTTCTTCCTCTTCTTCTTTCTTCTCCCTCTTCTTCTTTCTTCTCCCTCTTCTTATTTCTTCTCCCTCTTCTTCTTTCTTCTTTCTTCTCCCTCTTCTTCCTCTTCTTCTTTCTTCTCCCTCTTCTTCCTCTTCTTCCTCTTCTTATTTCTTCTCCTCGTCCTCCCCCTCTTCTTCTTCTTTCTTCTCCTCGTCCTCCCCTCTTCTTCTTTCTTCTCCTCGTCCTCCCCCTCTTCCCCCTCCTCCTCCTCCTCCTCCTCCTTCTCCTCCTCCTCCCCCCTCCCCCCCTACTCCTCCTCCACCTCCTCCTCTTTCTCTTCCTCCTCCCCCCCTCCCCCCTACTCCTCCTCCACCTCCTCCTCTTTCTCCTCCTCCTCCACCTCTTCCTCTTTCTCCTCCTCCTCCTTCTCCTTCTCCTTCTCCTCTTCCTCCTCCTCCTCCTCCTCCCCCCTCCTCCTCCTTCCCCCTTCCCCACCTCCTTCCCCCTTCCCTCTCCTCCCCCCCCTCCTCCTCCTCCTCCCTTCCTCCTGCTTCCCCTTAACCTCCTCCTCCTCCTCCCTTCCTCCTGCTTCCCCTTAACCTCCTCCTCCTCCTATTCCTCCTCCTCCTCCTCCTCCTCCTCCTCCTCCTCCTCCTCCTCCTCCTCCTCCTCCTCCTCCTCCCCCTTCCCCCCTTCCTCCCCTCCTCCCCTCCTCCCCTTCCTCCTCCTCTTCTTCACCGGGGATTTGTCATGACGAGGAAGACTCGCCACCTGCATGACTCATGTAATTGCAGCATCGACCCATAAACTGCACCTCTACGGAAAAAGGGGGAAAGGGGGAGGGGGGGTAAGGGAAGGGAGGGGGAGAGAGAGAGGAGGGGGGTAAGGGAAGGGAGGGGGAGAGAGAGGGGGGTAAGGGAAGGGAGGGGGGAAAAGGTGAGGGAGAGGGGGTAGGAAGGAAGGAGGGAGGGAGGGTGGGAAGGAGGGAAGGGAGAGGGGGAGAGGGGGTGAGGGGGTGGAAAGGAAGAAGGGAGGAAAAAGGGAGAGAGAGGGGAAGAGTACGAAAGAGAGAGACAGAAGAGAAGGAGGGAGGGCAAAAGGGAGAGGGGAGCGAGGGGCAATCCGCCTCCATCATCTACCGAGCAACCTCTGAGCAGACGCTTTGCCAGGGAGGGCCCTTTGCCGAGTGGGATTTCGGTAATTAAGGAATCGATCCGCGTTCAGGTCGATTCCTGTTCTTTCACGGGACACTGCGCTTGCACCTGGGGGAGGGACCGGGGTCGAGTCGGACACTTGTATCCTGCCCTAGTTGGTGTTACTCTAATTGATATGACTACCACCACTACAACTATTATTATTATTGTTATTGTTATTATTATTGTTGTTGTTGTTGTTGTTGTTGTTGTTGTTGTTATTATTATTATTATTATTGTTATTGTTATTGTTATTGTTATTGTTATTGTTATTGTTATTATTATTATTATTATTATTATTATCATTATTGTTATTATTATTATTATTATTATTATTATTATTATCCTCCTCATCATCTGTTATTATAATAACTGTGATTGAAGAAATGAAGTGTGTACTTCATTGAAGTGTGTTCGTGTCTGAAAGGAATGAGACGGTCGCACAACGGAATGGAGGTATTATGGTCTATGATTATTATGAGGTATTTGGTCTATGGTTATAGGATGGATTTTGTGATTAACTTGCTTTGTTTGTTTACGTTATTTATATAATTATTGTCTTTTTATTGATTGACTTTATTGACTTTATATATATAGAGAGATGAAGCCAGTTGGTTTTATGATCTTTTTTTCGACATGAAGTCAAAGAGAC
>NW_028234414.1:22939293-22941793 GCF_977035675.1 Penaeus japonicus
TTCAGAATGGAAATCCCTGTGGCGACCTCCTGTTCCTCTCCTCAGCTGACATCTACTCATAAACACCAGCCCTGCGCTGACTTCTTCATTCCGATCGTCTTCACTCATTCCTCTTTTTCTACTCTATATTCCTTCGTTCATGGTTGACTGACTTCTAATTCTGAATTTTATATTTATTAATTCATTTTTTTGCTTCCTTATTTGCTTTTTAATTTATTTTTCTGCTTTTTTACATTTACTTCTAAAATTACTTTTTAACTTCTTACTTCTACTTCGAAACTTTCTTACGAGTCACTCTCATTGCTCATCCCTACGACCGCCCACGTATGCGACTCCCCCCTCCCCCTCCTCCTCCAGCGAGATAGCACGCCCATGCAAATCCACTCACGCCCACCAACCGCCCGTACTGCCTAATCCCCCTCCCCCACCCCATCCCCCATACGCCCACCGCCCGAGACGCCGCTGTAGTAGTAAGCCGGTTGTTCCCACCTGTTACGGGGGCGTTTGTTTACTGTTGTGAATATAGATGCGGGCGTGTTTGTTTACTCTCGAGGGCCGGGCGGCGCGGTTTCTCGTGAGATGGGAGATCTTCGCGTGCTTCTGTTGCTATTTTTGCTTGTTTGGCGTGTTTTTTATAATTAATTTTATAGTCTCTTTATGTTGCTTTATCATTATTATTTAGTTATATTTTTATTTAGTGGGAGGGGGTGGGGGGTAACGAGAGGGAGAAAGCGTGTCGTTGCGCATCGCACGCGGAGCAGAATAGGCAATAAAAAAACGATGGCGGGATTATAAGCGCGACGGCGAAGGGGAATTCAGTTCAGTTCAGACGTCGCTTCGCCCGGGCTCTATGCACGAGGCGGCCCGGCCAGGCGAAGGGGAAGAGGGGGGACAGGAGGAAGAGTAGGATTAGGAATAGGAGTAGGAGTAAGAGTAGGAGAGGAAGGACAAGGAGGAGTAGTAGTAGGAGAAGAATAAAGATGAGACAAGCGAGTCGGAGCGAGAGGGAGATCGGAGAACAAGATAAGAACAGGAAAACGAGTGGAGCGGACACGTTTTTTTCGGGTAGTGGGGAGGGGGAGGGTCAGAGGGGCCCTTGTACGTTTTTCCTTTTGCGGAGAGCTGCCCCGGCTGTGCCTGGCCCGGGCGGCGGCTGCGGCGGCGGCGGAGGCGGCGACGGCGGTGGGCGGATGTGTGTGTCGCCAGCCGCAGCCCGACGCCGACGTCATCGCTGCCGCAGAAAAGTTTCCTTTCTCTCTCTCTCTCTCTCTCTCTCTCTCTCTCTCTCTCTCTCTCTCTCTCTATATACACGCACGCACACTCACATATACACGCACGCACACTCACATATACACGCACGCACACTCACATATACACGCACGCACACTCACATATACACGCACGCACACTCACATATACACGCACGCACACTCACATATACACGCACGCACACTCACATATACACGCACGCACACTCACATATACACGCACGCACACTCACATATACACGCACGCACACTCACATATACACGCACGCACACTCACATATACACGCACGCACACTCACATATACACGCACGCACACTCACATATACACGCACGCACACTCACATATACACGCACGCACACTCACATATACACGCACGCACACTCACATATACACGCACGCACACTCACATATACACGCACGCACACTCACATATACACGCACGCACACTCACATATACACGCACGCACACTCACATATACACGCACGCACACTCACATATACACGCACGCACACTCACATATACACGCACGCACACTCACATATACACGCACGCACACTCACATATACACGCACGCACACTCACATATACACGCACGCACACTCACATATACACGCACGCACACTCACATATACACGCACGCACACTCACATATACACGCACGCACACTCACATATACACGCACGCACACTCACATATACACGCACGCACACTCACATATACACGCACGCACACTCACATATACACGCACGCACACTCACATATACACGCACGCACACTCACATATACACGCACGCACACTCACATATACACGCACGCACACTCACATATACACGCACGCACACTCACATATACACGCACGCACACTCACATATACACGCACGCACACTCACATATACACGCACGCACACTCACATATACACGCACGCACACTCACATATACACGCACGCACACTCACATATACACGCACGCACACTCACATATACACGCACGCACACTCACATATACACGCACGCACACTCACATATACACGCACGCACACTCACATATACACGCACGCACACTCACATATACACGCACGCACACTCACATATACACGCACGCACACTCACATATACACGCACGCACACTCACATATACACGCACGCACACTCACATATACACGCACGCACACTCACATATACACGCACGCACACTCACATATACACGCACGCACACTCACATATACACG
>NW_028234414.1:22944293-22949293 GCF_977035675.1 Penaeus japonicus
ACTGATTGGGAATGATGTGCATGGTGCATGGTGTATGGTGTGGCAGAAGAAAGGACACGTACGATGCGCCTTCTTACGGAAAAATGTATGGATTTACACTGTATGTCTGTCTGTCTGAATAATTTGGAGGGGAGGGGAGGGGAGGGGAGGGAAAGTTAAGGGAAGGGGAAGGGAGCTGTTTCCGCCATTTTTCCTGAAAAAGGAAACACTTTTAGCAGGCATCAGAACAAGGCATTAGAACAAGAAATAAACTCCCTACCCTCCCCCCTCTCGAATAAAGAAAAAGAAAAGAAAAAAAAAGTCGGGGAGATGGCACAAGATGACAGCCGCCAGACGCCCCGCGAATGGCAGCATGTCGCGTCCGGGGGTAGAGTAATCCTCGCGCGGCGCCCATGGGCATGCGTACGCTGGAACGTAAGGGCGCCTTTACGCTCCTACGCTGACGGGCGTGTGTGGTCGGGCTTAGCCGTGGGTTTGGTATTGTATGCTGATGGTCTTTCTCTCGATTTCCTCCTTCGATTTCCTACTGATTGCAGTTTTCTTCTCTTTCTCTCTCTTTCTTTTCCTCTTTCTCTTTATTTATCTCTCTCCTTCTCCCCTCTCCCCATCTCCCTCCTCCCCTCCCCTACCCTTCTCTCTCTCTCTCCTTCACCCCCCCTCCCCCTCTCCTCCCTCTTCCCTTCCCCTCCCCTCCCCTCACCTCACCTTCCTCCCCTTTTCTCTACCTTCCCTCCCTCTCCTCACCCCCTTCCCTTTTCTCCCTCCCTCCCCCCCTTTCTCCCTCTCTTTTCCCTTTCCCCCCCTCTCTCCCTTCCCCCCCCCCCTGATGCTGCAACAGGCACTTAGCCTATTACACCCGGCCTTCGTCTAAGTACACTTCCGGCGGCGGGCTTTAACTGTGCCGAAGCCTTGGTGCTTAATTTGGGGTGCAGGTGATCGTCAGCCGCAGGTCATTATGATCATCATCGGCGATTATCTTATCGGGGACGTGGTTACATCCGTGATTTTTCTTTTCCTTCCGTCTTCTCTGCTTTCTCTCTCTTTCTTACTTTATCTTTCTCGTTCTAGAGCTTTGTTTCTTTATCTTTCTATTTCTGTCATTCTCTCTGTCTGTCCAAAATGTGTCTCGCTCTTTCTTTCCCTCCAATTCTGCCTTCCTCCTTTATTCCTTATTCACCCTCCTCTCCTTTCCTCTCCTCTCCCCTCCTCTCCTCTTATCTCTTCTCTTTTAGCTTCTCTCCTCTCCTCTCCTCTCCTCTTCTCTTCTTCCTCCTACTTAACCTCATCCATTCCACATTTACCTCCCCCCTTCCCCCTCCATCCCCCTCATCCATTCCACATTTACCTCCCCCCTTCCCCCTCCATCCCCCTCATCCATACCTCACCTCCTCCCCATCTCCCCCTCACCCCCTCAAGCCCTCACCCCCCCTCCTCCGAACACCTGGTCCCATGGCGTCGTGTCGGCGCTGGCGGAGGGACGCAGGATCCTCTCAGGACTATTATCTCTTCGGGAGAGATAATCCCACCTTCTCTCCGTCAATCTTTCTTTCTATTTCGCTTTTCTTTTCTTTCTTTTCGATTTGTTTTTTTTCTCTTCTTCCCTTCTACTCTTTTTAGGTTTCTCTCTCCCTCCCTCCCTCCCTCCCTCCCTCCCTCCCTCCCCCCCTCTCTCTCCCTCTCCCTCTTTCTCTCCCCCTCTTTCTCTCTCCCCCTCTTTCTCTCCCCCCTCTTTCTCTCCCCCCCTCTTTCTCTCCCCCCCTCTTTCTCTCCCCCCCTCTTTCTCTCCCCCCTCTTTCTCTCCCCCCCTCTTTCTCTCCCCCCTCTTTCTCTCCCCCCCTTCTCTTCTCTCTCCCCCCTCCCCCTCTCCTCTCTCCTCTCTCTCTCTCATCCCTCCCTCCTCTCTCTCTCCCTCCCTCCCTCCCTCCCTCCTCCTTCCCTCCCTCCCTCTCCCTCCCTCCCTCCCTCCCTCCTCCCTCCCCCTCCCCCCCCCTCCCTCCTCCCTCCCCCCCTCCCTCCCTCCCTCCCTCCTTCCTTCCCTTCCCTCCCTTCCCTCCCTCCCCCCTCTCTTCCCTCCCTCCCTCCCTTCCTCCCTCCCTCCCTCCCTCCCTCCTTCCCTCCCTCCTTCCCTCCCTCCTTCCCTCACACCCTCTCTCGGTCGACGAGGCTAGAGGCTGAGATGAGATGGTTGTTATAGTGAGTTACAGTCCTGTAGGAGGTGCAGTACAGTGTTGTGGTGACGAGGGATGGTGACGATTGAATTGAACGTGCGTGGCGTCCCGGGTACCAGCTCACCTTTGTATCTACATCCTGTCCTGCAATACTACCTCCCCCCTCCCCCCCTCCCCCTTACTGCCCCCCAAACCCTTTCTCTCCTTCCTCTCCCTCTCCCTCTGACCTCTACCCTCCCCTCTCCCCCTCCCCCCTCCCCCCTCCCCTTACCACATCATCTGAAAGCTTATGCTCTCCCTCTGCATCCCCCTCCCCTCCGTCGTCCTCTCCCCCCCTTGTCCCCTATTCACTGTTCACCCTTCACCCTTCACCCTTCACCCTTCACCCTTCATCCTTCTGGCACAAGTCCGGCTTGAATATAAGGCTAATGACACGGCGCTGACCTGTCACACTGTCACGCGATGTCAACCATGCGGCCTGCTCTGTACTGTGACGCAGGCAAGTGATGAGTCGGTGTGGTGATCCTGATGCCTGCCCTGATATACCGATTGACTGAGTGTGATGACTTTGAAGGCTATTGGAAAGGTATTTTGGATGATAGGAGGTGAGGTTGTTTTTGTGGGGGGGGGGGGGGGGCGTGACGGTTCGACCTAAATAAATACCATTGAAAAAAAAAATTGTTGTCTTAACGCCCTTTAAATGGAAAAGTTTGGCAAACGTCAGTATTTTGTTATTAGAGGTTTGTATTAAAAAATGTATGTATGCATAACGCAATAAATCTCATTGCAGACTAAGTGGGACTTGCCTGCATGATTGCGTTATTACTGCAACGACTCGGTTGATATTGGTGATTCATTTGCACGTGAGGGGAGGAGGGAGAAGAGGGAGGGGGGGGGGCAGAATAAGAACTTGAAGAATAGGATGATGGTGATGAAGGTGGTGATCATGTTGATGATGGTGGTGGTGGTGATAGTGATGATGATGATGATGATGGAGGTGATAGTGGTGGTGACGTAACTCTCCCCTGTGTGGTGATTGGCCCCAGTGTTCTTCCATACTTCACCGTGAGGGTTCAGACTTTAAGATGTTTTCTGTTGGCTCTCCACCCACGCGACATGTTCCTCTACATCGTAACACCCTTTTGAAATGTTAAATGTGAAATTACCTTGAGAGAGAGAGAGAGAGAGAGAGAGAGAGAGAGAGAGAGAGAGAGAGAGAGAGAGAGAGAGAGAGAGAGAGAGAGAGAGAGAGAGAGAGAGAGAGAGAGAGAGAGAGAGCGAAAGAGAGAAGAGATGTGATGTGTGTGAATGTATGTATAGGTTTGATGAGTGTAATCCTATTAAAATCCCATGAACATTTTTTCTATAATCAAATCGCAGGAGACTTCAGGGGTGCAAGTGCAAGGGCGATGCACTTGGCGTGGATGTGCAGGTGTTTGTTCAGCAACATAGGAAGTGGCGAGGAACCGAGAGGAATTAAAGAAGATGGGCGTGAGGGACTAGAGATGGGGATGGTGATTGTGATGATGATGGTGATGATGATGATATTGGGGATGCCGATGGTGATGATGATGGGGGATGAGGATGAGGAGCATGATAGTTATGATAATGATGATTATTCTGAAGGAAAAAATAAGGTGGAGGGAAGGAAGAGGTGGAGGAGGTGGAGGAGGAGGGGAGGAACTAGAAGAACGTGTAAGAGATGTAGGGGGAGGGGGGGATGGAAAGTCGGGATAATGTAGGGGGTTGAAGGGAAGAGGGAGCTAGGAGGAGGGGAGGGTTAAGGGGGGTGGGGGTGCGACACCAGCCAGGATGTACAGTCACGCATCGCCAACGCTGTAGTCTTGGGGCTTCTCCGCTCGTCCTTTTTTCTGGCAAGGTTAACTCTTTGCGAAGAGCCTCCCTCTTCTGCTGCTGCTGTGCTGCTGCTCCTCCTCCTACTCCTCCTCCTCCTCCTCCTCCTCCTCCTCCTCTTTCCTTCTCTTTTCGCTCTTTATCCTTTTTCTTTTTCTTCTTCTTTCCTCTCCTCATCCTCCTCTTCTTCTTCTTTCCTCTCCTCATCCTCCTCTTCTTCTTGTTTCCTCTCCTCATCCTCCTCTTCTTCCTTCTCCTCCCCCTCCTCCCCTCCCCCTCTTCCTCCTCTTCTTCCTCCTCCTCCCCCTCGTCCACCTCCCCCACGTCCCCCACCCCCCACTCTTCCTTCCTCCCCCTCCCCCACCTCCCACTCTCCTCCTCCCCCTCCCCCACCCCCATTCTTCCTCTTCCCCCCTCCCCCTCCCCCCCCAATCACCAATCCTCCTGGATGACGTCACAACACGGAATACTCTTCGCTCTATTTTTTTTTAAAGAGAGTGGGGGGGGGGGTGTAAAGGGGAAGGGGGGCGAAAGGGAGAAGTCTTTCGAGATATTTCTAGGTCATATTTTTTAGGGAAATGAGGGAGGGGGGAGAATAAGAAGGGGAAGGGGAGGGGAAGTGGGAGTAGGGAGAACAGGAGGGGTATGGGGGAAGGGGAGGGGGGAGGGGGGTGTTGGGGAGGGCGACGAAGAACAAAGGAAGAACGAACAAAACGAAAAATCCCGAGGAAGAGGAGGCGGCATTGGAATATCGGGATTGCACATGTTGAATAAATTGATCTCCACTGCTTTGTGTTTATATTTAGTGAGGTGAGTGCAACACGTGGTGACCGTGCCCCTCCCCCCCTCCTCTCCCCGCCCACCCAACAGCTGGGCGGCGGACTAGTTCGATAGATGGGTGAAGGGGAGGAGGGGAGTTAGGGAGGAGTGAGTGAGTGAGAGTGAGTGTGACAGTGAGAATGACAGTGACAGTGATAG
>NW_028234414.1:22954293-22959293 GCF_977035675.1 Penaeus japonicus
GGGTGGTTGGGTGTGGTTGTATTTTGGTTTTGTGGGCGTGGGTTCCTTATGTGTGTGTGCGGATGCATTTGTGTTGGTGGGTGGTTGTGTGTGTTTGTGTTTGGTTGGTTTGTGTGTGGGGAGGGGGGACATGTGTGTGGGGGTGGGGGTATGGGGGATATTTGGGATGTGGGTCTGGGTGGGGATGTAGGATTTTGTATGTATGGGTGGGTCGGTGGGTACTGGTGTGTGTGTATGGTTGCGTGTGCGAGTGCGAGTGCGAGTGCGTGAGTGCGTGCGTGTGTTTATGTGAAGTTGTGTATGCTCGCGTGTAAGGGTTGGTGGCAATGAATTCTTGCAGTGATGTGACGTTCATGACGTTGCATTTGCACGTTATCCTCGGCGAACGTTGAATGCAACTTGAAACTGAAATAATTTTCAAGTTTGAAAAAAGTCGTTGGAGAAAAGAGTAAGCGAATAAGAAAGAGGGAAGAGGCGGGAGGGTAAAATATATTGCAGATGTTGCAGAGATGGATCACGCAAGGTCGACACCGATGCGTCTCCATCTTTTATCTTCGAATGTGCAAGGTCTGGTTGCTCTCCCCTCCCCCCCCTCCAACCCCCCTCACCCCCAACCCCCATTCTCCTGAGTCTCCTTACTTACCCTCCACTCCGGCCCCCACTATTCCACTCACTCCTCCCCCCCACAACCCATCTAGTACCTCACCCCTTCCCCCCTTTCGCTCCTGACTCCCTGCTCCTTCTCCCCCCTTCCTGCTTCCTACTCTCTCACACTCCATCCACTCCCCCTTCCCACTCCCTCATTTACCTTACTCAATTCTCCCTCCCCCCCAACCCAGCCCTCTTCTCCCTTCCCCATCACTTTCCTCTCCCCCTTGTCCTTGCCTTCCCCCTCCCCTCCCCTCCCCTCCCCTCCCCTCCCCTCTCCTCTCCTCCCCTCCCCTCTC
Organism: Penaeus japonicus; assembly: GCF_977035675.1. NCBI lineage: Eukaryota > Metazoa > Arthropoda > Malacostraca > Decapoda > Penaeidae > Penaeus > Penaeus japonicus. The sequence continues at coordinate 22,955,241 of NW_028234414.1, forward strand.
CCCTCTCCTTCCCCGATCGCTCCCTCAGCAACACATGCGGTTTTGATGAATGGAATTTGCATTGATGTTAGAGTTGCAAACATGAATATTCTTATTTATTTCGTGATATTATTTCTTTCTTTTTGAAGCTAGTGACGTGAATCGTAACTTTTTTACTATTTCGACGAATCCATATTTTGACAAGTCATTCGCTCACGTCAAAGGGTTTTAATTGTCTCAACATTGAAGTCAACTGAGAATGTCACGTAACCTTAAAGCTTTGCGGAAATGACTAGCGAGTTGTCGCTGTGTCGGAAATGTATGGTATAATTAGATGTTAATTATATTATTATGTATGAAACAAATGTAATGTATTTTTTTTTTTTGTTATCGGGTTCACAAAGCGTGGTATGATGTGGGGAAGGCCCTTTTCCGAGGGGAAGTAAGGGGAGATATAGTGTACATACAACATATGAGTAATGGGTGACGAATTAATAGATAGGTATTAGATTAAAATACCAGAAATTGAAAGAAATTGAAAATGCCAGAATAGTTACACTATTCTGGAAGGTCGATACGTAACATTTATCTACAAATAAAGTTGTGATTAAGATTTGTGGGACTTGCAACAGACGCCATTCCACAAGAAGATATGAAACATGTTATTTTAAAAGGCCGTCATTATGGATCATTGGAACGTACTTGAGATGGGCTTGGTGTCATAAGGGCGGTGTCAATCGTGTTCCCTAAGTCGAGTGTGTCATGTACGTAAGTATGCGGGCGTTGTGTCACGTTTGATGTTACCTTTGGCGGGTTGGCGTTAGATTGTCAACGGAGAGGAAATAGGCCTAATGGAAGAATAAAAGTGAAATTGATTTGCAATATTGTGATATTATACATTTATATATATTGAATTTGGGGTATAAATGCTAGTGAAGCCTTGTTGTGTTGTTTATTTAAAGTGTTCTTGAATGATGACCTGAAAGCAAGGGAAAGTATCTTGAAAGATATTTTGTGGATAATAATAATCCTGCCCTGAGCTGTTGTAGAAGCGGAGACCACAACTGTCAGCTGAGTTGTAAATAGATAGATTCACGGGCGGTACAATTCCTCGACGTAAATGGGTTTGCGGTTTTCTTATAGGGGCTATGATTTATGGCCCGGGGTTATTACTATTATCATTATTATTATTATTATTGTAGGAAATGTGTTGGAGTGTCTATTGTTTTGGGTGATCCACCTGACTTGTTTATTGGAGTCTGGGAGTGTAAGTGGGTGAGTGAGTGGGTGGATGGGTGAATGGGTGGGTGGGTGAGTGAGTAGGTAGGTGAGTGAGTGAGTGAGTGGGTAGGTGAGTGAGTGGGTGGGTAAGTGAGTGGGTGGGTGGGTGAGTGGGTGAGTGAGTGAGTGAGTGGGTAGGTGAGTGAGTTGGTGGGTAAGTGAGTGGGTGAGTGGGTGAGTGAGTGAGTGAGTGAGTTGCCTGTGTAGTTGGGTGCTTGTCTATAAACAAAGTGTTTATTCATGTTACACAGGGTCCCGTGTCATTAATATGCGAGCAAGGCACATGGTGCTGCCATATAACATGGAGTTGTGTCCTGCCTGTCACAAGCCGCCAGGGCATAAATTTGCAACATTTTGCAATTCCTGCCACAGCACACGCACGGGTCTTGGTGCCTTTGGTCCCCGCTCTGGGCCACCTGGGGGAAGGAAGGTGTATATCTGCGTGTGTGAACGTGTAGATAGCTTTTTCTTTGTGTGTGTATGTGTGTATGGCGTGGGGGGGGGGGGGTTGCTTGCGTGTGTGTGTGCGTGCGTGCGTGCGAGTGCCTGACTACGTCTCTCTGTATTTTCTTTTATTTTAATTTTTTAGTTTTACAAAGTGTACGGGGGCTCGTATGTGTCTCCTTTCTGTATAGTGTTTTTGCGATGCTTTGTGTGATGAAGATCCGGATAGGTGACTGCAGTGGGACAAGGGCAGGCACCCGAATCGCCTCTTGCATGAAAGCTGGGGGGCGCAGGTGAACAGGTAAGGGAAGAGGGGGAATGGCAGAGGGTGGTAGGGGATGATAGGGGGTGGTATAGGGGAAAGGTCGGGGATGTTAAGTAGATGTAGGGGAGGGGAGGGAAAAGTAGGGAAAGTTAGAGAAGGGTAAATAAAGGTAGGGAAAAATAGGGAAAAGTTGGGGACAGGGGAAGGGAAGGCGAGGTAAGAGCGGGAGAGAGGAAGGTACCTAGGGGACGGCGAGGAGGCTGCCGCGCGTCGGAGTGTGGCGGTGCAGCTGCGGAAGATCTTGATTGATTTGTGATGTTAAGGTAACTTTATCTATGGATTACCTTTCCCCTCGCGCGTATTTTAGCCCCGTGACTTCCGTCTGTCTGCTCTCTCTTTCTTTCTCTCTCTCTCTCTCTCTCTCTCTCTCTCTCTCTCTCTCTCTCTCTCTCTCTCTCTCTCTCTCTCTCTCTCTCTCTCTCTCTCTCTCTCTCTCTCTCTCTCTCCCCCCCTCTCTCTCTCTCCCTCCCTCCCTCCCTCCCTCACAGATTCATTGTCTCATCTCATCCTATCTCTCCTTTCTCCTTATCCAATCCTGTCTTTTCCTTCCAGCCCCTTTATTCTTCCCTTTCATCCTACCCTACCCTCTACTTTTTCCCTCTCATCCTTTCCCTCCCCGTTCTCTCTCCCTTTCTGCCCCCTTCCCCTCCCCCTGTCCCTCATCTCCCTCCCCCTGTCTTCCCCTCTCCCTCCCCCTCTCTTCCCCTCTCCCTCATCTCCCTTCCCCTCCCCTCCTCTCCCCTCCTCTCCCCTCCTCTCCCCTCCTCTCCCCTCCTCTCCCCTCCTCTCCCCTCCTCTCCCCTCCCCTCCTCTCCTCTCCCCTCGGCACGCATACCCACCCACCCAGAAGGCGGGAGTGCATGTGCACCTCCTCCTCCTCGGCCACCACCCCCCTGACACTCGGTAGCGGAGTCACTGGCTCGGTGTGGTTTGCTCAGCGAGACACTCCGTCGCGTGTGCGTCACTCCTTCATCACGTCCGGTGTGGACCGCCGCGCCGCCGGCCCTCCGCGATCCCCCTCTCCTTCTTCTCTTCTTCTTCTTGATCGTCATCGTCTGCTTCTACTTCTTCTTCTTCTTCTTCTTCTTCTTCTTCTTCTTCTTTGTTTTTGTCATCGTCTTCGCCGTTTTCTTATTCGTCTTCATTATCATCATCTTCTTAGTCTTCTTCGCTCTCACTTTCTTCTTCATCGTTACTTTCTTCTTATTGGTCTTCGTCATCGTCCTATTCTAAACCTACGTCTCTCTCTTTCTCCTATCTCCCTTCCCTCTCCTTTCCTTCCTTATCCATCTCTTCTCTCGTCGTCTTCCTCCCTTCTTATCTCCTCTTCGCCTAATATGTCCCTTTCTTGCTTTCTCCATTCCTCCTCTTTGCTTTCTGCTATTCTCTCCTCCTCACCCACCTCTTCCCGTTCTCTTCTTTTCTCTCCATCCTATTCCCCTACTTTTTCCATTTCTGCCTTATCACTTTTTTCTTCCTTTTCCCCTATTTTCCCTCTATCCTTCCTTATCCCCCCCTTTTCCCATTCCCCTATTTTTTTTTCGTTCCCCGTCCCTCTCCCCTTCCCCTTCCCCTACCTTTACCCCTCTCCCTGGTCCCTCCCTCCCCCACCTCCCATCCCTCTCCCCCTCTCCCCCTCTTCCCCTCTCCCCCTCTTCCTGTCCCCGCCTTTCCCCTACCTCCTATCTTCTACACCCCATCTCCTTCTTCCACCCTATACCCCTTCCCCTGCTCCCTCCCACATCTCTCCTTCCTCCCTCCCCCTTTTTCTTCTCCCTCCCTCCCTCCCTCTCTCCTTCACCCCCTCCCCTCTCCCTCCCTCTCTCCTTCACCCCCTCCCCTCTCCCTCCCTCTCTCCTTCACCCCCTCCCTCCCTCCCTCCCTCCCTCCCTCCCTCCCCCCTCCCTCCCTCCCCCTGTCCCTGCCCCCCCCTCCTTCTCCTTGTCCGCGGGCGTGATCATCCATGCAGCCACGCCCTTGGGTCGGCAGCCCACACGGCCTCATCAACGTCCACGAGCCGTTAC
>NW_028234414.1:22964293-22966793 GCF_977035675.1 Penaeus japonicus
GTGGAAGGGGTAGGTGGTGAGGCAAGGGAATGGGGGAAAGGAGGGGAGATGGGGTGGGAGGGGAGGGGAGGGGAATTGAAGTGAGGTGAGGTGAGGCAAGGGTGTGGGAGAGAGGGGGGGGAAGGGGAGGGGAGGGGAGTGGGAAGGTTACATAGATGATGGAAGGGCAGGAGGAGGAGAGGGGGTAGTAATGAGGAGAGGTGGGTGGGGTGAGAGACGGGGAGTGGGGCAAGATGAGAGGGAGGTAGTAATGAAGGGAGAGGGGAGAGGGGAGAGGGGAGAGAGGTGGGCTGTAAACGAAGCGTCGCTTTCCTTAAAACGATTTGCATGACCGTCTGCATGGGGCTGGCATCATCACTGAAGGTCGTTTTGTTGTGCTGTAGGCGCGTGTGTGGGCGTGTGTTTGTTTGCATATGGGTGTTTGTTAATTTGTGTCTGAATGCGTGGGCATTTGTGCGTATGCGTGTGTGTGTGTGCGTGTGCGTGTGTGTGTGTGCGTGTGCGTGTGCGTGTGCGTGTGCGTGTCCCCATCTCTCTCTCTCTCTCTCTCTCTCTCTCTCTCTCTCTCTCTCTCTCTCTCTCTCTCTCTCTCTCTCTCTCTCTCTCTCTCTCTCTCTCTCTCTCTCTCTCTCTCTCTCTCCCTCTCCCTCTCCCTCTCCCTCTCCCCCCCTCCCTCTCTCCCCCCCTCCCTCTCCCCCTCCCTCTCCCTCCCTCTCTCCCCCACCCTCTCCCTCCCTCCCTGCCTCTCTGTTTGTCAGTCTGCCTGTAGCCTAAGCCCGCACTGCATATCAAGCGCCCGTTTTCCTCATAAGCGTTTGACGTCACTATATAACTCCTCATTTACCCGCGGCGCCTCGAGACACACGGCGCGGGCGGTAGACATTCGCGAAAAGAAAGAAAAAGTGGGTGGAAGGGGGGGGAGGGGGGTGATGATGGTGATTGAGGAGTAGTAGTAAGGGGAGGAGTTGTAGTAAGGGGAGGAGTTGTAGGGGGAGGAGTTGTAAGGGGAGGAGTTGTAGGGGGAGGAGTTGTAGGGGGAGGAGTTGTAGGGGGAGGAGTTGTAGGGGGAGGAGTTGTAGGGGGAGGAGTAGTAGGGGGAGGAGTAGTAAGGGGAGGAGTAGTAGTACGGGCAGGAGTAGTAGGGGGAGGAGGAAGATGGGGATAGGGATGGGGATGAGGATGAGGCGAAAGAAGAGTAAGCAAGAAGGAAAATTAGTAGAAAGAAGTAGACAGGAAAAGAGGCAAAGGACGCAAGGCAAGAAGCCACAGGGACGACTCTGCCATTTCTGGCGTGTAGGCATCTGGTGTTAATTTTATTGCGGTCGTCGTGTCATTCGGCGAAGAGGAAACGGCCATTTCGATCGGGGGCTCCGGTACTTCTTCGATTTTTTATTTTATTTTATTTATTTATTCAGCTATTTGTTTATTTATTTATTTATTTATTTATTTATTTATTCTTATTTTACTCACATGACGTGCAATGGTTAGTGGATGGTATATGATGTATAAAGATGTGAAATGTATGATAGATAACTTTAGTGGATAACGGGGATGTATGATGGAGATGTATATCTTGCAATGATGCATAGCGTTTAGTGTATAACGATAGTGATAGTTAGCGATATATTCCAAGTGTATAATACGTGTGTGACGATAAGATGTAAGGACGACGAAAGGGAGATACTACACAATCGCTATCCAAGGAGAGATAATAAGTAACATTACCGTGAACGTGCCAAATGGGTGAAGGGGGGTAGGGGGTAGGGGGTAGAAGGGGTGTATAGATTCAAGGGCCTTTAGTGAACCGTGGCGGTATTTGCGGTGAAGGGCATCAGGGTATCAGATGAACAGGATAGGAGGATGAGGGTGTCAGAGAGTGCCAAAGGGGATACTGAAGGTGCCACGTGAAGCAAGGAGGCTGGGGGTTGATCTGTTGAAATGAACTTTTTTTATTTATCTTTTTTGATTGTAACTCTGGAACCGTATTGATGTGTGATAGGCTATTAGAATATATGTATATATATATATTATTATATATATATAATTATATTTATCTATAATATGTATAGTATAATAAATATATATATATAAATAAAATATACCATATATATATATATAATATAATATAGTATATAATATAATATATATATATATATTTTTTTTCTTTACCGTTATGGTATTTAATTGGCCAATAATACGTATCTATTTTTTCTTTTTCTATTTGCATACCGATTCTGGAACCTCATATTTAACATACGTTTTTTTTATATTATGGCTAGAACCATGATAGTATATACAATAGGTCATTAGTATATATATATTTCTTTTCTACCTTCTGATGCCCTCATAATCTTAGCCCATATACATACAACGCCCTACAGTGTATTGTACTCTGAGACTTAATAGCGTAATTATATGGCACTCACTGATGGAGGGGTGGAGGGGGGAGGGGGGACAAGAATCGTAAAAAGAAAATTATGATTGAAAAAAAACAAGTGAA
>NW_028234414.1:22976793-22986793 GCF_977035675.1 Penaeus japonicus
CACACCTGCCACACGTCCGCCAGCCCGCCCGCCCTCCTGCCCGTTCGCCCGCTCGCCCGCCCGTGAACTCCTTCCGCTCCCGCATTCCGCCCTCGGGTCCTCGGATCCTCGGGCTCTTGTCCTGTCGGCCCTTTCGCTTCCCTTCTGTCGGGGCAAGTCGGGGTTCGTGTCGGGGACTGGCTGCTTCGGGTCGTTCGTTCGGGGGTTTGTTGTTTTGCTCGGTCGTTAGGTCTTCCGGTGGTTCATTGGTTTCCTTTGTTGGTTTAGTGTTTGCTGGTTTGTTTGGTTTCGTTTGTTTGCCGTTTCATTGTCTTTTATTCTTTTTTTCCCCTTTGGGTTGTGTTGGTATGTTTTGACGCTTTTAAGTCGCATTTACAACCTTTCCCTTTCCTTCCCTCCCTTCTCTAACCCTTTCCCTCTCCTTCTCTCCTCTCCTCTCCTCTCCTCTCCTCTCCTCTCCTCTCCTCTCCTCTCCTCTCCTCTCCTCTCCTCTCCTCTCCTCTCCTCTCCTCTCCTCTCCTCCTCTTCTCTTCTCCTTACCTCTCCTCTCAACCTTCCCACACACTTCCTCTCTGCTCTCTCTGCTCCTCTCCACTCCTCTATTCTCCTCTCCTCTCACCCTTCCCAAACACCCCTCATTTCCCTTCCCTCCCCTGCCCGTCCCTTTCCCTCCCCTCCCCATCCAAATCCCCATCCAAATCCCCATCCCCATCCCTATCCCCATCCCTATCCCCATCCCCATCCCCATCCCCATCCCCATCCCCATCCCCATCCCCATCCCCATCCCCTCCCCGCCCCTCCCCGCCCCGCCCCTCCCCTCTCCCTCTCCCTCCCCTCTCCCTCTATCTCCACCCCAAATGCGAATCAGTGTGATAATGAGTCAAACGTAATATGTACGACCAGATCACTCGTTTATTGCTGGAAGCCGGTATCATTAAACTTTAAAAAAGACCCTTTTTGTCGGGATGATTGTTCATGGCGCTGGACGAGTTTATGTTGCCCGACAATGCAGTGCAACGTTGCAGTGAGCCAAGATTGTGCTCATGGGCGTGGCAGGTGGGCGGCGAGGAGGATGCGGGGAAGGAAGGAGTACGTTTGTGTGTGTGTGTGTGTGTGTGTGTGTGTGTGTGTGTGTGTGTGTGTGTGTGTGTGTGTGTGTGTGTGTGTGTGTGTGCGTGCGTGCGTGCGTGCGTGCGCGCGTGTGTGTGTGTGTGCGCGTGCGCGTTTGTATATGTGTATGTGTTGTGTGTGTGTGTGTGTGTGTGTGTGTGTGTGTGTGTGTGTGTGTGTGTGTGCGCGCGTTTATGTTTGTTTCTGACTCTGTCAATCTACGTGCGTGGTTGTGTCCCGCGCACCCGCGTGTGTGTGTGTGTTTATGAGGGAGGAAAAGTTTTTTAAGGCGAGGGGGAGCACGGCGCGACGTACGCACGCGTGTGAATGCGTGAGCGCGGGCCCCTCCAGGCAAAGCAAGACACGCATACCGACTTAAACAAACACCTGAGCCTCATGAAGCGCCCACGCCTGTTCTCGTTAGTTGTCTTAGCGACTTAGCACGGTATCGTTGTTCGAGGTTTGTCTCGAGCAGCGCGCGCGAGTGAGGCTCCCCTTATCTGCGGCGGCGTCGCTGTTTGCCTGAAGGTGCACGAAGTATCTCTCCCGGGCGCCTCGCAAGCCTCTGTCTTCTGCACTTCCGCCAGATGTCGACAGCAGGTTCTGACGCCCGTTTAGGGGATGGGGCGGGGTGGGGTGGGTGATGGGAGGTCGTGCGTGTTCCTCTGCTGCTGCTGCTGCCGCCTATTTCTCTTTCTGTTCTCCTTCTACTGCCGCTTTCAGCTCACTGCCGCTGACCCTGCTGCTTCCTTACTGCTACATCCGGGGGTGATCTCGTTTCACGCATTGGCTGAGCGGCGATCGCTTCGTCTACACACACTGCATGCACTTCGCGTCTCTCTTTTTTTTCTGTTTTTCTTCTTTTGTTATTATGGTGATGATTATTATTTTTATTGTTATTATTATTGTTATTATTGTTATTATTATTATTATTATTATTATTATTATTATTATTATTATTATTATTATTATTATTATTATTATTATTATTATTATTATTGCTATTGTTATTGTTGGTCATCATCATCATCATCATCATCATCATCAAAATACCAGTTCATCATTGGTTGTACGGAGGGTTTTTGAAAAAAAGAAGATACAAGTAAAAGGAGAATTGGAGTGCACAGCGACACGACAGCGCCCCCTGGCACACCGGCGGCACCTGTGTTATAGGATTGACTTGATGACATTACAGTGTCGAAAACGCTCCAAAGGTTGCCGCAAGTCAGTCAGTGTAGCCACATCCTCCGCACAGCAGTGGAGCCTTGCAGTGTTGCCACGCACCTGGGTTCTCTCTCTCCCCCTCTCTCCCTCTCCCCCTCTCTCCCTCACTTGACCGCTGACGAGGGTCGTAACCCCGATTTCTCGCCAGCTAATAAGAGATGTGTTTATTGTTGTGGTAACAGTGGCGGTGCAAAGTATTTGGCGTTTATCCTTAAGTGATTTCTATGAAGGTCGTCAAGTGTGTTTTTAGTTTCATTCATCTTATTCTGTGTTATTTTATTTATTCATTTTTTGTTTGATTGCTGGTGGTGGTTGTGTATACGCGTGTAGATCGCTTTAGGGTGCTCGGAGGCATGATTTTGCTTGCGTCTGTCGCCTAGTTACTCTATTCCTTTATTTTTTTTATTGAATTTCTTACCCTGTCTCTATCCCTCGTCAGTCTTTTCTCTCTCCTCCCTCTCTGCCGCTTTCCTTCCCCTCTTCTCTCTCTTCCCTCTCTCTTCCTTCTTTCTCTCCCTCTCTCTCTCTCCTTCTTCCACCCCCCTCTCCCTTTCATTCTTCCACCCCCCTCTCCCTTTCATTCTTCCACCCTCCTCTCCCTTTCCTTCCCTCTATTGCTAGCCTCCTCTCCCTCTTCCTTTCACTCCTTCCTCCTTCCTTCCTTCCTTCTCCTTTTCCTCTCCTTCTTTTACCATCCTCTCTTCCCGCTTGCCAATCCAAAGCTTAGCTATATATATAAAAAAAAACCGGAAAACTCTCTCTCTCTCTCTCTATCTCTGTCTTTGTCTCAGTCTCTGTCTCTCTCCCCTCTCTCCCTCTTGTTCTCACACTCGAGACAAACGCGAATGGGGGGGGAGGCATTCCAATTGCACTGAATAAACAAAACAAAACACTTGATCAGTCAATCAGTCAGACGCCCCCCTTCCCGTCAATCAGTTTCTCTAGTCCCCCCCTCCCCGTTCTCCCTCCTCCTTTTTTTCCCCTTTCTCTCTTCTGCTCTCCCTCCCTCCCTCTTTTCCTTCCACCCTCCCTCCATCCCCATCTTTCCCCCTTCACTCTCCCTCTCTCCTCTCTTTTTCCTCTACCTTTCCTTCCCCTCCTCCCTTCCCTCTTCTCCCTTCCCCCTTCCCCCTTCCCTCTTCCCTCTCCCCCCTACCCTTTTTTCCTCTCCCCTCCCTTCCGTTCCCTTCTCTCTTTTCCTCCCCCCTCCCCCTCCTCTCCCATCCCCCCTCCTCTCCCATCCCCTCTCCTCTCCTCCCCCTTCCCCGTTGTAAGTGTAGCGTTGGCGATCGGCGGCGGGCCGGGAAATGGCGTAGGATGCTGGCCCTCCTCCGCGGCTGCCGTCAAGCTCCTTGTTGTGCTCCGGCGCGGCTGAACGAGCGATTTATGGCCGTGTATTATCTCCCGCTAGCAGCTGTGTAGATTGGCCGGCGCCGCGACGTGTGGGGGTTTGTTTGTCTGTGTGTATATGTGGGGTTTGTGTGTGGGATTTTTGTGGGGGTGGGGTTGGTTTTGTGTGTGTGTGGGGGTGTTGTGTGTATGTGGGGTTTGTGCGTGTGTGTGTGCGTGTGTGTGTGTGTGTGTGTGTGTGTGTGTGTTTGTGTGTGTGTGTGTGTGTGTGTGTGTGTGTGTGTGTGTGTGTGTGTGTGTGTGTGTGTGTGTGTGTGTGTGTGTGTGTGTGTGTGTGTGTGTGTGTGTGTGTGTGTGTGTGTGTGTGTGTGTGTGTGTGTCGCCCCCACCCACCGCTACAAACCCTCCACCAACGCCGCCCCCACCACGGCTTCTTCTTTTTCTTCTTCCTCCTTCTTTGTCCTAATTTTTCTCCGTTTTCTCCTCTCTCCCTCTCTCTCGTTCTCTCTCAACTTCCTCGTCCTTGTTCTCTTCTCAGTCGTTTTCTTTCACCTCCTCCTCTTCCTGTCCCACTTTCTCGCCCCCTTTCTCTTACTCCAGATCTTCTCTCTCCTTTTCACCTCCTCACTCTCTTCTCCTTCTCTCTCTTTTCATTCTCCTCCTCCTTTTCTTCTTTTCTCCTCCTCCTCCTCCTCTTCCACCACACCCTCACCCCTTCTCCTGTTCTTCTACCCTCTCCTCCTTTCCTGATCCACCACCCATGCCTCCCCTCCCCCTCCACCAGCAGTTCAATGCGTGCCCGATGCCCAACTGTTGAGGCAGCGTGTATATGCGTGCGGCGGCTGACACCCTCGCACAACCCAGCCCGGGCCTGACGAAGACTGTCAGCGCTGACAATTATGTGTGTGGCTAGAAGGGAGGTCGATTTTTGGTCTTTTTATTATTTCCATCATGTGTCCTTCGCTAACCGTTCGATGGAGCTCTTCTCCTTCGTGGTTCGTGGTTCGTCTTCTGCTTCAGTGTTTCGGTTTGGGTAATGATGGCTTTCGGACCATTTATGGAGCGGCTGGATTGCCGTGGCGTCGCTGCCGTCGTCTCTCTCTTCTCTTCTCCTTCCTCTCGGCCCTTTACTTATATTCCTCTCGGCCTTTACATCATCCTTTCCTCTTAGTCTTTTCCTCTCCTGCTTCCTGTTCCTTCTAGTCTAGCCCATTCTCTTCCTGCTCCTCTCCCTACTCTTTCCCCATTATCTCCCTGCTCCTCCTCCTCGTTCTTCTTCTCTTCCTCTCCCCCTACCCCCTCGAGAGCACCGGGGATGGGATACTCATCGTTGCAACAGCCGCAAGAGTGCGCGTGTCACAAGTGATTGGCAGAGAGCGTTTATCCACGCAAGGTGGCGGCAGCATCGGTCGGGGCCGCGGCAGTGACCTGTGACCTGTGACGTGTCCTCGATTTCGACCTGTTGGCGACAGTCGGGTCAGAGGGTTCGGATAGGTATGGCTATTGCCGCGATCCTCTCCCTCCCCCCTTAACCCTCCCCCTATCTCTCTCCTCTCTCTCTCTCTCTCTCTCTCTCTCTCTCTCTCTCTCTCTCTCTCTCTCTCTCTCTCTCTCTCTCTCTCTCTCTCTCTCTCTCTCTCTCTCTCTCAGTGTCCTTGATAAGGCCCTTCCAAAGCGCCCTCGCCCCCCGCCAGTGCTTACCGTCTTATCTGTGCCTCTACACATCCCATGGCGTCTCGGTGCCCGGGCTAAAGAAGATGGTGTTATTGATGCATTTATCTTCCTATTTTCTCTCTCGCTCTTGTTTTGTCTTGTCTTTTCTCTTCCTATCTCTTCTCACGTTCTCGCGCTCTCTCCCTTTTCTTTCTTTTGTGCTCCCTACCCCTTCTTTCGTTTTCTTCCTTTTCCTTTCTGTTACCTCTCCCTTTCTTCATATCTCCTCCTTTCCATTCCCCGCAACCTCCCTCCCTCCTATCTTTCCTTCCCTCCCTCCCTCCCTCCCTCCCTCCTTCTCTTTCTCCCTCTTTCCCTCTCTCCTTCCTCTCTCTCCCTCTTTCCTCCTCCCTCTCTCTCCCTCTTTCTTCCTCCCTCTCCCTCCCTCTTTCTTCCTCCCTCTCCCTCCCCCTTCATATTCGCGTGGATCTGTGACGTGAAGCCTGAAGCTCACAGTCGTCGCCGTTGGAATGATGATGCCCGCTGACCCTAGGCGCATATCCCCTCCTCCTCCTCCTCCTCCTCCTCGTCCTCCTAGTCCTTCCTCCTCCTCCTCCTCCTCCTCGTTCTCCTCCTCCTCCCCTCCTCCTCCCCTCCTCTCCTCCTCCTCCTCCTCCTCCTCCTCCTCCTCCTCCTCCTCCTCCTCCTCCTCCTCCTCCTCCTCCTCCTCCTCCTCCTCCTCCTCCTCCTCCTCCTCCTCCTCCTCCTCCCTCTCCCTCTCCCTCTCCCTCTCCCTCTCCCTCTCCCTCTCCCTCTCCCTCTCCCTCTCCCTACTCCCTCTCCTCCTCCTCCCTCCTCCTCCCCCCTCCCCCCCCCTCCCCCCCCTCCCCCTCCCCCCCCCCTCCTCCTCCTCAATGCGATCATATCCCTCACCCTCCAGACGGAGGTGCCGCGAAGGAGGGTAGGAAGTGGAAGGGGAAGGCGAAGGCGTCTTTACTTATCCTCGTTCCTTTCTCGGTTTTCCCTTCTCCCCTCTCTTTACTCTCCTCTTTCATATTCCCTCTCCCCCTCTCTCTCCTTTCTCTCTCCCTCTCCCTCTGTTTTATCACGTCCCTTTTCTATCCCTGTCTCCCCCCCCACACACACACACATTTTGCATAATCACCTACAGGCTACAACTGTGATAAAAAAAAAATCCTTCTCACCCTCCCCTTCTACCCCTTCCCCCCCTCACCCCTCTCCTTACTTTCTCCTTTTCTTCTGCCCTTCTCCCCTTTTCCTCCATCTCACTTCCTTCCCCTTCTGCCTCTTCCTCTCCCCCCTCTCCCGTTCTCCTTCTCCTATTTTCTCCTTATCCTCCGCCTCCTCCCCTTTATCCCTTCTCCCCCTACCTCTCATCTCCCCCTCCACTCCCCTCTCTCCTTATCCTCCACTCCCCCTCCACCCCAATCCTCCCTTCCCCTCCCTTCCTCTCCCCTCCCCATCACCTTCCGTATATAGTTCGCCTTACTGCATTTCTGCGTTTTTTTATTTCATTGCGGTTACGGGTTTATGTGCGCCGCTGTTAGAGAAAAAATAAAAAAAGGAAAAGATGATAATTATGCATTCCAGTGCCGCCTCTCTGTGGTCTCTCCCTTCGCGTTGTTGCTCTTCCATATTTCCATGCTCTCTCTTTCTCTCTCTCTCTCTCTCTCTCTCTCTCTCTCTCTCTCTCTCTCTCTCTCTCTCTCTCTCTCTCTCTCTCTCTCTCTCTCTCTCTCTCTCTCTCTCTCTTTCTATTTCCTCCATCTGATAAATCTCTTTTGGCAACCCCCCTCCTCGCCCCCCTCTTCCGGCCTCCTTCAATCAACCCCTTCCCCCTTTAGTGACAATCTACCTTTTATATTTATTCACAATCCCATCACATCCCCCCTTCCCCTCCCCCCTTCGCCTCACTGCATTATCTTCATGACAAAAGTTCGCTTTATGGTGACCGCACGCTGTCGAGGATGAGAGGGGGGAGGGAGGGGGTAGTAGGGGGTTGTTAGGGGATGGAGATGGGGAGTGGGGAGCGATAGGGAATAGAGGGGAGGAGGGGAGGTAGTCAAATCGCTTTCTACAGTCCCCCTTCCTCCCTCTTGTTCCCCCTTCCTCCTCACCTCTGTCTCTCTCCCTCAGCCTTTGAATACATTTTATTTGAAGTGCAACAGTTCTTGCAGCGGGGCCGGAGCGGGCTTTGTCCCCTCACCCCCCCCTTCTCCCCTTTCTTGCCGTCCTCCTCCTCCCGCTTTTTCTTTTTCTCTTCCATCTTCCTTCTTCTCTTCTTCCTCCTCCTCCTCCTCCGCTCACTCTTTCCTCTGTCTTCCCCTCCCTCTCCTCATCCTTCAATCCTATTCCTTTATTTTTCTCCTCTTCACCCTCACCCCCACCCCGGCCCTCCCCACTCCACCACGTTCTACCCCCTTGTTTTGGTTCATCATTTGTGGCGAAGAAGGGTTGGTATGGGCGCGGTACTCAAGTGCTTTTGTTATGCTTTTCTTTCTCTTTTTGTGTCTGAGTTTATTTCTCTCTCTCTCTCCCACCTCCTCTCCCTCTCCCTCTCTCATTTATCTTCCTATTTTCCAATCTCCCGCCTCCCTCCCTTTCCCTCCCTCCCCTTCCCCTCCCTCTTCCAACCAGCACCCAAATTACTAGTGAAGACCTCAACCAGCTTCCTTGAAATTGACTCGTTGGGTTGTTAACGATGGTGTAATGGAGTCTCCAAACACCCAGTCGACTTCGCTATTTTATCGGGTTGAGTTCATCATAAAGTGCACCGGATCTGGGGCGTAAACTAAGGTGGTTTAAAGTAGCCAAAGTGTAGGAAGAAGAGGGGGGGGGGCATGGAGAGGCTATTGTAGTTGTGGTGGTGATGATTATGGTGGTGGTAGTAGTAATGTTAGTGGTAATAGTAGTACTGGTAGTGGTAGTGATAGTGGTAATTTAGTGGTAGTAGTAGTACTAGTAGTGGTAGTGGTAGTATTCGCAGGAGTAGCAATAGTATTGGTTGTGGGGGATGTGATGGTAGTCAAAGAGTGCAGGGTAGGACATGGCTGGACCCTTCCCACAGCTGCTTCTACGGAACGCGGGCGGGTACACTGTTCATACTGTTCGAATAAGAAAATCGAACTTCCCTTTTTTATAAATAAATATATATATACACATACACACACACACACACACACACACACACACACACACACAAATATATATATATATATATATATATATATATATATATATATATATATATATATATATATTTTTTTTTTTTTTTTTTTTTTTTTTTTTTTTTTTTTTGATTTTTAGTTAGGAAGTACCGGCCATCATCAGTGTGGGTGACTTGCGTTGCATAACTCTTTTTTTTTACGCTTCCCCTGTTCGTGGCTCGGGAGGGAAGAGGGGAGCGAGAGAGAGAGAGATATGAGGGGGAGAGGGGCGGGAGGGGTAGAGGGGAGTTCATTCGCTCACTCCAGAGGTTGGTGTTTTGATGTTCGATTGACTGGTTCGAGTTTGGGTGGCGATAACTTTGGCTCGCTCCTTTGTGCTTTTTGATTAACTTTTTTTTTTTATTCTCTCTCTCTCTCCCTCCCTCCTTTCCTTCCTTCCCCTTCCCCTTCCCCCCTCCCTTCCTCCCTCCCTTCCCCTTCCCCTTCCTCCCTCCCTTACCCTTCCCCTTCCTCCCTCCCTTACCCTTACCTTCCCTTCCTTCCTCCCTTCCCCTTCCCCTTCCTCTTCCTCCCTTCCCCTTCCTCCCTTCCCCTCCTCCTCCCTCCCTCCCTTACCCTCCCCCTTCCTCCCTCCCTTACCCTCCCCTTTCCTCCCTCCCTTACCCTCCCCCTTCCTCCCTTATCTTCCCTCCCTCCCTTATCCTTCCCCTTCCTCCCTTGCCTTCCCTCCCTCCTTCCCCTTCCCTCCCTCCTTCCCCTTCCCCCTCCCCTTCCCCCTCCCCTTCCCCCTCCCCCTCCCAAATCCATATCTCATATCACTCACACTCTCCCTCCTTGTCCATCGTCTATTTGCGGCGATGGCGAAGGCTTGCAAGGGAGGGACGCAGAGAGAGAGATAGAGAGAGAGAGAGAGAGAGAGAGAGAGAGAGAGAGAGAGAGAGAGAGAGAGAGAGAGAGAGAGAGAGAGAGAGAGAGAGGGAGCGACGGAGAGAGGGAGAGAGGGAGAGAGGGAGAGAGGCAGAGAGGAGAGAGGGGGCGACGCAGCGAAGGAGCGAGGGAGAGAGGGAGAGAGGGAGAGAGGGAGAGAGGCAAGGGCAAGGAGGCGGCGTTGAACCCACTCGACACCTGCACGTGTTTCCCTCTCCGTGGCCGCGGCGAAGACCCGTGGGTTCAGTTGTGTTTTCATTCAACAGCTGTTGACGTCGTTGCCTTGCTGGTCTGCCCCTCCACGCCACGCTGTCTGCTGTCTGTGGCCTCCCTCCATCCATCCCGCCTATGTCTTCCTCCTTCTCTCCCTCCTACTTCCCCTTTCTCCCCTTTCTCCTTCCCTCCCTCCCTGCCGCCCTGCCTTTTTTTCACCCACCCTCCTACTCTTTCTCTCTCCCTCCTTCCCTCCCTTCCCTCCCTCCCTCCTTGCCCCTCCCTCCCTCCCTCCCCCCCTCCCTCGCGCTCTGCCCTTCTGTCTATTTTTTTTA
>NW_028234414.1:22991793-22999293 GCF_977035675.1 Penaeus japonicus
TGAAGGCGCTGAAGGCTCGCAACGAGTACATCCTCTCTATGGACTCTGCCAATGCTGCCATCCATAAGTACTTCGTAGAGGACTTGTCAGATATTGTTGATGTGAGTGTCCAGTAATAATTTTGATATGGTAATATTATTTTTATTATTTTTAGGTAATGGTCCTTTGCCATGTTGATGATGATATATATATATATGTGTGTGTGTGTGTGTGTGTGTGTGTGTGTGTGTGTGTGTGTGTGTGTGTGTGTGTGTGTGTGTGTGTGTGTGTGTGTGTGTGTGTGTGTGTGTGTGTGTGTGTGTGTGTGTGTGTGTGTGTGTGTGTGTGTGTGGATGTTGATTACTATGACATGCACATTTCTTCCAAAGATCAGTTTTTGACAAAACTTTGTCCTTTCCAGTGTATGGACTTTGGATTTCACAGTAGCATAGCCCGCGCTCTCCTCACACACGTGTCCGGACAAGAATGTGTCAGGAGGAGCTTGCAGAGTGGCATTGACGAGTTGAACAAGACCATCAACAACCTCGATTCTCGCCTAGACAAGCAGAGATTCCTGGAGCAGAACAATGCAGCCTTCATGCTCCCCAAGAAGTTTGAGTTCCAAGGCCATAAGGGAGATGAGGTGAGTGAGTGACAGCTAGCCAGACTCTTGTGGTCATCAGGGTCTTAGTGCATGATATACCTTTTTATCTTTCATCCAAGTATGTACACTAGCACATTCTCATTCATTCCAGTTGGCAGTCACACTGGAGAATCAATCTGATAATGTCCCTCTTGAGACTTTTTTTTCTTATCAATTTTTGTCGTCTACTATGATTACTTACTTGGTTTAACCGTATAGCTGTTGTAGTAGGAATGGTTGTTTCTTTTATTATGTGCATGACAGAAGGTGAACTTCATCTTCCCTCTCCCCAAATCGAAGTGTAAAGGGCAGGCACTTGCACGGTGCTCTTGCCAGACTCACGATGATCCCACTGTGAAACAGGTGAACCAGGTGGTAGTTAATCGGCAAGTGCAAGAAGAGATGGAGAAGCGGTATGCGCACCTAGTCTCCAGACTGACGAGCCTCAAAACAGAGTCGGAGGAAACGTGGAAGACCATCGAGACCGCTGAGAAGACGCTAATGGAGATGATCAACCAGAGGGACTACGACTGTGCACACTATTTTATTGACGAACCTCGAGCAGATAACAAGCAACCCGAGTCTATGCTCATCAAAATGAAGGCAGATAGACAGGAAACAGAAGATTTCTACTTAGGGGTAAGTATGAGGATTTACACTGAACTTGTGAATTCTTTATATAGTTAATATGTAACACATAATAAGTTTAACATGTTTGTTATTAACCATCCACGACGGGGGAATTCTAGCCTTGAATGTCACAATGCCGGGGCGTTCGAATTATTAGGCCTAAATCAATTGAATGGCTGGCACAATACTGTGCCGCCTGGCCACTGGGCTTTTGAATGAGAGGTACAGTACTGTACCACCCCTCCAGAGTGGGTTAAGCAAATGCCTTTTTGAATTTTTTTATGCAGATAAGTCTGAGGAGTGAGGAAAAGAGATTATAAAAAGTGTTCATATATTTATAATCTATTCATTTGCAGAAATTCCGCGAGTATGTCTTAGGAGGTAACCTGATCACCCGGCTACAAGCACGTTATGAGCTGATGCGGAAGGCTTTAGGAGATGAAACTCATACAACTTCATCACCCACTCCGACAAGGTATAAGCTGAATTGTTTTGTGATGAAGTAAGGTATTGGCAAATCACAAATATTGTTTTTATTGGAATATGAAGATGCTTGTAATAGTGATAAATCATGCTTGGTAATGTAGATATGAAATAAAAGAAAAAAAAAACAAACCAACAGGAGCCTAGTGAACAAACCACGACGAAGGCGAATTGGACGCAACCCGCTCATGGGGCAACCAAAACTGTTTGGAGGATCATTAGAGGAGTACCTGGAGGCAACAAGTCAAGATATTCCATTAATAATGAAGTCCTGTATCAGAGTTATCAATCTCTATGGTGAGTGTTTGCAAGAGTAGTATAGACATTGAGGCTTATTATCATTTTTTTATTCTGGTTATCAGTTGAAAGCTTTATGCCATTTAAGGTCTTGTTTAATTGTATACAATTGTAATTCTATGTACCAGGTCATTATTTGTAAAAATACATGCAGGGCAATTAAACTGGGAATTCTCAAATATTTGCTTGATTCCTGTAGGTCTTTACTCTATAACAATAATAACAATATTTTTTCTTTTCCTACAGGGTTGCACCACCAAGGGATCTTCCGAGTGTCAGGGTCGCAGCTAGAAATCAACAACTTCCGTGAATCTTTTGAGAGAATGGAGGACCCGCTGGCAGACGTGACCGATGCTTCCGATATCAACAGCGTGGCTGGTGTCCTCAAGCTGTACTTGCGGGAGCTCAGAGAACCGCTCTTCCCTACCGTCTTCTTCGACCAGTTCATGGAGATCGCGCGTGAGTAGTTGGGTCATTGTTTGTTTATTTGTGTGGAGGTTCTGTTCGGGATGACCCTCTCGCAAAAAGTATTTTTCATTTGAAGTGGTGTTCTCATAATAAGAAACATTTTGACTCTTGTAATGAAAACATGCATAAGAGTATCTGATTATCCTCTGACTTCGCTTGCAGAGTTGGAGAAAAAGCATGACTTCGTTGTTAAGATGAGAGATGTTGTGACCAGTCTTCCTCGGCCAGTCTTCATTGTCATGCGCTACCTCTTTGCATTCCTTAATCAGTAAGTGGAGGGATTTTGTACAGACAAAAGCAATAGCTGATGAAGTTAGATGTATGTACGTTAATTTTATAATATTGCAATTTTTCTTAACTTCTTTTATATTGCATAGCCATAATTTGGTAAAAATATATGTAAGTACTATAATTATTTTAAAGCAATATTCAATGACAGAGCCAAATACTATAGCTTTCCAGCATGGAGCTTTTATTTTATTTTTTTGTAAACTAATTAGCAATTTTATCTTACTCTTCCCCTTTCAGCTTGTCAGAATTCAGTGATGAGAATATGATGGATCCCTATAACTTGGCTATATGTTTTGGACCCACACTGGTGCCAATACCTGAAGACAAGGACCAGGTAAGTAGATGATATAAGATTGTGTTCATCCTAAAACACAAATGCAAGTGTAGAAGTAGAGTTAATAGATCTATTTCAGGAGGAACCTTTACAAGCTATCTCAAGCCTGAATTACATCTTTGTAGATAACACTTTAGCATTACACTGGGTAATCTCTAAATAGCTTACAACAGTTTTAGAAATGACGGTGACAGAGGAAGTTAACTTTTATAAGGTCATGTCTCGGTCATTCTAGTAAGTTATTTAATTTTGATGGATTTTTTGTTGTTGTTTACCTTGTATAATTTTTTAAATATAACCAACTCAGTCAAATTGATCAAAGTTGAAGCATTAGAGAAGAACGTGTCATTGATCAAGAATGTGATCCTTCCAGGTGCAGTACCAGAACTTAGTCAACGAACTGATCAAGAACATCATCATATTCAGTGAGGACATCTTCCCAGGCGACGGAGGCCACACGTATGAGAAGTTCATTTCACGGGACTCAATAGACCTGGACGCCGACATGGGTGATGCACCCTCGGAAGCTCACGATGACGTGGACTCAGAACAAGGCCAGTCTGAGGACGGTAAGTGTCGCTTTGGGGAGGCAGGTTAGTCTGTCTGTTTGGTATGATGGTGATGACGAAGGACAGTGGTCCTGGTACTTGAAATCTTGTAATGAATGTTTTAACTTGGCTTTTTTTTTTTTCTCTCTCTCCTTTCTCTCATTCTCTTTCTTTCTCCATTTTTGAGAGAGAGAGCGAGAGAGAGAGAGAGAGGGGGGAGAGAAAATTCTTTTAAAAATTGTGTTGGTGTATGTGAAGTAAAGTAGCTTGGTCATGGTTAGTCTCACTGCGCTTGCTGTTTCCTTATTGGATGCGGTTTCCTTCCATACTAGCTTGCGTTTCATAGGTGTGGCATTTAAAAGATTTGCACTATTTTTATTATGACTTCCATGTAGATACCAAATGAAATAAGAACTGAATGATGAGGGGATGGATTGTGTAAATTTCTTTCTCTCTTTTTTAAGATATACCTTTGAAATCTAGAATTGAAATGTCATCCAGCTGATTAAATAAGTTTTATACTTATTAATCCTGTAAGCACACATCAGCTCTCATAATAAGCTAAGCATCAATTATCCAATGGAAGTGCTTATTCTGATATTCTTTCAGTATTGTACTATAGTTAACTTATATCATATACTTATTGAATTATTAACCCTTCTGTGATGGGCCACATCTTCAGATGTGGATGTGTTCTATTTTATATAGTTATAGTATGATGTATGGGTCAATATATTATATATTTGCAAAGTGATAAACTTAGGAGCTATTGGTAGGATAGAGCATCATAACGGAAGGAATAAATAGCCTGTAATTTCAAGAAGAGGAAAAATACAGTATAAGTGTTCCAATCCTTCGAAACATGCCTTTTATGGAAGGGTTCAGGGACTTCCTCATAGTATTTACAGTACTGTATTATATAACATTATTATATAACTAATTAGATACAGGACTCTGCTGTTATGGGAAGGTTATATTAATGTAGTGTAGGAAAAATATTAACCATTAATTTGTAATGATATATTTTGGTTGAGAGTTTTAAGTATTAAAGTTCAGTGTCATGTCAAGATGAATGTTCCCATTTTTGCAATGGTACTTTTTGAGATGATTTGCAATTGAGTTTTTGTATCCCTGTATTGCATCTCTGATTTCCAATACCTTTATTACCTTTGAAAGATTGAAGTGACACCCTTACCTCAAGATTTCTGTAATGGCTTTGTGTTTTCTACTCCTTTTATTTCTCTTTCTAAATCACGTTGCTTAAAAGAAATACCACTTATTTGAATGAGTAAATGCACCCTTTTTTTTAGATTTTTATTATTTTTTTTTTTTTATTAAAAAGAAATTAAATCATAACCAATGAAGCTCCTTTTTTTAAACTCCTCTTTTGTGTTTGTTTGCATGTGCCTTTATTGTATCCTTGGTTTATCCTTACAGATTCTGTATTTAGAGACAAAGACATTCAACTTCAGATATTTGGAAGTAAGTTGATATGTTTTGTGTGAAGTTTTTACATTTTTTATTCTCTTTCCCATGAGAAGTAATTTTTAGTTTTAGTAATAGTCATGTAATGGATAGATATACTGACTTTATCATTCAGGTAGTAATTTAAATATTTATAAGATCTCTTATTCACTTTTTCTTTATTTTAGAGAAAAAAAAAAATAGTTTCACAAAAGTATAAGGATTAGAAAATGCATCAAAAATTAAATTTCAACAAAAGAATTTTGTTTTTTAACTCAGGCTTAGTTTCATAATTTTCTTCCCCCTCCCTGCAGAGAGCGAGATCTTAGAAGCCATAGCACAGTTTGACTTCATAGCGCGGTCAGAGCGTGAATTGAGCTTCTGCAAGGGTGACGTGTTGGTGCTCCACTCGCAGGTGTCCGGCGACTGGTGGAAAGGGTCATTTCAGGGTAAACACGGCCTTATCCCAGACAAGTACATACTGCTGAAGATCAGGTGTGTACATTTGCCCGAGGCTTTGCTTCTAGGTTATGGTGTAGGATTATTATTATTATTATTATCTTTATTTTATTTCCTGAGATATTTCCTTATATGATAGTGTTATTGTATTTCTCATGATTAAATGTATGCATTTATTTTATTACTTCAGTTTGACTTTGTTTTTCATCTCAAAATATACTTCACAGAGATGAAGATAAAGATCGGCTTAGCGAGAGAAGTGCCGCGGAGATGCTGCGAAGACGTGTTTCCTCATCCTCAGAGTCCATTCTCTCCTCTTCAACTCAGCAGTCCTCAGAAGGAGTGATTAAGCCAAGTGCACAGAACGGAGCTGCTCAAGCCCCACTCTCCCCATCTCCTGCATCAGCACAGAGTCAAGTAAGTGTGGTTACAAAGAAGTCTGTTTGTTTTTGCTTTAGATACACACTTATAAATGATTATGGAGATGAGAACAGAACATGGAACACTGTACTCAGTTTGTACATGTGCAAATGTACTTTTTTTTTCTGTTTTTGCTGAAATTAATACTGGAAAATTACCTGTACTTCAAATTGGCGTATCCATATACAAGACAAAGAACACTGCTTAAGCTTTGAAATTACTAAGATTCAGAAGCATGCTTGCATTATCATTTCTTTTACCCACTTATCCAAAAGATATACTCTTTTACACACATGCAAGAGAGAAAGAAAAAAAGAGAAAAAAAAGACTAAAAATGTCCAAAGTGTAGTAGACTGGCAAGAACACATTTTATTATGGCTAGGTAGTCGGTTAGGCAAGTTCTGGTAGACTTTGTACCTTGATAATGATTTAACATAAGACCTCCTACCAAGCTTCATTCCCTGAAGAATGTCTCTTGTTGTCCAATACTTTGTTGTGAGGACTATTATTGTCAATGGTGATTTGGCTGTAGTCTGCTATTTCTTCTCCTGATGTCTTTCTCTGGTTGTAGGGCTTTACTTCTTTCATTTCTGTGTCCATCTCGGATTTCATTTGACTCTTCTCGAGGGGCTGAAACTCTTCTCCCTGGTGGTTTTTAATTTTCCTCTTTGTGTTTCTGCTGTGGCTGAATGTACTTGCTGTGGCACTCTTGTTGGGCCTGTGAATTTTGTGTTTTTAACCAAAAAGTCTGTCTTTCTCAATTTTATTGCTGTAAATCTCCTATCTGTGACCCTAAGCTCATTCATGACACATCCTGCACCTTTTTTTTCTTTTGAGTGATTATTTTTCTAAATCTTTTTATTTTTATTGGCTTAAAAAAAAATCATTATCAGAACATAGATCAAGTGATTGATTTTGCACGAACAGTCAGTGTTAGGAACATGAAGTGGTGTGAAAGTTTTATAAACTTGATATAGGATTATTGTTAAAAGAGTACTTCTTAACTTATAGAATATTAATCTTTGCTGACAGATTATTAGAAAAAATACAAAACAACTGCAATGTCTTTACTTGAGTGGTTAACCGTTCTGATTTTCCTTCTTAAATAGCGTCTTCATAATAACAAAAGTGAGCCATTTCTCTGAGTGACTTAAAGAAAGGAAAAAAGAATGAGAAGATGGCACTCTTCTTATTATGTGTACAACCTTTGGGTGCTTGTGGAGGAGGTAGAAGTATAGGAGGAGGAGAAGGAAGGACAGGAGGATGAGGAGGAGGATGAGGATGAGGATAAGGAGAGAGAGGAGGAGAAGGAAGAGAAGGAGAGAGAGAGAGTGAGAGACCTTCTGACCTTTGATTACTGCCCTAGGAGTCGTGCGCGAGCCCCGTGAGTCACGACGGCCAGGGAGGCACCTCTTCCTCGCAAGGGCTCGACTCGGGCGGGGGACCAGAAGGGGCGCAAGCAGATGGGGGACGCTCAGCCTCAC
>NW_028234414.1:23006793-23009293 GCF_977035675.1 Penaeus japonicus
TATATGTATATATATATATGTATAATATATACATATATACATTTATATATAACATATAATATATATATGCATATGATATATATATAATTTTATAAATATATTTTTAATTATTACATATATAAAATAATAAAATTATTATATATAAAAAATTTATAATTATTTTTAAATTATAAAATATATATATATTAATATATATATCATATTTAAATAATAATTTTTAACTTTTATATATATATTTTTAAATTATATTAAAAATTTTAAAATTTACTTTTATAAATATATTTATTATTATATTTTTATATATATTATTTTTTTCTTTTTAAATAAAATTAAAATTTTTATATATTATGTTATAAATTATTTTAAAAATAATATTATTGTATAAAAAATTATATATATATATATATATTTATTATATATTTTGAAATAAATATATATATTTTATATATTAGTATAATATTATATATATATATGTATTATATTTTATTTTTATATTATATATGTTTTATTTTATATTTTTAAAATATGTATTTTATAATATTTTTAAATATATTTTGTAAAATATAGTTTTTTTTATGTATATATATATATATATATAAATATTTTATATAAATTTAAAAATTTATGTAATATTTTATATATATTTTTATATATATGATAAAATATTTTTATTATATTAATATATTTTATATATATATTATATATATTATATATAAAATATTATTAATATTTTATTTTAAAATTTTATATTATATATCTTTTTTTATATGTTTATATATTATAAAAATAATATTTATTTTAAATATTTTAATATATATATAATATAAAATGTTTTTCTATATGGGAAAAATAAAAATATATATTAATAAAAACATACATATATATATATATATTTTAAATTTATTTTTTTATATATATATATAAATAAGTTTTAAAATATATATTTATAATATAAAAAATATTATATATATTATTAATTTTAATATAAATATAAACATAAAATATATTTATAAATATTATATATTATATATATTTAAAATTATATATATTATATAATTTTTAATATATTTTATATTTATATTTATGTAATAAATATTTTATATTTGAAAATAAAATGTATATATATTATATATATATTATATTATAAATATTATTATATTTTATAAAAATTTTTGTATTTTATTATAAAAATTTTATTATATTATATAAATATGTATGTAATATATATATGTATAATATATGTATTTATAAATATATATATATATAATGTATTTATAAATGTAATATAATATATATGTATATAATATATAATGTATTATATATATATGTGTATAATATATGTATATATATGTATATATAGTATATATTGTATATATATATATGTATATATATTGTATATATATTATGTATAATATGTATATATTTATGTATATATAATATTATATATATTGTATGTATATATTATGTATATATGTATATATATATGTATATATATGTATATATAAATGTATATGTAATATAATGTATATATATATGTATAATGTATATATAGGTAATATATATCTGTATATTATATATGTAATATATATGTTTTATATGTTATATATATGTATATATGTATATATCTGTAATATATGTATATATATGTATATATTATTATATATATATATGGATAATATAAGTATATAAAATGTATATATATATGTATTATATGTTATATATATGTAAATATATATATGTATAATATAAATGTATATATATGTATATAATATGTATATATATGTATAGTATATATATGTAATCTATATGTATATATTATAGTATATAATATGTATAATATGTATATATATGTATATATAATGTATATATGTATAATATGTATTATATATATGTATAATATATGTATTATATATGTAATATATACATATATGTATGTTATATATATATGTATGAATGTATATATATGTATATATATATAGGTATGTATGTATATAATGTATATATATTATATAATATATATATATCTATATTATATATATATAATAATGTATATATAATCATTGTAGATTGCATGAAAATCTTGATGTTCACACTATTAATTAAAATTCGTTATATTCTGATTAGGTACCTTATTCTGCTGGATTTATTTCAGAATACTCTTGTAAAGATATAGAATTTTAAGAACAGCCAGTATCATAGTTAAAGCTTTTCCTACATTGATTGGCTATTTGTACTAGCCATTGAATGCTGGAATTAATCTTTTGCTTACCATTGCAATGTTTAAAGATCTCTTTGAATCCCTTTTCAGGCAGGGGAGCTCGGCAGTAGTGAATGCACTCTGCAAGTCACCATGTCGGGTGAAGGTGGAGGTGCTGCCCCCTCCTCCCCCGGTTCCCCCCAGCCCCCCCAGCACTCTCCCTGCCACCTCGCTGAGCCGGTGACCCAGCCTGTGGCCCCTGCACTGGTGGAGGAAGCAGTTGGGCAGGAGGTCGAAATGGAG
>NW_028234414.1:23024293-23026793 GCF_977035675.1 Penaeus japonicus
ACAGATGATGTTATGTTTTAAGTGATTAGTTTATAGTGAAGCATGAAGCACAATTATGTGATACATGGTAAAGGACCAATCAGCTAAGTGCTTATTTTCCTATACGATTACTGTAGTGACGAAAGCATTATTCCAAGGACCCAAACACCCAGTGGTTTTGGGGTCCATTTGTGGAATATGGAAATTTGAATCTGAAATACCTATTGTAAATAAATGTATCATTTATTTCCGGTTCAGTACCAAGGCATGAGGGCAAAACAGGAAAGTATTTTTTTTCCAGATTTCAGAAAGGAGATGTCTCACATTTGAAAGCGATGTGAGAGGACTAAGAATTTGTATGTGAATGCTAGTAAATCAGACATTGTGATTTTATTGCAACTTGCAACATTTTCTTCCCTGTAAATGATAAAAGTGCTTGCCAAAAAAACAAAAAACTGTTATTCTGTCTACTGCAAATGATATGTATGGAAAATTAAAAAAATGTGAGCAAGAATCTCCTAACTGCAATCTGTTAAAGTGTGAGCAGTTGTTTCTCTTCTATTGCCAACTCATGGCTGTGAGCAGCAAGTTAGATGAGGTGGGGATGCGTGAGTGCCTGTCCGCGCATGCATGGGTGCATCTGTCCTTGCTTGCACATGACTTGTGTGTCTATATTAATACATGACATGTGTAGCAGAGCACAGCTAGGACAGTACTTGTGTACATGTGTTCTTGTGATTTTTTTTCTTTTTTGTATCTCATACACACATTCGTTTCTGTCCCTAATTATAAAGGATCTCACCGACCATACTTCAAGTGATGAGTTTCCACCAGCTGTGTCCCCTAATTAGACGTGGTAAAACTACCAGTGTAAGGACTGCCATTCATGGTATTATAAAGTTTTTGGACGTTGTTAGCGACGACACAAAAGTCAAAAGAGCATTTTTTTGCGTGCGTTCGTCTTACCAAATAAAAAGGAAGTGCATTACGAAAGATCATTGCGGAGGTTTAAGCCAGACTTCTCCCATTCCTGAACTTGTCTTCCGGTCTGAGAGTGAGGTTTTTTAAGCAGGGCCTCACCCTAAGGTCTTCCTGCAGGTGGGTAGTGTATCTTTGAGGTTTAAAATCTCATATTTAAACATTAAAGCAAAATACTGAAAACCATTTACCCCTCTAAAAAAGAATAAGGAGCAAATATGTGATTACTCTTCTATTGTAACCAAAGTTTTACTGAAATATTTGAATATTTTTGCGCCTTGCTGAGAGGTCTAGATAATCATTAATTAAGATAGGGTTTTATGGCATATTTCAAAGGTTTGGAAATGAATTTTGTTCTTGTGTCAATGATAGAAGTATGTATGGTAGAATGATTGCCATGACCACTCTGGTTGGCAGAATGTGTAATATTATGGTTTTACTATTATTACTCTTATTATCATGATGCTTATCATTTTTATTTTTTGTTATTGTCGACCATGAACATTATGATAATCATTATTTTATTTTTGTATGTAAATCAACCCGAAAGAAGAAGCCGACGGCCTGTTGTCTCGGCTGAAGGGACAACAGGAGATAAGGTTCCACTGTGTATGATGATGATGATGATGATGATGATGATGATGATGATGATGATGATGATAAAAAATGCTGCCCTGGTGTCTGAATGTCCTTCTTGTGTTTTTTTTTTCCTGTTGTCTTTCTCGCTGTCCAGATCATTTCCATCAAACCCCTTGTTGTCATTCTCTTTTTTGACTTATTTCCATTCTTAGACTACAAGCTTTAAATTGTACTATTTTACTTGCAGTGTTACAGAATAATAAAATATTTTGAAAGTATATGTTGGCGTTTTAATGATGGGGCTTATGTATTTTATCTTTTACTTCAATTCTTTTTTCTTCAGGTCTCAATATTTCGTTGTCATTGAAGAAAAAAAGCAATGAAAATTGTCTTTGATGTAAGCTGATCATAATTTATGAATGATTATTCTAATTAGAAAACTGAATAGTTTGGAGTGAGAAATGTTTGTTCTATAAAGGAATTTTCTTTGTTTTGGAGCCATAAAGCATTATGAATTTGCCATACATACTCTTCTTAAAAGCAAAACCGTATTTGGATTAGCTCTTGTCGCTTACTACTGGATACATGACCAGAAGTGAATTCTTATAATACTGAATTGAAGGAAATTAAAAGGAGATGCCAATTAAACTAATTGAAAATGTGGTAAAAATATCATAAATGGCACTACTTGTGAAGAAAAGGTAAAATAAAAGTTGCTTTTTATTAGAATTCCAACACCAAAACCTCAAACTGGATTTTTCCTTTATTCCTATTGGTTCCTGAAATTGTCATGGCATTTACTAAACACAAAGTTAACATGAAATCGGCTGTTGGTGCATCTGACATAGCACATACACAGTACTTTATTATCTTGGGTGTAAAGTTCAGTCCCAGAAACAACCCTTAACCTTGCCAAAAAACTGCGCATAGTCCACTTGAGTATAGTATTTATTCAGAGGTCAGT
>NW_028234414.1:23029293-23031793 GCF_977035675.1 Penaeus japonicus
ATCATAGTTATTATCACGGTTATTATCATTGTTATTATTATTATCATTATTATTTTATTATCTTAATAGTCATTACTATTATGACTATTATTTCCGAAATCCACTCATCATAACTACCATTGCCAGTGCAAGCATACAAACAAACAACACTATCACCAGCCACTGATTGTGCTTCACCATCATGGTCACCATCACAGTCTCACCACCATCATCACTATAGTTGTTTCCCCTCACTTACCTCTTTCGCTTAGTTTACCTACTTTGATAGTGTAGAATCCGTCACCATCCCTCGCACCATATTTATGTGTCTGGGCCAAACAATGCAAGGGATAAATATGCAGATTACTTCATAAATGAAGGCAAACTTGCATGGCAGGATGGAATGGTTTAGAATGACACTAAACAACAACAGCAACAACAAAAAAGTTTGGGAAGATAGAAAACTACTAGCTAGAGAGAGAAGGAATTTTGCTAATGTCAGGGGAAAGGGGAGAAAGCCATGTTGCTGCTCAGTTATAGTATACAATTTCGATTTCATTAATAAGAAGGTCAGTGTCTATGTTCCTCATTACTGCCAGTGATGGGACTGAAGAGCTGTGTGCATGTCAAGTGATTGAAAACTTCCTCCACGTGGAGTATCCCAGGGGTTGCCATAGTAACGCACATTCTCTCTCCTCATTGGTAGCAGCCCAGCCAATTAGAGAGCGCACTGCTTTCAAAAAGCCGCGTTAGCAAGGAACCCCGACGTTAACGCGGCGTCAGGCAAAACGCCGCATCACGTGTGACCGGTTCCATAGACTACCATTGACTTTGCTAGCGCCGCGTTTGCTAACACGCGTTGGAAGCGCCTCGTATAAACAGGCCCTGAGCGTCATCTACCATTAACCTACCTTGATGGCCTGCAGGATGGGGTAGGTGATGGTGTGGTCGCCGCCCATGGTGAGGGGGATGCAGCCGTCCTTGACTAACTCGGTATAGTGACAACGGATGTGTTTGCACGCCTCGGGCAAGCTGCGAGAGGGATGTTAGGTTAAACTTAATACTTGTCTGATTATCATGGTGTATATACTTATGTGTGTGTATATATATATATATATATATATATATATATATATATATATATATATATATATATATATATTTTTTTTTTTATGATACTGTTATCGTCGTAATTATCGTTAAACCTTTATAAAAATGCTATCCTCGTCATCTTTAATATTTGATGATTATACATATAATTACGATCCTTACAAGTATTATAACCATTATTCCTTCTCTCCTTTACATTTCTTCCTCTTCCTCCTACTCCTTCTGCTGCTGATGGTTATCTTCCTCCTCCCCCCTCCCCATCCTTCTCCCCCTCCCCCTTTCCATCTTCCTCCTCCGCCTCCTCCTTCCCATCCCCCTCCCCCTCCTCCTCCCCCTTCCCATCTCCCTCCCCCTCCCCCTCCCCTTCCCCATCTTCCTCCCCCTCCCCATCCTCCCCCTCTCCCTCCCTACCCTCCCCCTTCCCCTCCTCCCCCTTCTCCCTATCCCCCACCCCACCCCCCTCCACCCTTCCCTTTCCTCCATCCTCCTCTCTCCCCCCCTCCCCCTCCCCAAACCCACTGCCCCCCCCCCCCCGCCCACACACTTACTTGAATATATTCATGGGCACGTCCCCCACGTCGGCCACATTGATCGAGTCGAAGGGCATGGCTCCCGTGGCCTGGTTGTTCGGGCGGAGGAGAACCGATTCGGTTCGGATCTGGCGGGGCCCCATCCGAGTGCCGCTGCGGTTCGAGGCGCCCACGTCCAGGGGCACGCCCACGAGGCATGCGTCTAGGCCTAGGGGGGAGGTTGTTTGGGGGGTGGGGTGGGTGGGTTTGGTTTGATGGGTTTGTTTTTGGGTTTGGGTTTGGTGGGTGGGTGGGTGGGTGGGTTTGGGTTTGGTGGGTGGGTGGGTATGGGTTTGGTGGGTGGATGGGATTGGGTTTGGGTTTGGTGGGTGGGTGGGTTTGGGTTTGGTGGGTGGGTGGGTTCGGGTTAAGAGGGTTAGGAAAAGCGAGATGAGAATTCAAGAAGGATAAAAACAAAAAGAAAGAAGTTATAGAAATCATTTGAAAAAATATGTAAATTATATAGAAATTCTATTTAAATAAAACATGAATTTAGCACGACATAACACTGAAGATAATTAAAAGGACAAAATTGCACCTTGAGTATCGTCCTGTACAGGAAGTCGCATGAAGGAAGCGATTCCGCCCGCCCTCGTCATGTAATTTGGCGACAGAGGCTGATTAAACGCCCCTCCTCCTGCTGCTGCGTCGGAGGAGCTCGCCCTCCCCGCTGCCACGCCCCGCGACACGCCCGCGCTCGCCAGACGGGCGGCGGCGCTCCCTGTGGTCTTGCTCAACATGGCTTGCTGGAAATAAAGGTGCTCATATATATATATATATATATATATATATATATATATATATATGTATATATATATACATACATATATATATATATATAT
>NW_028234414.1:23044293-23071793 GCF_977035675.1 Penaeus japonicus
CGCATTTACAGACACAATCTTTCTCTCTTTCTCACAGACTCAGTCAGTCAGTGTCTCTGTCTCTGTGTCTGTGTCTGTCTGTCTGTCTCTCTGTTCCCTATCCTCTACAAATGAAATGATTTACCTTGCTATATACAATAAGGATTTTATCTTTTATTTAAGGATTTTATTTGTTATTCTTCTGCGATGACAGAAAGCTTTTGGACTATTATTTTTTTTAGAGAAGCGAACGTCAAATATCAGTAGTTCGCACCCGTTCAGTTCCTCCAGAGTTTACTGTATCATGTTACTCTATCCACCTACAGTGTAAAGATTAATAATTGGTTCAACCTCAACCTCTTTTATAAATCCTGATACTACATTTAGATGGTTTATTTAAATACAATACGTAGCTAAGAAACCTTATCACTAAATGCAAACCATTATGTATTTTTCATCATCTATACACGAAATTGTCTTGTAGTTTATACATAAACTCCTCA
This sequence comes from Penaeus japonicus, assembly GCF_977035675.1. Classification (NCBI taxonomy): domain Eukaryota; kingdom Metazoa; phylum Arthropoda; class Malacostraca; order Decapoda; family Penaeidae; genus Penaeus; species Penaeus japonicus. Next base: position 23,044,776 of record NW_028234414.1, read on the forward strand.
CTTTTTTCATTATTCACTGCCATAATTAAGTAGTGATGTTTACGTATATATATTTAATACCAAAGATGATAGAATTATATGACTGAATATTGATCACTTGTCATTTAAAGTTTATGGAACACAGCTGAACCTATGATAAGCCGAAGTGTTCGACGTGTGTGGTTAGGTACAAGATTAAGTATAATTCAAATTAATGTTTTGTGTGTACTGATTTTTTAAAATGTTTTATTCATCTACGTAAGAAAAAGCCAAACTTTAGGACAGACGTAAGCAAATTATGATGACAAGCAACAATGGAAGTGCTGATTATTTGATAATTTATTTACTAGCAGTGTTTTTAAAATGTGGATTAATGTTTATTTACATCATTCGCTAGTTTGTGCCAGATTTTTTTCTTTTTCTTTTATTAAGATTGCTGAATTTTTGTCTTGGGATTTATTATTGAGAGAGAGAGAGAGAGAGAGAGAGAGAGAGAGAGAGAGAGAGAGAGAGAGAGAGAGAGAGAGAGAGAGAGAGAGAGTGAGAGTGAGAGTGAGAGTGAGAGTGAGAGAGAGAGAGAGAGAGAAAGTGAGAGAGAGAGAGAAAGTGAGAGAGAGAGAAAGAGTGAGTGAGGGAGAAAGAGTGAGAGAGAGAGTGAGACAGAGAGTGAGAGAGAGAGAGAGAGAGAGAGAGAGAGAAAGTGAGAGAGAGAGAAAGAGTGAGTGAGGGAGAAAGAGTGTGAGAGAGAGTGAGACAGAGAGTGAGTGAGAGAGAGAGAGAGAGAGAGAGAGAGAGTGAGAGATAGATAGATAGATAGAGAGAAAGAGAGAGAAAGACGGAGAGAGAGAGAGAGTGTGAGGGATAGATAGATAGAGAGAGAGAGAGAAAGAGAGAGAGAGAGTGAGTGAGAGAGAGACGGAGAGAGAGAGTGTGAGAGAGTGAAATGTGTATGTGTGTTACATGAATAATACTAGGTGCACTCTCATGAGGATAATTTTTAAAAAGAAATGAGCCATCCCAAACCATACCATTTCCATCAGCATTGTCTAATACAATTCCTTTATCATTCCAATACATATCAGACAATCATTATCATTAACTAAGGATGAAATAATTAATCTTACTTGGTAATTAATGAAGAGCTAATCTCACGCTTATCACTGTGGTAGTAGCAATGAGGAGACGAGATAAGGCGGAGCTCTTTCGATAACTTCATTTATGTTTTGTCTTATCTTCTCGTCCTTTTTTTTGTTCTTTATCTTTGTTATCTTTTTGTTCTTTAATTTTGTGGGATTTTTTTTTTTTTTTATCTTTGAGTGGTGTGTTTTTCTTTGTATTTTGTTTTCTGCTTCTCTCTTTCGTGTTTCTTGTTTTTTTATTCTCTCTTGCTTTCGATTCCCCCCCCCCCTCTCTCTCTCTTTCTGCCTGCCTTTCTCTCTCTCTATCTCTCCCCCCCCCCACTCTCTCACTGTCTCTCTATCTCTTTCTCTATGTCTCTCTCGCTCTCTCTCTCTCTCTATCTCTCTTCCACTCTCTCTCTCTATCTATCTATCTCCCATCTCTCTCTCTCTCTCACTCTCTCTATCTCGCTCTCTCCCTCTCTCTCTCTCTCTGCAGTCAAAGGTTTTGCAGTTTCGGAAAAAGGTACTTGATAATAAGCTTTAGTCAGATCTAACCCTGAGAAATATTTTGCTCCTGTAAATTTATATAGACTTTCTTCAATTGTACAAGTGGGTTCTGCATGAAACAAAGTAACAGCATTCAGTGATCTAAAATCTATGGCCATCCTATAAGTACCATCTGATTTCTTAACCATTACAACAGGTGATGAATGTGGTGAGGAAGAGTGTTGAATAATTTTCTGTCGGAATAAATTGTCCACCTCTTGTTCAAAATGAGGTTGTAAATGTATAGGTACAGGATAACCTTTAGGTTTCAACCTTTCAGACGTAGTGGTAACAATATCGTGTTCCGCAGTGGAGGTACACCCTGGGATCTCCGAGAAAACATCGCTAAACGGCTCAAATAGTCTGCGAATACCATTCTCTTGTTCTTTCTCCAAACTAGGATTTACGCAGAGCTTTTCATTGTTACTCTCATCATACACATCCTCTACTCGACCATCAGGAGTAATGGGTAATTTATCGTCTTCGTCGATATCTAAAGTTACGCAAAACTGAACCCGCATAATCGACGCGCAGTCATTTACCAAACTATCCTTTTCGTCGGGATTTACTTCACCTGTCTGGTTCTTTCGATGATATTTCTTAAGTATATTAGCGTGATACAACTTCGGTTTTCCTTTCTCGTCAATGAGATAATCGACTTTGTTTCGTCGTTCCAGTACTTTATAAGGTCCGTTCCATGACACCAAAAGTTTACTAGCGTTATCAGGTAACAGTACTGAAACTTCTTCCCCGACCTTGAACTGCCTGTTTTGAGACTTTAGATCAAAATAAGATTTATATCGGGTGGCGCTGATATTTCCATTTTGAGGAGCTATCTTAGCACACTCAGCTAATTTATCTCTAAGTTCAATAACGTACTGGAAAGAAGTTCTTTCTTCCTCATTAGCATCTTTATCTTCCCATAAATCTTTCAAAACGGATAAAGGTCCCCTAACTGACCTCCCATACAACAACTCAAAAGCTGAAAATCCCGTCCTATCGCTCGGTATTTCTCTTAGAGCGAAAAGTGTGGGAATTAAATATCTGTGCCACTCCCGGGGTTTCTCCGCACAAAGTTTACGCAAGGATGTCTTAAGTGTCGCGTGAAAACGTTCGATTCTCCCATTACAGCTGGGATGATAAGGGGTAGTGATTAACGGTTTAACTCCCAGTAGTTTATGTAGTTCGGACATTAACTGTGACGTGAACTGCGTGCCTCTGTCCGAGAGAATTTCACGCGGGATGCCTACCCGTGAGAATATGACCAAAAGAGCTTCTGCAACAGAAACGGAATCTATTTCTTTAACCCATTGCAGACAGGGATAAATATGCTTGCCCAGCCTCCGGGATAAGTTTTATTTTAAAGAGAGACTGCTTGAAGCATCATAATTTGAACATTCCCACTCTCTTTCAGTCATTCATTGAAAAACTAGAGCGTTTTTTGTGTTTTGTCTTTTTGTGTGTTTTATTGAGTTTAGAGACTTATATATGCCATATGACAGGCTCTACCAGTGCTGCAGTAGACTAAAATTGTAGTATATTATCCATATTAGCTCATTATTTTCTTTATACTCAGTGTGATAGAAGTATTGCTGTTTTATGGGAGGACAAAAGGCAACTATATTTTTTTCGTATTTTTGTGCTGTCATGAACGAATACGAAACATATAACCACCTACAATAAAGATAAATAGAAGAGGTAAGGAAGAGGAATGAAACCTGTGCTTGTGACTGTGAGTGCCACAGTGAAAGGCATCCATATTGGCACAGGAGTACATTTTAGATACTGGGTATGGATTGAGTCATCTTCCTCTTCCCGTTCTGACTGCACATTCTTCATCGGCGGTACTTTTGAGCAAGAGTTCGTCAACTTAGTGTGTGTCATCGCTCTATAAAGATAGTGCTTGCTAGAGACCGTGGATGGGTGCCATTCAAGTCTCTCTCTCTTGCTGGTGCTAGGAAAAAGTGGTGCCATCTAGGTTTTGTACTTTAAGCTAGCACGGTATTACGGTAATTATAGTAATTATGACTGCAGTAGCCATCATCACTCATTCCTTTTTCATAGTAAAATAAAATAGCACAGTGATCCAAAATCCCCGAACGTCATGTACGTCAGGACGCCCGTCGTCAGGCCAAAGCTCCTACGTCATGTATGTCATGACACCCGTCCGCTGTGGGTTAAGTGGCAGTGCTTCTGGGAAACCCGTAGCATGATCAATCAACGTCAGAATATATCTATGTCCTTCTGATGAAGAGGGACTTCAGGGACCAACTAAATCGATGGCAACTCTAGAAAAGGGTTCCGTCATGATTGGCATTTTCACGAGGGGTACAGGGGGTACTTTATCCTTTACCGACATACGCTGGCACCGGTCGCACGATTTGCAATAATCTTTTATATCTGCCGATATACCCGGCCAGTAAAAATGTTCTTGCACATGCATTCCCGTTTTTCTATGAGAAAAGTGACCAGCTAACGGCGACTTATGAGCTAGTGAGAGTACTAGTTTACGGCACTCTGAAGGGACGACCAAGGAGTGTTTACCAATCTGCTCGTTAAACTTTGACTTAACGCATGTTCTGTAAATTAGCCCGTCGATACATTCAAATTTAAAACCTGAATTAGGGTTCCTGGTTTCTACTAATTCTTCTGATTTTACTTTATTTCGAATGGTCGCTAATGAAGGGCATGTAGCTTGTAATTTAGAAATTTCACTGGGCGTTATCTTTAGAGGCTCTAGCTTTGGCACGACGAGAGGATGCACTCTTTTCATCTTAGACGACCTGGTCAGAACAGTTTGACTCGTTTCTCCCTTTTCTAAGTTCGAGGATAGATCTTTAACGAGGTCATTCGGATCACTCGCTCCGGGATAACTTCCGACCAGAACGCTACAAAATTTCAATGGGGCACGTAAAGCGTTTACCCACCCGGTAAAATAAGGACATCTTATATGACATTTTACTTGCGGGAACCAATCAGCCCTTCCGAGATAATCAAAAACTTTAACCATTTTGCAGTTCGACACGTCTAAGTCGGGAAGCACTTGTTCCGCCACCATGATGCAACTACACCCCGTGTCGCGTTGGATTGTCGAGACCCTTGACCCGTTTACAGTCCCTGAAGTGATATATTTCATAGAGGGAGAGTCTTCAAAACAAAATGTTACTTTCTGGCTGTTTGAACTGTCTCGGAAATTGAAGGGATTCTTTGGACACTTAGGTTTTATGTGACCGAATTCTCCGCAGTAATTACAACGAATCTTCGACGAATCTCTCTTTACATAAGCGTTATCGGGAGTCGGTGAAACTGGCGGTTTGAAAGCGACATTCCTCTTACCGCTGTCCGTAGCTATATCCGACTTTGGATACCTACCATGAGCTGAAGCCCAGTTGTCTGCAAGCTGCACTGCATCATCTAAATTGGATACATTATGTTCTTTAATAAACATCCGAATTTCTGCTGGGAGAGAAGCGACAAATTGGTCTAAAATCATAAAGGATCGTAGTGAGTTATAATCCGCAACTATATTACGAGAATTTATCCACAAATCAAATATTCTACACAACTGTACTGCAAATTGCTGAAAAGATTCTCCAGTTTTAATCTTCGACTGTCTGAAATCATTCCTGTAGCCATTCGGCGTCTTACTAAACCCTCTCAAGAGACCTTTTTCAAGACATTCATACTTACTCGTTATTTCAGGAGAAAGTGAAGTATATACATCAGCTGCTTTACCTGTAAGGAGACTACCTAATCGGACGGCATAAGTGTCAACGTCAACATTCAACAATGCAGCCACTCGCTCGAATCTCACCAAATAGTTAGCGATATCTTCTCCCTCGGTATACACTGGCAAATTAGGCCTAACAGCTCTTTCAACTTCGCAACGAACCTCTGGTGCACTCGGGTTATTTAGGCGAGCCAATTCTAGTTCGTGCTCTAATTTTACTTTCTCGCGTTCTACATCTAATTTATATTTCTCCGCTTCGTACTTTATCTTCTCAATTTCTCGTTCTTTCGCTCTCTCTTCTCGTCCTATAGCTTGTTGGTTTACTACGTACTGTGCAACTGCTTCACCGGTTAATCCCAACTGTTCGGCTTGGTGTTTTAACACTTCAAAAGATAAATCCGACATGATTAAACTCTCGCTAGCTACCACTAGACAGATAACCACTTTAAACCTACTAGAAAATGATATCTATACAAACAAAAAAATCAGCAAATGTTATTGCCTTCTTAAATCACTGATTTGATAAAATACTGGGATATGACTCAGGTGAACAACTGTCAGAACAACTTGAACTATGAAGAACCTTTTACATCCGTCAATCAAGGCACACGTCTGACGTCACAAGTAAAGCTTACCTCCGGGCCCCAAGGACAATAAGCCCCGGCAGGAATCATATCCCGGCCAGTTAACCACAAATATCGCAAAGCAAAGGATTTTACAAGGAATTATGTTTCTGTCCAGATATATAGTAAATTCTGTTATATACTGGCAAGGTCGCCACTGTCAAGGTTCTAGGATATAGGTGTATATTCAGAATTACAGATCTGGGTAGAAAATAAAATTTCAATGACTTTGCTTTATTGCGTAAATTTTTCACACATGTAAATAAAAATAACTCACCGCCGAAACACAGTTCCCCCTCAAGTGGCTATATATGTCTCGTGACTTGAGCACCAAATAAACCCTTAAACCAAATTAAATCATTGTCTTTCTTGTATCTTGACCGGTCTCTTTAACGAGGGTCAGCAATCAGGAACCAAAGTGGACGTCTCTCTGCCCGAAATTTCACCATTTAATTAGTAATACTTTGACAATCACCATTAAATTACTCTTTAAACGGCTGAATGAGACGACATAAAATAAAAATGAGGAAATATATTTGGCATTTTCGCCATCCGGGAATTATTGCAGATAACGGCTTTGATGTTGTAAGGAGAATAGAGTAACAAAATATATAAATTCAATATGTGATTTTCTGAAATATGGTGAAATCAACTGGTGTTCTTCATAGAAAACGTTTTTAGGGATAACTAATTTGTTAAGATTGTTGCCATTATAAATGTATTAGCGTTAATCTAATAAGGAATAAGTCTTATTTTAAGACACTAATTATATTGTATATCAAGTATGCGAGAGAATTATACTGGTAATTGTAATTGTGTGTTTGATGAGTTGTGACGGGGGGGGGGGGGGGAATGATGATGATTGTCATACTATCACAATCATTGTTGTTATCATTACTATTATTATCATCATTGTTGTTGTTATTATTATTATCATAAATCTCATATTGTTAACGCCGATGGCGGCATTAAAGGACGTAAATAGAGATAGATAGAGATAAACGACGTAAATAGAGATAGATAGAGAAAAGAACGAAAAGAGATGACACCACTCCATACAGAGCCTATAGCCGCTCACATGGCCTCGACGGACAAACATATTTAATGCTCTCCAGATGGGTCATGTCTCCTTATGGGTTAAGTCAGACCAATACTGCTTCGATGTACTCGAACCCATTCCAGCTGAAGTGTTGACTCGCATTGAAAGCTGGTGTCATCGAGTGACCCCACGCAGCCAGCCGCACCAAATGGCCCACATTCATCACCAAGGATGTTTATGTATTGCAGACAGTACTCTCTTGTTTTCCCGTGCTGACAAAGCCACGATAGGCCGTGAAGGACCACAGACAGAGCGAAGAAATTAGCATTGAAACAGTATAGAACGCCACACCATCGTGAGAGGACGTGAACGACCTGTAAGATAAGAATAGCCACAAAGGACGGCGTCTGTTCCGCAATGTGTATGTATTTAGTGGTACAGATCTAGTTTAAGTGATCTATATCAACTTTATATCCTTGTTAGTATAATAACCATGTTTAAGTGTTCTATATCAACTTTAAATCCTTGTTTAGTGTAATAAACCTGTTTATGTACTTAGTGATAACAGAGATCTAGTTTAAGTGATTTATATTAAATTTATAACCCTGTTCAGTATAATAACACGCACTGCACAATTATAAATGTTAAAGTATTATTGTGACAGATTATACCAATGTTGATTGTAACCATGTAACATATTTCAGGTTTGACCACTTTCAATAAACTGGAGTGAGTGCTACACAGCGGTATCAGTCGCCCTTACATTAATTGAACAGCCGCATAGGCTCATGCGGCAACACATATAAATCTCATACATTACTCTATATTTTAATCTAATTTTCTCTCTTAAATAACCAACGTATGTGCACTGTGTATGTGCGTGTTTGAGTGTATGTGATGTATGATTACATGAGCTTTTGTGTTACACAAGGCTGATATTGAAAGAGACATTAGTATTATTGTTATCATTTGTTTTTTGTTATTATCATCATTGTCATGTATTATCATTCTTTGCTTTTATCATCATTATCGTTATCATTTATTATAAATATCTGTTATTTTCATCATTATTACTGCTATCTATTATCATCATCAGTTTTTTATATCCTCATTATCGTTTTTATTCACCATTCACAGCTATTATCATCATTATTATCATAATTCTACATTAATATTATTATTATTATCATCATTATTATCATAATTCTACATTACTATTACTATTATCATTATTATTATCATTATCATTATTATTATCATCATCATTATTATCATAATTCTACATTACTATACTATTATCATTATTATCATCATTATCATTATTATTATCATCATCATTATTATCATAATTCTACATTACTATTATCATCATCATCATCATTATTATCATAATTCTACATTACTATTATCATCATCATCATCATTATTATCATAATTCTACAGTACTATTACTGTTATCATTACTACTATCATTATCATTATTATTATCATCATCATTATTATCATAATTCTACATTACTGTTATTATCATCATCATCATTATTATCATAATTCTACATTACTATTACTATTATCATCATCATTATCATCATAATTCTACATTACTATTATCATTATCATCATCATTATTATCATAATTCTACATTACTATTAATATTATCATTATCATTATTATTATTATTATCATTATCATCATCATTATTATCATAATTCTACATTACTGTTATTATTATCATCATCATTGTTATCATAATTCTACATTACTATTATTATTATCATCATCATTATCATCATAATTCTACATTACTATTACTATTATCATCATCATTATTATCATAATTCTACATTACTGTTATTGTTATCATCATCATTATTATCATAATTCTACATTACTATTATTATCATCATCATCATTATCATTATCATTATTATCATTATTACTATTATTATCCTCATTACGCCGTCATCTGTCGCGGGTTTTTCAGAAAAGGAGTAAACAAACTTTCCAAATGGAGTATCAAAAGAGCGGATGTTCACCTCCAGAATAAGCTAATATTAGAATTTAGTTATTGCTGTTGTTGTTGTTGCTGCTGTTGGTGGTGATGTTGATGTTGTTGTTGTTTCTGCTGTTAGTGGTGATGTTGATGTTTTTGTTGTTGCTGCTGTTGTTGTTGCTGCTGTTGGTGGTGATGTTGATGTTTTTGTTGTTGCTGCTGTTGTTGTTGTTGCTGCTGTTGGTGGTGATGTTGATGTTTTTGTTGTTGCTGCTGTTGGTGATGTTGATGTTGTTCTTGTTGTTGTTGTATTTTGATAAACAAATCTAAGGCGTGATCTAAGTCGGTGAATAAGTGGATGAATAATTTGAATGGATGAAGAAAAGGAGTGATTAATGATCTTTGTTCTTTTAATGATTATGATTTTATGATGATAATAGCAATCGGGGAATTTATGACGGTAACTTTCATCAAGGTAATTAGGATCATTACAGTAATAATAATCAGTGTCTTTGTCATTATCAATAAGCTTAACAGCCTCATCATTATCATTATCATAATTTAATTGATTAGTATAACCTTATTGTTATTGGCATCCTTATTATCATTATTATCTGCATTATCATCTTCATTATTATCATAGTTATCATCATTTTCACAATTATCACTATTATCATTATCATTGCTAGTAATATTAGTATTATCAATATAATTTCTATTATTATTATAACCATTATCATTGTTATGATCCTTTTATTTCTATCATGACTACTATTATTTTCATCATTATCATTATCATTACCATTGTCATTGTTATCCTTATTAGCAATATCTTCATTATCATCATCATTGATATTATTGATATCATTATTATCATTATGATTTTCATTAGCAATATTATCAATGTTATTATCCTCATTATCATTGTTATTACTATTATCGTTTTCATTATCATATTATCATTATTTTCATTAATAGTAGCATTGATGATATTAGCATCATCATTATTATCATTATTATCCTTATTACATTTATCATTGTTATCCTTATCATCATCATCGTTATCATCATTACTATTGTCATCAAATCGCATGTCACCACTTTAATCTAGCTATGCACACTGCAACACACTCAACCTTGAAAACCTCCTCGGTTGCAATCTGGCTGTGTATTTTCTTTGTCAGTTCGTCAATGTCAACTTTCCTCTGTAGTGAAGCAATCACGGAGAGAGTTTGGCTATCATTCATCCGGGTTCTTGTCAGTGGTCCTTTCAACACGTTTCAAGAAAAAAAATCCAGTGTTGTTATGTTTTTGATCAAGACACTTTTCAATTAAGACACTTTCACTCTGCAAGTCAGTCACCGCCATCTAGGTATTTTCAGGAGCATCAATAAGTTCACTGGAAGACTCGGCAACGACGCTCATTTGTTTTTTCTTTTCGAAGTATTCAGTAATAATGGTGATCTTTCTTTCGGATAAGTCAGTTTAGAATATACATTAGTTTCAGTAGCAAAAGAAAGAAAACGGTTACAAAAAAATAGATATTCTGAATTAAAGAACTATTAAATTATGTAGTGAAGATGTAAACCCGGGAAAAAGACGAAACGACGAGAGCATGTTATGGACTGCATAGATTATAAATATGAATAAATGAGTAAAACATATAAGAAGTGGCGTAGCTTATAAGTCTTTGAGGTGAGTCATATAATATCTTTCGGCAGATGGATTTAATATACACGCAGATTGCTCTCAGAACATATCCTGTTGTGAATCGAATTACATTTTCCTCGCTGTCGACTGACTATTCGAGTCACCGAGTCACCGAGACGCTGAAGAACCTGAAATCAGACGACCATTCACGATCGCCGAGGACCAGCCTTTTCTTTGCTTTTCTTCAATTCTGCTCCGCTTTTTATGAAATCAATTGCACTTTCTTTTTGACAGCTTTCCTCTGCTAATCCCAACCGCACCGTTTCGTGTTCGGCAGCCTATCATTGCCATAACGTAACAAAATGTGCTCCTCAGCTAATTGTAATAAGGAAATAATACTTTTGAAGAAAATCCGAGTCCGCAAAGATCGACGAAGAGTTACTTCACTTAGCAATATCAGAAGTAAAACAAGAAAGGAAAAAATCTTGAAGAAGTTCAACACAGCCCATGCATGCAAAGGGAACCAAGACTCAGCTCTACGGAACACAAAGCACTTGAAAAGCACAAGCAGATCGAGAGAGGCTCCCTATAACCACCACACCAGAAACGCCATGTGTATAACCAATGTTGTACTCCCTGAGGCAGGCCGGGCGAATGTGAAGAATGTGAATGTGAATGTGAATGTGGCAACCGGACGAGTCGAAAATAAGTGCCATAGTCAGCCAGAGGTCAACATACATAAGAGAACAGATTAGAGTTGAAAGTCATTTTAGAAGTGATACACGAACACAGAAAGGAGATGATGGGCTGAATGGAATAGCTGGAAGAGAAGATAAAAACCCCGACAGGTAGCGGACGCAGGGATGGCCGGAGAGGAGGCGGAGGGAGAGATGAGCTGACAGATTTTACAGGAAAAAAAAAATCAGAGATTACCGCAAGGCCAAGGGACGTGGAAGCGGTTTGGGATGACCTTTGTTCAGCAACAGAAAGGCGATGTTGTTGCATGATGATGATGCACACACAAACACATATATATATATTGTGTGTGTTCGTGTGTGTGTGTGTGTGTGTGTGTGTGTGTGTGTGTGTGTGTGTGTGTGTGTGTGTGTGCGTGTTTGTAATTGTGTGTGTTCGTTTGTTTGTGTGTGTGTATGTGGTCAGACAAACAACAAAATGCTTTCGACAATTTAAAATCCCCTCTTACCTGTTCTTATTAACGTCTATATTTCAATCTTTCCCTTCCCTCTATTGAGTCTTCTGTGGTGTAATGGTTAGCGCGGTCGCGTCGCCTCTAACGCGAAAGGCCCGGGTTCGATCCCCGACGAAAATTAGACTGCTGCTAATAATAATAATAATAATAATAATAATGATATACGGTTTATTTATCAAGAAAGTTACATATTCTGTGTAACATTTCGTCTTGATTTACATTAAAAATGATCTTAACAGAAATATAATAATGTTTACAATGTTAAAAGGTTTGATTTAAAAAATAATAATACTTAAAACATCCTCTATGAAAATGCAAGACAAGATTAAACAAATTTAGAATTAAAAGTATATAAAAAACAGCTAAAACATTAGAATTAAAAGTCTATAAAACAACTAAAAAGTTCGATTTAAAAGTCTATAAAACAACTAAAACGTTCGACTCATTTAGACATTCCCTTTGTTAACGAAATACGGAATGGTTGACTTTTTATGGCGAGCATTCCTGCAACGGATGGGCTGAGGCGACTCCGGTGACGGGTCTTGTGGGCGTGGGTGGTACCCAGCGCGGGCGGCAGGAGATGTACTGATTAAGGGCCACTCACGTCATGCAGAAGCCTTGTCTTTTTAGGTTAATGATAGTTAGGTTAGGTTAGGGAATGATTACTATAATTATCATTATTATCTCTCTCTCGTAATAATTATCACCCTCAAATAATAATCATAATAATAATGAATAATAAAAATCATAATAATAATCACCCTCAAACACACGCATATATATATATATATATATATATATATATACATATATATATATATATATATATATATATATATATATATATATATATACATACATACACACACACACACACACACACACACATATACATACATATATATATATATATATATATATATATATATATATATATATATATATATATATACTTACTTGGTTACTTGGTGGTAGTTATAGCTTGAGCCTTGTTATTAGCTCATGCCAGGGCCATCCTGGGGGACCGCCCGTTTTTTGTCAGTTGCAAGCAACTGAATTTGATGAGGGATGGAATTTGATTCAGCCCTCGTTCTTTCACTACCACATGTTGGTGGTTCATCTGGTACTGAGTGTAGCCATTTATCTAGTTTTCTTTTAAACACTTCAACACTACACTGATTTAAGTTTCTTATATCCTTCGGTATGCTATTAAACAATTTAGGTCCGTTTATTAGGAAACTTTGTTTTTGCATTTTTCTTAACAGGCATGTTTGTGCACTTATCCCAGTGCGATAGCATGTTCTTCCCTGCCTGGGGGAATGTCTTACCTGAATTCCCCCTCCTTCAACAGATCTTGGATTTGGTGTTAAGTTTTCAATAATTTTCCACACATATATAATGAAGTATCTCTCTCTCCGCCTTTGTAGTGAGTACAGTCTTAGTTTTTTAGTCTTTCCCAATAGTTTAGACTCATCATATTATCTAACTTCCGTGTAAAGATTCTTTGAACTTGTTCTATCAACATTATATCTTTTATAAGATTTGGGCTCCATACTTGGCACTGGTATTCTAGTCTTGTAGTCACTAATGTTTTCCATAGTGGTAAAAGGTGTTCTGGGTCTCTTGTGTTAAAAGTCCTCATTACCCATCCACTCATAACTTTTCCTTTGTTGACAATCTGCTCTATATGGTGACTGAAACTCATGTCATTACTCATATAGAGTCCTAGATCTTTTACTACTTTTTTCTCCTCAATCTTCACATCTTCGACAAAATATGATCTTGCCCTTGAATTTCCAATTGGACTATATCTTATGATTTCAAATTTATCTGCATTGAATTTCATATTATTGTCATATGCCCACTTACAGATGGTATGTAGATCCTCGTTAAGTTTGTTTTCATTATCTTGTATATCTAAGGGTGTACTTATTCTTGTATCATCTGCAAATGATGTTACTCTTGAGTGTTTCACACCATTATCAATGTCACCAATCATAATAAGGAATAACAAGGGCCAAGAACGGACCCTTGTGGCACCCCACTCATAATAATCGTTTCCTTTGAGTAAAGCCCATTAATTTGTACTTTTTGTTTACGATTTATTAGGAAGTTGTAAATCCATCTTCCAACTTTCCCGCCGATTCCAAGGTCTTTAATCTTATGAAGCAGGATGCCGTGATCTACTTTGTCAAAAGCTTTTGCAAAGTCTAGATAGATTACGTCAACTTCTCTATTTTCAGTTAGGTCCCTTAGTATGTGTTCGAAGTGTGTCAGGATCTGTGATAAACAAGATCTACCACTTCTGAATCCATGTTGCCCGGGGTTTATCTTGTTTTCTTTTTCTAAAAATTGAACAATTATTTTCCTCACTACCCTTTCAAATATTTTTATTATATGAGATGTTAGTGCTACTGGTCTATAATTTTTGGCCTGACCTTTGTTTCCACCTTTATATATTGGAATTATAGTACCCTCTTTCAGTAAGCTGGGGATAGTCCCCATGTCCAAAGATTTCCTCCACAAAGTTACCAGTGGCTTTGCTATGGTTTCTTTGCTTTTTTTAAAAAGATTGCTGGGATTTCATCTGGCCCAACTGCTGAGTTTGTTGGTATTTCACTTACTGCTTCAAGAATATCTTTTTCATCGAATATGAAGTCAGTGAGACATTCATCTTCATTACTAATACTAAAATGTTTCTGTGGATCTGATATTAATTTTTCTATTCTTAGGACACTATAGACTTCTTCATATTGCAATTTGAGTAATTCAGGCATTTCCTTTGAATCAGTTACCAATGCACCATTATTCTCAAGAGGACCAATTTCTGTTCTCCTCTTTAACCTGTTGTTTGCATAAGAGAAAAAATATTTTGCATTCTGTTTTATAGCTTCCACAGCTCTTTTTTCTTCGGCTGCTTTTTGGTTACTTATAGAGTTTTAATTTATCTTCCAAAACCCTTATCTCTGCTTTGATCCTTTCTCTCTTGATCTGATCTGTTGTTTTTTTCAATTTGTTAACCTTATTTTTTTTGTTTCTTAACATGATCCTTCGATCTCTTGGTATAATATTCTTGTTTCTGTTGTTTTTTTGGGGGACAAACATTCTACAAACATCTTTAAATGCATTATAAAGCTTCTCTAGTATATCTTTTGGTGTTAAGAGGACGCCAATATCTTTCAGTGACTTTTCTAGTGTTGCATTTATTTTTTTCCAATCTATTTGATTATGGCTAAAGTTGAAAGATCTGAGACTCTTTTCTGCTTCGGCTATCTGTTTTTTACTACTTTTCTGATTATTTTGAACTTATTAATTGTGATTTCAATTATTTTGTGGTCCGATTGGGCTGTATAAGTTGATGATATGTTGTGTACATCTTCCCCTATACTAATGAAAACAAGGTCCAGTATATTTTCTTCCCTTGTTGGAATATTGATGATTTGGATAAGGTAAAAATTTTCTTCAAAATCTAAAAGCATTCTCGCTTGTTGTTTTTCATCTTTAGTGGCATTTGCTCCTATCTTTATTTTCTTTGTTTCCCAATCGATAAAGGGGAAATTAAAATCGCCAAGTATAATAATAGCTTCAATTTCCCTTGTATTGACAATGTAATTACTAATAATGCCTAGTGATTCATTGAAAGATGTTTCTGTTGTTCCAGGAGGTCTGTATAAAATAATGTATAGCTTTTTTGTATCTTTTGCCAATACCCCTAGTACTTCTACTGTATTATTAGAGTATTCTATTACAGTATCCATTCTAGTTGCTAATTCTTTCCTGATATAAAGAGCTACTCCTCCTCTGCTTCTCTTATTTCTATCTTTCCTTATTAACTCATAGTTATCAATTTTAATTTCTTCATTTTTTATGTCTTCATTCAGATGAGTTTCTGTAAGAGCTATCATTGAATAATTGTTGATCTTTGCCATGTCCTCTAGATATGTAGGTTTTGTCTGGTTACTTTTTGGATATAATCCCTGTATATTTAGCAACATGAGAGTCTCAAATAAATTATTTCTTTGCATGTCTACATTACCTACTGTTGTTAGATAGTTGATGTCGTTTCCCCCTAATTTGGGGGAGCTGGACCTTCCCCCGGTGTAGCGGTGGGCGTTTCATTACCTGCCTTTGTTCGAATAGGTATGCTTCGCAGGACTGAATGTCCTTGTCTGTTGCTGGTGATATACCAGTGTTTTCCTGCTCCGTGTTTTTCTCTGTTTTCTCTTAGTTTATTTATCAATGTTTTTTTACTTTGCCTTTTTTCATAGTTCAAGTCCGGTGATATCCATGCTCCTTTATATTCATCAATTTCCTTTAGTTTCATATTCTTTCCATTCAGTTTCCATTTCTGTTTTTAATTTTCTAATTTGACCTTAATTGGCCTTGGTCTCAAAGCCTCCTTTTAATATTTGCCCTCTCTAAAGGCACTCTCAACTTTTATAATTTCATTGAGGTTCAATTTTGTTATATCATTAATCATTTTCATATCATTTGTTTTCCTGATTTCAGGATAATTTTCTTCTTTTTCTTCTAGATTGTATATAAAGAGCCTATTTGCTCTGAATGTATCTTCATTTTTCTTCTCTGACTTTTCTTTTGTAGGTTGTTTTGGTTGCTTCTTTTTGTCGCCTACAACCTTCCAGTCAGCCTCATCATCTTTTTTTGGTTGTTCAGTGTCTGAAATATCACTGTCTAGAATATTCTTGGCCTGTTTATCTGATTTTTGCCTTACTATATCAGAAAACAGTTTTTTTTCTTCTTCCTGACTTACTTTACTTTGCTCACCTCTTGGATTTTCTTGTTTCTTCTTTGGCTTTACTTTTACATTTTCAGTGTCTTGTACAGCCTTTTCTGTTTCCAATTCAGCAGCCTGAGTTAACTTTTTTTCTTTAGGTTTTTCTTTTTGCTCTTGTTTTAATTCATGAATTTCATCTTTCAATATTTTTATCTCCCTCAAACATTGAATCTTGAAGTCCTTTAATTCTTCATACATTTTCTGAATTATGTTTTCTAGTGGGCATGCCCCTTCACACTTTTTGGGTGTGCTGTTTTTTTTGTCACCGATATGGCTCATTTCCTCTTTTTCCATAATGTCTGATACGGGTGCATATACATTTTCTGCCATTGTGTCCCTATTTTCCTCAATTCTAATTAGTTCTTTAAAAAAACTGGCTTCTGATATATCGTCACAACTTTGAATTTTTTCCAGTTCAGTTTCAAGACTAGAATTACTTTTAGTATTGATGTCTTTGCACCAGCTGCAGTCTTTCTGTATATTTTCTTGATTATCTATTTTTAGTTCATTATTGATGCCTGTTAGGTAAGCATCAATATTACTTATAATTTCTTTCCTGTTTTTCAAGTAAGTATTTTCACATTTGTGGCATTTTTTTCTATCACAGGTTTGGCATATAAATTACTTTTTTTCATTGTGTTTAAAACATTTTTCAGTTTTAGAGTTTCTTTTACTTCTCCTTGGTTTAAACATGTAGTGTTTAAACCCTTAGAGTTATTCAAGTCTGGTCAAGGTCACCTTGGAAGCAGCTGGGCCACGCTGAACCGCTGACCCAGCGTTTTGACCTCCCCTCTCTCCTTGATGCCACTTCTTTTCCTTCCAGTTGTTTTTTGTTCTAATTTATTTTCTATTTTGTCTTTCCTATTTTTTCTAGATCATTCAGTGTTTTGTACACTTCACTAATCTCTGTTCATTTCCCCCCAGCCTCGTGGCAGGCGGGGATGAGAAATTAAGGAGTTTTTCAGAGCAACAGTTCAGCACGTCCACACTGTACAGCTGCTACTACTACATATATACACACACACACACACACACACACACACACACACACACACACACATATATATATATACACATATATATATATATATATATATATATATATATATATATATATATATACATATATGTTATTTAAATTTCCTTATTAAATCATGTTAATAATTGCAAATATGATGATTCAGGTTACTTGAATGAAATCAATTCAATTTTTGTAATTTTCTTATATATATATATATATATATATATATATATATATATATATATATATATATATATATATATATATATATTCTTCCCTGGCAAATCAACAGTAAGAGTTATATATATACATTTTTTTACTCAAGTTATCAGTAATTAAGTATAAGTTATTTATAACAGTGTGTTAAAGAGATTATAATTGTTTTTATTTGTTGATGGTAATAATAATAAACCTGTAAAATACTCACCATCATTTTTTATTGCAATCATAAACATTATCTATGCCGGTTTTCTTTCTTCCTGTCCTTCGTTCTTTTCTCTGTCTACGCAGGAATCTGTTTTCCTTTTATCCATCCCATCTTGTGACTCCCCCCCCCCTCTCACTATCTTTCTGTTTCCTTCTCTCTTTCTCTCTTTTCCGGTTGGTCCTAGAGGAAAGTAAATGCAAAAAAATCCCGTTAAAAGCAAATAATTCACGAGATCTGTTCCCTCCCTCCCTCTCCTCCCTCCCACCCACCCTGTTAAATCAAGCAAATGGATGTAGTTGTACTTGTTAAGCTTTATAAACAATTGTTTTTAGCCTGTTGGCAGTATTTTTCATTTCCCTCTGTCTACCTGCATTGCCTCCTCTTATTAATTATTATTCTCACTCTCGTCTTATGTCTCTTTCTAAATTTAGGTCTCCCACGTGTACATTTATTTATATCTGTTCATCATTTCTACTGATCTCTTTATATATTTAAACACACACACGCACACACACACAAACACACACACGCACACACGTACACACGCATACACACACACGCACGCACACACATATACACACACACACATTGATACTTCATTCCGCATTATCTTCAACTCTCCAATATATCTTATTCAAGTGCCTCCCTTTTGAGAAACATTGCATATAAATCTTGCTTGTCCACCTATTCCAATCAGTTATAAATAGATTGTATACTCCGTTATATATTATCTTTATAAATAGCAATCGTCTAAGCCTTTCGTAATATCCCAACTATTCCTGTACGTGTAGTAATATTTAATTAGATCTCGGTGATACAGTCGGCAAAGCATCTAACTCTCTTTTCAATAGACCAATCAGGAACG
The DNA here is from genome assembly GCF_977035675.1 of Penaeus japonicus. Lineage (NCBI taxonomy): Eukaryota > Metazoa > Arthropoda > Malacostraca > Decapoda > Penaeidae > Penaeus > Penaeus japonicus. The sequence continues at coordinate 23,063,776 of NW_028234414.1, forward strand.
GAAATAGTAAAAGGAAAGATAAAAGTGACAAAAAAGCCTATAATAAAAGAGTTGGAGATATATAAGGTCCGATTTTCGACTACCTATTAGATCTCGGTGGTATAGACGGCAAAGGTTGGTTCCAGCGTCGGAGGTTCCCGGGTTCGAGACCAGTGAAGTCTTTCCTCGGGAAAATTTAACAGGTGTCCTCGGCACTTGCTCGTGTTTGGCGGTTCACGAGCGTTCTGTAAGGAGATAACGTCCCCCACTCGAGGTCAAAGGTCAATCCGGTCGGCAGTCAAGCAGGGAAGGCAGCACAGGCCTCTGGATTATAAGTTGGTTCAAATCTGTATGAGGTTCTGGTTGGTCCGATTGGGTGGTTGTTTTGCACTCATTTACGATCAGATTGAAAGATTATTATCAATCTGAAAGATTACTCGAGACTTTTCACTATATCCCTTTCATTGATTAGATTTGGAAACAATTAAGTAGTTAAAAAACAGCATTTGCCTGCAGATCTTCTGGACTGTTATTATGCAGCTTCTGGAACCTCCAGATACCCAAATAAACGTTATCAACAAGAAAAATATACATGTTAGAATTACTGTTGATATTGATAATAGTTCAATGCATGTTGTTCTATAATTGCATAAGCAAAACAAAGAAGAGGAGGAGAAGAGAAGAGAAGAAAGGAATATATACAAAACACCTTTTCAAATCAGTTGCTAGTTCAAGGGAGAGAGAGAGAAAATTAAAGAGAGAGATAATGAAATAGAGAGAAACAGAGAGGACAGAGAGAAGATGAAAGAAATGGAATGAGAGAGAATGGATGAAAGAAAGAGAGAGAGAGAGAGAGAGAGAGAGAGTGTTGCACATATGGCAGCACCGTTGATGCTACGATATGTCGCCGAATACAGTTTTCGAAGTGATTTGCAGATGTGCAACAGAGAGGAAGTTGCGTTGTGCGTGTCGATGCGTGGATGCTATAGGTTAGAGATGTATTTGCGAGCATATCAAGTGATGCTGTAAATTGGTTGCGAAATAGTGTGGTGCTATTCATAAGTGTTTGTTTTGTTCCTTTATCATTATACTTTCAGCAGTGCATGTCATGATAACTAGACTTTTTTCTAGTGTTGAGAATAACTTGTCTGAGAGTTGCTTCTTCCATTTGTCTCCAGAAAAAAGCGGAAGGGCAAGAAGGTCCCTTCGCAACCCAGGTATTTCGTCTCACCTGTTCGTTCAGCCTCGCTGCTTCCTCCTGTGACTCTCTCATGGAACGGCTGTCATTGTCATTATTATTGCTGTTGTTATCTATTCATTCTTTTATTTATTAAACTTATTATTAGCGTAACTATCGTCGTCATCATCGTCATCACCATCACCATCATCATTAATATTATCATTATCATCATCACCACCATCATCATCATCACCATCATCATCATTATCATCATCATCATCATCACTATCACCATCATCATCCATTTAAATCCAAAAGCTATGAGAGTTTTACCCGGAGGTAACATTCCGCTTTTTTCCAGCCAACTCTGCATAGTAATTTGATTAGCATTAAACTGATTCTTATTCCCGTGATGCAGGAACTGGTTTCACAGACTTGCTTGTCCTTGGTGGCGTTTCCACCTCTTGTCTGTCTACCTCATGGACTGGGGATTACCTCGTGTCTAACTGGTGTGCCCTTATCCCTGTTGCTGTCTGTTTCGTTTGTGCTCGTGATGTATGTTTGTATAAAGCAATTGCACAGCCAAAGTACATCTGGTGAGGACAGGATTGCAACACAGGAGGTTTCTCGTTTCCTTAATACTCGTGATACTTATTCTTGAAGTTCTAGACCTACATGTATTTTTTTTATATTATTAAGGACACATACATCACAGAATACTGAAGCTTAAAGTTTCTGAAGTCACATATATTTAAGATGTCTCATTCAAGACTTCGATATGATCTCAAAAAACTTGAATAACTGTATCCTAAGTCTTCTCATCACATGCTGATTCAAAACGACAACATACCAAACACAGCAGCTCCCTGAACAAAGCACTGTCGGATACTCTGCCTATGATAGAACCCCCCGCAAAACGCATTACTCTTCTCGTAATATAAGTCGTACTTATTAAGGTTCCTCTAACCATACTGTCTCTTTGCATAACACACCTCCTTTCTCGGTGACCTCGGGACCAAGAAATCTCTATGAGGTTCATGGTTATTCATGTTTGTGATGTTTACTTTGGAAAACTGATCATTAGGGAGCCCATGTGGTCTAACTTACTTTATGGTGATTGGGTTTCTCTGTTTCTTCTGTGTGGGAATCTCTTCTCTGTCTAAAACTAGGTCCACGGCTCCTGTTACGACACGTTCTGTAAACAAAAGTTCTGGACTTTGTTAATAGTGCGTTTTTTGTTTCCAAGTCTGCGATTGAACGTAACGTAACGTAAGTTAAACACTAAAAAAAAAAAAAAAAAAAAAAAAACAGTAGATATCGTAAGTTATATTTGAAATCTCCCGTGACACAACACGTGTCGTAAAAGTAGGTTTAAGCCATCCTATAATCGTGTAGTCGACTATGTTACAATTGAATTCTAGTTTGAAATCTAGTATGTTGACGTTGCATCATAAGCTGAATTTCCATTTAGGGGAAATCAGTTTGTTAAATATATGCTGTAGAGTTCTGAACTTTCCTGACATTTTACAAAGGAAAATGTAATTAAAAAATGTCGACGACGTCTCCATGGAAAGAGAAATCTTTACGTTTCCCTTCCTTCTTCCGCAGAGAGAGCTTGCCGACCACCACGCTGCCGCTGCCGGACACGAAGGCGGTCAAGGACAAGGTTGGTAGGCCTGATCCCGACGTCACGCCCGGCCCTTGGTGTTGCTGGATGTGCCTTGTCCTCTCGTAGCGTTGCCCGATGTTCTTCCTTAGTGCTCTCTCTTTTAGTTTGTATTTTATGGAGCTTTTTATTTTCGTTGTTTCACTCATTATCAGTATTCACAAGACATAATTTTTAATGCTTTTCATGAAATGATGTGCAAAAATACCTGAGGTAATAAGGTTGTTTTAATCAGATATTCTCTTTAAATTTTAGATTAGATCTTTATTTAGATCTTTATTTACCACCCTGGCTAACTGCACCATATGGCACTCTGAAATGTAATGTTCAAGTGTTCGTTTATACTCTTCGTTGCAAAGTCTGCATTTAGTTTCTTCTACATTGCATTCTGAACTGACCTGCCAATACATTCTGTATCCAAGTCTAATTCTTGCAGTCACAATATCACATTGTCTTGTTCTTGTCTTGTATGACCCATAAATGAATCTCTCCTGCGAGAACTGGTCAAAATGTTTTATGCTACAGCTTTCAGGTCTTTGAGAGTTTGTTAGCTCCATCAAGTCCTCCCTATTGGAGGTTCTTATTATGTGTGAGATCCTAGCAAGAGGTATGCCAAAGTCTATATCCACAATTTGCTTATCACATCCTGCCCTCGCTAGGCGATCAGCATGATCATGTTTAGCGATTCCAACATGCGATGGTATCCACACAAAATGTATAGCATGTCCCCGTTCCTTGGCGCGATGTACATTTATTCTTATATCATTTACGATATTTCCAGCACCTTTATCAAGGGTGTTCAGAGTCTGGAGAGCACTCTGCGAGTCGCAGAAAATTACTCCTGAGCCTTGAGTTAACAGAAAGTCTGTGGCTATGAGTATTCCTGCCAACTCAGTTTGCGTAGTGCTCGCCCAGTCATGAACCCTCCTACAATCTTGGTGCTGCAAAATATTGTTTTTATATACAACATAAGCACATCCTGCTCTACTTCCAGACTGTAGGGATCCATCAGTGTAACATTCATAGTCAATATTCAGAGTTTCAAGATGCTCATTAATGGTTGCAAGGGTGTGTTGCTTAAGTACAGCTGGTGAAACTGTGTCTTTTTTAGGGACATCAGTATAAAATACGTTCAATGTCGACATTTTCCATGGTGGAATAGAACGTCCATATGGGAACCTACTCAAGGACATATCTAATTGGTGTATGGATTTGTATGTCATTTGCAACCATGAATTTGAGGGCGACTCGGCACTGCTATGCAAAGATGGATTCACTATCTTATATTTAAGTTGCCTCTGGAACTCTGTATTATAGAAGGGTTCTTTAATTGCCTTGACACCAAAAATAGTATTGATGTATGATATTCTTTCGTAAATAGATGGCAAGTTGAGTTCCTTTCTCATGTTCACAATCCTCGTTGTTTTAGGAGCACCGAGAATGATCCTCATGGCTGCGTTCTGTACAATTTCTAGACAAGTTAACTCTGATTCCCTAAATGATACAAGGTGTAAAGCATGGTAATCTACGACTGACCGTATATATGATAAGTAAAAGAGTCTTGCAATGTTAACATTGACACCATGTTCTCTGCCAACAAGAGTCTTGAGTGGCTTCAGCCGCTCCCACAGTCTTTTCTTTAAGTTCATAATGAGTTCTGTGTCGTTAATAGTCACCCCGAGATACTTGTATTTGTGGCAAAGTTCTAGCTCAATGTCATCTATATGAAAGTTTGGCAGTGGGATTGTAAGAGGATTGAGTGCCTTGGTTTTTTCAACTGAGATTATCAAACCGCACTCAGTAGCTTTTGTGGACAGTACATTAAGAATCTATCCTCGGATGAAGTTTTAATGCAGATGTCATCAGCATAACAAATAATGGAATCACTGCCCTCAAGTGGTATATTGCTTAATAGTCTGTGCATTAAAACGTTAAATAGCATGGGGCTAAGTACGCCCCCCTGGGGTGTGCCAAGCTCAAACATTTTAGAGTATGTACTTTTGATTCCCCTGAAGAGAACATGAGCTGATCGGTTTGATAAATACATTTGAATCCACGTTAAAAGTTTACCTTGAATACCAAAGCTAGCCAGTTGCTCAAGGATGAGGTCTCTGTTTGCAATATCAAAGGCAGATTTAAGATCGAGAAATACAGTTTGCATGCCTTGCTGAGAATTTGTCAAGTACTCTGCAAAGCAGTGCTGAGTGCTACGTCCTGGGAGGAATCCATACAGTCTTGGAGTTAACTTGGCATGTATGCAATACATGAGTCTGCTTAAAATAATTCTCTCAAGTACCTTGCATAAACATGAGGTCAATGAGACGGGTCGGTACTTATCAGAGTTCGGTTTGGGTATGGGAATGATTAAGCTTTGAGTCCAGGAGCTTGGGAGTATTCCTTGGGATAAGCTTAGTCTGTAAAGATGTAAGAGTGGGTTACCTGGTACCTGAGCAATGAGCCGAAGTACACTATAAGTGATGCCATCCTCGCCTGGGGCGGTCGCCTTACCCTTGCGAAGTGCATCATTTAATTCCCACTCAGTTATTTCGGCAAAGTCGGAGGGGTCAGTGGTAGAACAGGCTATGGCAATGTTAAAATTCCTATTTATTTTCGTGGTGTTAAGTTTATCTCTTATTCTCTGCGGAAGTGAGTTCAGCTGAGAGGTTCTGGCCCACTGATCTAGTAACAAATTGGCCTGTTCTAATGGGCTGTGGAACTGCGGAGTGGCGACAGCTTTACCTGACAACCTGCTGATTTTTCGCCATACTTCAGCTGCAGAAGTTTGGTGGTTAATACTCTGCAGGAATTGCTCCCAATGTTTACTGCGAATTTGAGCCTTTAATTCTCTGAATTCTTTATTAGCTCTGAGAAATCGTAAAAGATTTTCTGATGTCATGTTATCCCTATAACAATTAGCAAGTTCCTGAACTCGTTTATGCTCCCTACTTAAGATGGGGTCATTTATCCACTTTGGTGCGTGAGGGACTGGGGAACTTTTTTTCTTTGAGAGTTTTCTTGGGCAGACCCATGTATTGTAGTAGTCAGTGACAACTTTTATCAGGTCCTGAGAGTAATTTTCGACAGTGGTTACGACATAGGTACTATACCAGTCATAAACACGTGCCTTGAAGTGATGCTCCAGTCCCGGTGGGATTGTAATTTTAGGTCTGGGTGTTTTGTGAGCTATGCTGTTGTCAACAGTATACTCTGTTAGGATTGCAAAGTGGTCACTGACTAACTCTCGAACCAGTGAAGTACAAACATTACCATGTACAATATTTTTGCCAATTACATAATCTAACCTGCCACCTGCCAAATGAGTCTGTTTATCTGTGTCATATACAGTCACCGATCTTCTATTGACGAAATGTTTAAATTCCTCCCCATTGCTGTTACTCTGGTGATCACCAAATTGTGTGTGTCTAGCATTGAAATCTCCCATACATAATGTTCCTTGATTATGGAAATTGGGTAGAGAACTAGTCAGAAACTTTGAGCTCCTGACATACACATTATATAATGAGAAGAACCCAGAAGCAGTCTTAATTCTTAAATGATGAAACTGCACGTCGGTGTTCCCGGACTGTTTTACTAGTTCATGTGGCAGTGTTAGCTTTACATAAGTCAACAAACCCGTCATGGCTGTATTTACATATGAGCAATACCCTTTGAGTTTAGGCGCTATTTTCATGTTAGTAGCAGCTGCAAACGGTTCTTGTACGCAAATTACATCGACATTGTTTTTACGAATATAAAACTCTAGGTCATTAAGCCTAGGCTTAATACTACGCATATTCCATGATATGAATTTGATTGTGCGTTTATCCATAAATGAAGAGTTTTTTATTTGATAGTCTATACTTCATTCTGTGATATCCTCTGATAGTAACGCATTTTACTTTACAGAAAGCACACATATACATTGCTGTACAACGATACTTCTCCTCACATAGGACAGACCTTAATTTAAAAGTACACTTAACCATTTAAACTATTAATTCTTAGCTTTTTTCTGCTTCGTAGCTCAATCCCTTCAGTTGATGTGTTGAAGACATTCGGGGGACCGGAAGCCTTATCAGGGTCCGTGTCACGTAGTTCCTGACACTGTCTTCCCTCAGTATCAGCACGGGCTCCCTCACACTGACCACTATTAATGGAGGAATTGGTATCATGACACCGTGTGTCATCGCGGGATTCTTTATCACTGATGGCAGTACTGGCCTCTCGACAGTGGCAGTCCTTTTTCATTTTTTCTATATCTCGCTTCAGTGTCTCCATTTTACCAATCAAAATTAAGTTTTCTTCTTTGAGTGCTTGAAATGATTCCACTGGTTGTTCTGCACTGATATTTCCTTCCGTGGGTGTTGTGACGTCACCACTGACGTCACAGTCCACGCGCGGCCTAGCGGGGGATTCCCCGGTGCGGCCTGCGGTCAACCATGGCTGAGGGTGAGGTGCCAGGGGAGGGGAGGGGGCTGGCTCCAGGGGAGGGGATGGGGATGACGCGTCCTCGCTGTGAGAGTCGGTGGGCTCGGCTGGTGCCAGGGGAGAGGAGGGGGCTGGTGCCAGGGGTGGGGAGGGGGGTGGCGCGTCCTCGCTGTCCTCGGAGGTTGCAATTGGAGTGGAGAATTTGAGGCCCGGAAATCGCTCTGTGAAGAACATCATCATCTCGTTGACCCTCTTCACCAGCTCTGCGACCGTGGCATGCAGATCGGAACATTCAGCACCCCTACTCCCCGGCAACCGCGGGAAGTCTCGGCTGCTGATAACGTCATGGCAGGCACGGTCAGCCACTCCCCCGGCACGCTGGTCGCTGATTGGGCTGGGAGGCGTCGGCTGGTCTCTCACTAACTCCACAGGGGGAGGCGGGAGAGGTGCCAGGCCAGGGAGGGCGGTGCACCCCCTGTGCCAGGCCGTCACCCCCGTCTTCTTACATCTGAAGCATGATGGGATGAAAGCAGGGGCAGCTGTGGCTCCCTCTGCCTCTACAATATTGCGAGGACACTTATTAGTATTGTGCTGTTCACCACATACTGCACAGCGTACCTTATCTTTGCAGTATTTAGCTACATGGCCACTTCCCATACAGTTGAAGCAAATGACAGGGGATGCCCTCCACGGACGCACGTGGCTGGTGGGCAAGTATTTTCCAAAAAAATTGTATGTACTGGGAGGTGGTTGCTCTCCTTTCCA
>NW_028234414.1:23091793-23096400 GCF_977035675.1 Penaeus japonicus
TTTTCAATGCAACTCGCCTGTAGGTGATGCAATAGCACGCTCCCAGGGTTACTAGCAACATACACATTCCGGCGATGGTAACGTATACGGGATAAATGTAGGTTGCGTGGAACGGGCTGAGCGGGGTAAATGCATCAAGCTGTTGCAAGGTAGGCATCTGTTGAAAGGTTATACTAGGAAGAGAAATGTTATAGGATGGCAATGATACCGACATGGGCTGCAGGTAGGAGGTATTCATTGCAATCTTCCTTGTGTAGGTATGGGTTGCTGGAATAAATAAGGATAAGGAAGTTAGTTCACATGAGGCTGGAAGAACAAAAGTACCTTGTAGAACAACATCAGGGTTATGCTTGTTACACATAACTGTAGTTGTAGTAGCCTTGAAGTAAAATAATAGGGTAATGTCGGGAAATGAGAGAAGAAACGGCCTAACCGAACCACGGATTTCAGAGAATGTGCACTGACCTATAATGTTATGGTTTGTAATGAGTGCCCTGGAGCAAGATGGCATGTTTGTGTCAAGTGCCAGAGGCGATGAAGTGCAAACAAATGTGCGAGGAGTGGTCTTTGCACAGCTATCTAAGAAATCTGCTGGTGGGAAGGAAATAGACTGGCCGTGAAGGGATTTTAGGATGAGTGAATGTTGTGTGTTTAAAGTGAAGAAAGTGTTATTTGTTTTGTATGGGAATGTGTGAATGAAATAAGCCTTGAAGGTAGCTTCAGGGGAGAGGGGGATAATTACAGAGAGACCTGAAATTGTGAGGTAAGATTTTAGAGTAGAGTAGAACTGAATTCGTTGCCTTAGAGGAAAAAGAAGCTTAACATTAGTAGAGGAGATATTGTGGAGAATAGGGCGTAAGTCATGTGGAGTAATGAGACTGGGAAGCACTTCGCCTGCTGTTGCTGAAATCAACGAGTTGGTTATTGAGTTAATAAAGTAGCCAGGCCGGAGAAATCAGCAATCGGCTGAAGCGAAATTTTGACTTCCACATTGTTTGTTACTGGTAAGACTAGCCCATGGTCCTCAACGAAGGCTCCTGGCACTGCGCGAAGCCTAGGGGGTAGGGCATGGCGATCGGCAGACGCCAATGTGAAGAATGATAAGCCCAAGAGGAGTAGGGTCTGGAAGATAAAAATCAATTAGTGTTCGTCGGCCGGGGGAGAATAGTACTTGTGAGCAAGCTTTAGGACGTCGAAATGAGACCAAGATTGTTCACCTAACTGTATGCATTTAATGTAGGCCTTGTTGTTCTTTACACTAATTACTCTAAATGGACCTTCAAATCTAGGAGCAAGCTTTGACTTAATATTGAGTGGTTGGTTGACTTTTCTAATATCGTTGCCCTCCTCCCCCCACCCCCCTAATGCTCCAACTTCAATGGCCTTGTGGCGGGCCACTTTGTGTTGAAATGACAGTATTTTATCTCTGGAATTAGTCAAATGCTTCTTTGTGATCTGAAAGATGGACTTATTTCTATTTAGGAGATATTCAGCATAATTATCATTATATGAAGGAACTTGACTTTCATCAAAGAGGTCATAGGGTAGTCTTTTATCCATTCCATGTAAAAGAAAATGTGGGGTATCACCTAAGGAAGAATGGAATGTACTATTAATACAAGACTGGATTGTCAATAGTGATTCATCCCATGTGTCCGATGTCGCATCAACAAGCGATCTCATTAATGAGAGGATGGAGGAATTGAGCCTTTCTGTAATACCATTACTTTGTGGGCGGTAAGGGAGAATGTTAACACGAGTTACATTCATGATATCACATAGCTTATCCATGACTTTGTTATGAAATTCAGTCCCGTTATCAGTTGAAAAATACATGGGGGCTGAATGTCTATGACAGAAGTCGTGAAAAGCATGAGCAACAACATTTGCTGTTTTGTTGGGCACGGGGACGAGTTCACAAAAACGAGTGAAGTTATCAATGAAGACTAAAATATAACGATTACCATTGCGAGAAGGTAGAAAACCTGACAATGTGTCGCAAGAGACTTTCTGGAAAGGAAAGTCTGGAATGTCATATTTCAATGCAGGGGCTGGGTCATTGGTATTTCCCTTGTGATACGGGCATTGCTTACAAGACTGAACATGCTTAGCAACTTTGCTAATAAGGTGTGGGAAGAAGAAGCGTTGCTGAGCTAAGTGAATTGCTTTATACTTACCACAGTGTGCAGCTTCTTTCGACTCATGGAAAAGAGGAAGGATTCGACATTCAAGAGATTCAGGAATAACTACAAGCTTACGAGATGCCTTGAGCTTTCTTGTCCTATATCGAGACTTGTAGCAAAGTAGACCGTTAGCATCGAGGTAAAGTTGACTTACTCGAACATGTCTGCTAGGGGGAGGTCTTTCATTTCTTTCTAAAGCTTGAATTAAGGGTCCGTACAGATTATCATTACGTTGCGCTATCCGGATCTCGTCCTCCGTGGGTGGGTCCATGGGAGGTACGGCTGGGGCAGCCAAGACCGGGGCGGTAACAGAATGAATGGGGTCGGAACGGCGAGTATTAACATGTGCAGACCGGATCTCGTCCTCCGAAGGATCCTCAACGGTAGGAGCGGCAGTATTTACCAAGATCGGTGCAATGTCAGAGAATTTCACCTTGCAGGAGGCAAAGGTGGGCAAGGAGCTAGATTCTGGCAGGTTGTGAGCGTCAGAGAGAGGAGCGCGTGATAGCGCGTCGGCAACGACATTTTGTTTCCCGGGTAAATAAACAATGGTGACGTCAAACTCTGCAAGAATTTCAATTGCGCGGGCGCGTCGTCCATGAGGGTCCCTATCCTTAAATATGGACGTGAGGGCCCCCCCCCCCACCACCCTCCCCCCATGGGAATGATCAGTGTGCACTTCTATCTGATATCACAAGATTAGCTCTCGAAAATGACGGAGGGCCCATGTGATACTGAGAAGTTCACGGTCCGTCGTGTGATAGCGTTTTTCCGCTGAATTGAGGGCGCGACTTGCAAAAGCAATGGGCTGCGTCTTTCCAGAATGGCCATGTTTCTGGTGGAGTACTGCTCCGAGCCCGGAGAGTTTGAGGCCAATCAGTGTAGTGAGGACAAAAGGCACAAATTGAAAATCGGGGATGGCTAAGAGTGTGAGCCTTAATTAGTCGCGATTTAAAGAGTTGAAAATGCGGACTTTTTTTCTCGTCTGTCCACTGCCAAGTAGTATCCTTTTTAAAGGAGATGGTTAAGCGGTTGTCCGGCGGATGGACCCGTAACCTTGAATGAACAGGCCTTGTGTAAAACCTGGAAAGGCCTAAAAAATGATTTTCAATTCCTTCTGGTTTCTTAGGTGTTGGAAAAAGGTCGGCCTAATGGCTTTAACTTTTGAATTCATTAGGTGCAATAACCTTTAGATTGACAAGGTCATGGGGCCTAAGAATTCTAACTTAGAAAATTGAAGAACTGACATTTGCTAGGTTGAATACATAATCCTGCAGTTGATAGCCTATTGAAAACCTGGCGCAATTTTCTCGTGTTCAGAGAGGGAGGGTGAGCAAAATAAAATATCATCTAAATACACGAAGGACCTGATCATTAAATTAAAATCCTGATAGTACAAGTGACATTAATCTGCTTTAAATGTGAGAGGGGAATTGCGAAGACCAAAAGGAGACATTACTAAAAATTCAAAGTGTCCCATATGAGTCGGAGGAAAGCCGTATATGGCACGCTTTCAGGAGCCATAGGAACTTGCAGGAAGCCTTTAGCAAGGTTCAATGTTTAGTTGAAAAAATCCTTGGTTATTTATAGAGCCCAATGTCTTCTGCAAAACAACAATCTAATGATTAGGAATTGGGAATGGTTCTGGCCACTGTTACTTTATTCAAACTTGGCGATAAGTCGACCACTGGGCGGAAAGTATTATCCTTCTTTGGAACCAGGAGGAGGGGAGAGGCAGGGGTGAATTGCTTGGTTGAATAAGATTCATGTCCCAACATTGGTTTTAACTTCCTTTTCAAGGCCTGTCGCTTCGAAATGAGGGATTTATAACTAGCGGTATGGTACGAAGGCTTAGCATCAGGCTCGAGGTCTAATGGAGTGTTGAAGCATGTCTGTTTTTCCGATAGGACGGTCCTTGGTTGGCAGTACGCTCGGGGAATTTCTTTAAATAAGTTATTCAAAATATTCATATCCTTCATGAAAATTCTAAATTTTGCTTTAGAACATGATCAGAGCTCTGCTCATCAAGGGGGAAGATGATGTTGCAGAAAAAACAGGGGAGGGAACAGGGTAAATCAATTCTTGAGCAGATATGGGCAAGTCTGTGAATTTCATAAGATATTTACAGGTACACCAGCGTTAATAGTCAATGGGGGCGGGGTGGGTAAGATTAAAACATGACACCTGAATTATTATCAGGGGATATTATACAAGGAAGCGTAATGTTGCAAACCTCTTTATCGTATATTATCAGGTAATAATCAAAGCGGGTTACAATTTGCCGAAGGACAAGAAAGTCTCTATCAGTAGTTCATGAAAGCCGGGATAGTAGTGGTAGCACTAGCTATAAACTTAGGAGCATTTATCATTTGCGGTCCAGATTTCGCACGTAGTCAACGTGTTTTGCGCGCGAAGGTTTGCGTG
>NW_028234414.1:23096500-23114000 GCF_977035675.1 Penaeus japonicus
TAATCATAAGAGCTGTGATTATCATGTACCAATTGTAATAGATATACGAATAATTTTCAGCTAATTGTCATAGAGAGAAAAAGAAGAAGTAAATAATTAGGAAGCATTTAATCTTAAATAAATCCTTTATGCAATAAAAGAGAGAAGAAAAAAACAAAACACAAACAATCACAACATATCCCACAAAACAAAAGATAAATACGCAGATAAAAGCATAAACAGTAACAAGACACAGAATCCAAAGCCAATTAGGATGAATAATTGTAACAATGATAGTATAACGACGCAACCGTGTCCGTTGACTCCACCTAAGCGGAAAATATTCGCGGTCCTCGGGGTCAAGCTAGGTTGAGATTATGACGTCACAAACTTGCGCATTTGCTACACAAACCCTAGTTATAGCCCTTAATAATCTTAAAATAGATCTCAAAGAGGAGTGATATTACTTAACTAATAAGACCATGTAGTTTTAAATCCTATTAGATAAAAGATAGAACCACATTAGGTAAGTATGATGACCTAATGACATCATAATGACGTCACGATCTCAAAACAAACTTGACAGCGGCGCTCGCGAAAATGCGTCCACGGTGAAAATAGCCGCGGTGTTTACAAGCTGTCTGCTGTTTTCGGAGAGGAGTGTCTGTGTCTGTCTGTCTGCGGGAAACCTTATTAGTGTCTTTTGGGGAGGAAGAGGAATTTGATTTACGAAGGAGAGGATAGAGAGAGAAGAAGAAGAGGAAGATATAGAGAAGAAGAGGAATATTTAGAGAAGAAGTGGAAGAGTTGGAGAAGAAGAAGAAGAATAGGTAAAAGAAGGAAGACGAAAGGGAGAAAAAGGAGAGAATAGGAAAAGAAGAGGTAAATAAAGGGTGAAAAAAGACTCGAAAGAGAAGAGAAGAAGAGGGAGACAAGAAGAAGAATAGGAATAATACAAGAGACAAGGAGAAGGGAAAAGATGGAGGAGTCAGTGTTGAAACTCCTAGAGACAGGAAGCGACCAGGACTTCATTCGTCTCCTGAAGGAATTCGCGTCGAAGGTGAGACTCTTCGTTGCCCTTTCGTGTTGGTCTTTTTCTTCGTGTTTCATTTCGTGCTTTTCATTTTGGGGGTTAAGCTGCGTCGCCAAATGCTACAGACAGGCCGTATGGTACGGGTGGATTTCCGTCAGTACCTACCTTTAATGTGGTGATTCCCCGAGAGCGTGAAGTATAACATGCAAATTACAGGACGAAAGACGAAGGAAACCTACCAGTATGCGTGACATGTATGTGGATTGTGTACTAGTCGTGAATAGTTTGCGCTGAAATTTATAAGGATTATTAACCCCCTGTACTTGAGCAGGGAGTCGAATATCCTCCACATATACACGGCAGGATGGAGTGTATTTTAGGGCATAATCCTCCTTGCAGCCGACCCTATATCCTCTCCTGCTGTGTATATGCAGAGGATATTTGTCTGCCGGAGGGTGCAAGGGGGGTTTAGAGCAGTAGCCTCTCCTAAAGTGGGAGTAGATAATTATCTGACAATCCTCGTATATTTAGAGGTTTATTATTAATTTTCTTTCAAGTTCGCTGTTATACCTCGTGCCCTTCTCAACTATTAGTGTCTAGAGTATAAGGGGGAGTTTTCCGCATTGACCCATTGGTGATGGAGAAGTGCGCCAATTGCTAAGTTTACTCTTCTCCTGCTGTGATATTTTTACTATTATTATGTTGTATTTTCACCAAGGAGTCAATTATTCAGCCTGTCAGACCCCAACCTGTTTTCCCTTTTCCTTGAATTTGATTTTATTATTGTTATTACCATTAGTAACATTATTAATACTATCACTATTATTATTATCATAATAATGGCCATAACAATGATCATATTAATCAAAATAAAAACTATTTTGCAAAAGGTCGAGGAATGGGGTAAACAGGTGAGGTCAGGTAGGCTTACTAATATGCCACTAGGTGACTTAGCCCTCGAAGAGCTATCTATGTGTAAAAAGAATGATGAAATGAAACCATTCTATATAGTGCTTATGTACATACCCTCCCATTATCAGAGGGTTAATTCCTACTTATATGAACACTATAGGATGAGTAGAATCCATGCTAACTCTTCTGGATAATTGAAATATATGTTGTATTATTATTACATCACATATGGTAGTATTTTATCTTTGATTGCCATAATATGACTGTGTTTGGTGACTTGTCTGTATTCTACACATTTATCTTTTCCTTTCCTTAATTCGGACTGGTTTCTATGGGATGTGCCCAGGAAATGTTTTTTTCTGTTCGTTTGGTACCTTATGTTGATTTTATTTTTATTTTCTTTATTGTCTGTTTAGTGGAAATCAAGAAAGTTTAGAATGCAGAAAAACAAGATATGGGAAAAAAAAGAGATTATGGTTAATGGAAAAGTAAAAGAAAAGTTACTATTACGATTTCTTGTAATTTCTAGAATATTGAGTAAATTACATTTTTGATTAGAAAAATAAAAATATGTTCCTATAAGATTTGGAAATGTTGGTAAATCTATTTCTTATTCTGGATAATTAAAAGATAAGTTACATCATTATCATATCATATGTGATTTTAGTTCTATTTTATTTTGAATAATATCAGGGCAAATTTGATTTTAAAAGTATAGATAAATGAAAAGATAAATCATCTTTTATTACCATACTATTGAACCTTCTTGTGAATTATGATCTATTGGACATATTACACTATAGTGAGGCCTGATATCCCAACCTTTCTAATCTTTCATTGACCCTGTCGAGAACAGCACCCATGAAAGCTCAACAAAATAGTAAATTCTCAGTGAAGACCTGTTTTCTCTTTAGTGAATTGAAATATTATATTATGTTTCCAAGATGGAGGAAGGGGACTTGTATTCCAGTGATATATTTTGTTCTGAAAGACGGGGATGTGTTCTGGTGTCCTAAGAGAGAGGCAATAGATGATATTTAGTATGCTCTCTATGTGAGGGTGTTTCATAAATCACGGTACCTTAATGTGGGAGGAATGAAGGTGAGATGTCATGTTTTTTTGTCTCGCGTCTCATTGCATTATGTAGGTTGTTGCAAAGTAGCATAGGAAATATGTATTGAAATCTGGTGTCTTTGTGTTAGCTCCTTGCCGCTTATGCTCTGTCTTACTGTGAGGTGGGTAAAGTTGATGGAATAATTTCCGACAATTTTTCCACTGTCACTTCTTGTCTTTAAGATAGACAAGGAGTCCCCAGATGGATTGGTGTGTACAAGTGAGCAATTTGGTTATCTCCTTCGAGAGGGTCCCAAATCTTGTAAGGATTTTTGATGATTTCAATAACCATTTACCTTGACTTTTGGTTAGTGAAATAATTGTAGGGTCTAGTTGTAATCATGCCTGTCATTATCTGTGTTTGTGTTATTTTAGTACATGTATATGATCAGTAGGTTGTGCTGTTAGATTTTAGGTTATATCTGTTCCCAAATACCAACTTCTCTTATTCATCAAAGAATTTTAGGAAAGGATACTCAGGGAGGAAGAGGCTTTCGGCTCCTCTTCCATCCTCACAACTTCAGCCAGTTTTAGTTTACGTTTTGCCTATATTTGTGAGTTGATTTACAAAGTCGTCCATAATCCAGACACACTCACACGTTGCTCATTGTCACTTCAGTCAAATAAGTGGTAAAGGTCCTCTGTTGATCCTGCTTTTAAGATCATTATTGTATTTGCAGCATTTGGTTTAGTGTCATTTCAACCTTTGCTTGTAGGATTTGAAGGCTGGAACCATCTGAGTTGGTAATTTTTTACAGTCGAGAGCCAGTAGTTTGATGTGACTTTAGACTACTGGTATGATTCAAAGCCACCTCTCACATTTATTTGGATTTTGAAAATGTTTGTTTTCATTTCTATCTTTGATTGTGTCTTCTACCATGGATATGATCATTATGGCCATTTTTTACTTTCTTTATGTGATCCCAGGTTTTGAATTTTCTTTACTGATCTGTTAACATTTCTTTTATAATGTGTAAGTAATTAATATTTGTGTGGCATTTTATCTATCTGATAAAGTCTAATTGTTATTTATGTTAGTAAATGTTCTGAATAGGACTGCCGAAAGATAGAGAAGAACCTCACATATAAAAACAGCATTATGATGAAAAAATAGCAAATATCAGAAAGCATAGGCCCGGCCACAATCCCTTATCAAAGTCAACTAACTTGTGCCTGTACAGCAAAGGCCAATGGTGCTGTGGCCTTCTTGCTTTGTACCTCAGCAAAGGCAAGCAAACTACTACGATAATCTCACATTAGAGCTAGTACTATAGACATCCTTGGCAATTTAGCGTCAAATATGCACAAATTATGGCATTGCCTCATGCTGTCCTACTCTGAATAGTTACTTTTACGTTGATGAGTTTGTTAATGAGTTTATGTATGTGTTTATCTCTACTCCATTCCGAGAGGAAATAATTTGAGGTCAGGTGATACTTAGATCAGTAAATAGTCACAGTAGATTACCTCTCCACTAGAGTTGGCATTCTTCTGTAATTCCAGTTCAGTACAGTTGCACCCACCAGGAAT
Source organism: Penaeus japonicus (assembly GCF_977035675.1). NCBI lineage: Eukaryota > Metazoa > Arthropoda > Malacostraca > Decapoda > Penaeidae > Penaeus > Penaeus japonicus. The sequence goes on from NW_028234414.1 coordinate 23,101,068, forward strand.
TTTGGTAGAGTGCAGCAGTCCGCCACTGGAATTCCTGCCGTTCAAGTTGGTACTCGGCATGCTCTCTGTGCAATGCTTAGATGATCATAGCTCTATGACAGTGCACTGAAGAAGAACCATTTAGTTTGTCTGTTTTTTTCATATTCTTGCAATTATGTTATTGCTTTATTTATCCATTTATGTGTTTATTTATTTCAGTCAGATATTCCTCTTCTTTTCCCACACTTACGGAGTAAATATCACAGATGGTGTTCACAACTTCTTGTTTTGTATTGTAATTTATTGTTTTATATAGTAAGTCACATCCCTTAGTTTAGACCTCTAACTAAAACTCACAACACTCAACATACAGACAACAAACAGACACACACACACACGCACACACACACACACACACACACACACACACACACACACACACACACACACACACACACACACACACACACACACACACACACACACACACACACACACACACACACACACACACACACACACACACACACACACACACACACACATGCACACTCACACTCACACTCACACTCACACTCACACACACACAGAGAGAGAGAGAGAGAGAGAGAGAGAGAGAGAGAGAGAGAGAGAGAGAGAGAGAGAGAGAGAGAGAGAGAGAGAGAGAGAGAGAGAGAGAGAGAGAGAGCGAGAGAGCGAGAGAGCGAGAGAGCGAGAGAGCGAGAGAGCGAGAGAGCGAGAGAGCGAGAGAGAGAGAGAGAGAGAGAGAGAGAGAGAGAGAGAGAGAGAGCACTATACCATGGCCTTTGTTCTTCACACTCCATCAAAGACAAACAAGTGTCCACCGTGTATACTCTGGCAAGAAAGAGCTTGTCAATCCAAGTCCGAGCTGTATCTTGCTGAAGATATGCAAGGTGGTTTGTAGGCCTTTGCCAGAGTGCAAAGTGTGGGGCCATGGTATTCTAAACAGTTACCACTTTTTTTCTTAAGAAACATACCCCTGAGCTTAACCAATAGCATTGTATATAAATGTAGATAAAAAGAGAGGAAACATAAGCATGCTGAATCCCAATGCTAGAATTCTGATTAGGCCTATGTGCATTCACCTTGAGAAGGGGTTCTTTGGGGGGAGGGGTCAGAGGGTTCAGGAGGCCTCAGTAGTGCATGAGATGAAACCTTGTGGTTATCCCTCCCTGATATTTAGACTCATACATCTAGGGAAACTAGAATTCATGAGACAAGAGATAGGTATGAGGATGACTACACACTGTTTGTTATCTTGCATTGCTGTTGTTCATTTTCCTTCACTAATTTTTCAGCTGCTATGTTGAGTACATTATGTATGTCAGCAGAAATTTGAGTAATGTTTTTGTGAGTCATATGCTCTAAGATTCTCACCCTGAAACTATCGGTCGATGTATAGCTTCATTTTTGGTGGAGAGAATACAAGTGAAAGAACTGAGTGTTGGTCAAGCCTTATCCATAGAGATCTAATAAAGAAAAAAAGAAAAGAATTGTTCTTAATTCATCTTTTAAAGATAGGATATAAGAGGTAGTAAGATTTGCAGAAGGCTTAAACTCTTAGTTCAACTAGTTAGCACCCCACTGGTCACCAGTAAGCACTTGTGTGACAGCTCTGATGGTTCAGTACAGGGAAGTTTGCATGACAGCTGATTGGTCAGGTGTGGCACCATCACTACCACCCCACACTGTCCACCAGAGCCCAATTAACCCATTAGCAGCGGATGGCATGATTTGTTGCAAAGGCAGAGTTGGTCATAGACGCGGATGGCACCGTGCCAGACAATGTAAACCAGCCATCCTACTGCACAAATATTTATTTAATACCATGACCAATGGGTTAAAGTGGTTGATACTGCCATATTGCATTGGGTATATAGCAGCATTAATAAGAGAGCAGAATATGCCTTATTTTACCCCATTTACTCTATGCCATACAAGTCTGGAAAATCCACTACTCTAGCATGTATCTGGTCCCCAGACAAGTGAGGTTCATTCACTTCTGTTCCCTGTGTTTGTTTCTTTTATATATATTATGAAAACAGGGTTGGCAAATGGTAATAAGATATGCACCATGTTCTACCTGATTTTGTTTTGTTAGTTATAATCAACAATTTTTTTTTAAATGAACGTTTCATATTTGTTTTCACTTTTCCTGAATGTATGTATAAGATTTCAATCACAATTTCCATTTTCCGTCCTTTTCTTGTTTTTCCCTATCTTTCTTCAAGTTTCTTGTCTACCCACATAATACCAGGCTGACAATAAGTGGTTGTTAGCAATCTGTGGTAAAATTGAAATATTTTGCCCTCCATAGAGAACTGGAAAGCTAGGATTACCTCTTCAGCAGGAAAAGCAATAGTTCATAGAATTATTCCAATTTTATAGCTTGATTTGAGATAGGACTGTATACAGGAGTTTACAATTTTTCCTTTACAATTTTTCCTGTGTACGTGATGGACTATTTAATTTTCTTCCATGGAATAGGCATCTTGGGATCTGTGTGTATCCTCTTTTATTGTGTGAATAGAAGATTTTCTAAATGTTTAACCTCTATACTTGTTTCCAATTAAATGTCTTGAAAGAGAATTTCAATGGAAGGGTTGATGTTTCTTTGTTCATTAAAAAGAATAAGATATGTGTTTCTTTTAATATTGCTGTTAGCCCCTTGTGGACGGGTTAGTGGTAACTATGCATTGACCACACGCTGGCATGTTTCTGTTAATTCCAAAATTTACTAAAACATATTTTGCCTCACAAAAATAGTTTGTAATGATAAATTAAAGCTGAAGATACATGTAATTATCATTTATTTACATGGGATGGGTTTGGATGAGTGTGGATGTGGTGATTGGTGGATGTATGGCAAAAGAGATGCATACATGCCCATAATATTATGTGACCAGTCTGCATGGGGTTAGATATGAGACAAGGTTAGTAGAGGATAAGATAACAGCTTACTTGGCTACTGGTATATAGTTTGTATAAAGATGATTATACATGTAAATACATAATACATGTTGCATGGTTGAGCTTCAAACTGCCAATGTATTGCAGTAATAACAAGTTTATTCAGGAAGAAAGGCTGTCAATGATATTGCTTTGGGACATGAAAGACAACCACATAATTAAATGTATAACTTTTTTTTTTCTATATCAAGGAATCTTGGCTTGGCTTAAACCCTTCCTGATTTATATTGTTGCTTTGTTTAGGATACCAGCTTTTATTATGATGATTTTTTTTGAACTATATTGTGTTTGTCTCTCCTTTATGTTTACCCTGTGTAACTTTGGTAATATGTAAATCTAATGTCATCCCAATGCTTTTATTTAGAATTGAGAAGACAATCCTTATACTGATTTCTATTAATGCTGTAAATTGTTCTCTTTGTGTTACTGTAAATGTATTCCTTCTTAAGGTCCGATGTTTTTCCCTCAGTATGAGCAGCAGTTCACTCCAGTGGGATTATCACAGCAATGCACAGAGCGACTGTGGAACATGATCATGGCGCGATTAAGTGATCCGGCAGCAAGTGTCACCCACCAGACTTGCCTTTCTGTGATCAGAATACTCAGGTGAGAGCTCAGAGCGCCTCCCATAAAAATCATTCTTCTTCATCTTTGTTGTCTCTCTCCCTCTCCCTCTCCTCTCCATTCTCCTCCTTCTCCTTCTCCTTCTCCTTCTTCTCCTTCTCCTTCTCCTTCTCCTTCTCCTCCTCCTCCTCCTCCTCCTCCTCCTCCTCCTCCTCCTCCTCCTCCTCCTCCTCCTCCTCCTCCTCCTCCTCCTCCTCCTCCTCCTCCTCCTCCTCCTCCTCCTCCTCCTCCTCCTCCTTCTCCTCCTCCTTCTTCTTCTTTTTATGTACTTCATGTGCATTGAAAAAGTGATCTCAGACCAATATTTTGTTTTGGATTTAACTAAAAGACTGCTTGTCTGTTTCTCCTTTCTAGTAGAGACAAACAGTCCCTAAACAACGTGATCGACAGCGACAGGCTTGCCGTTATTGTGCGTCTGGCAGGTCTTGTCCCTGAGGAAGAGGCCTTGCAGCGCCTAAATCAACAAATCAATTATGATGGTAAAGTATCTTCATTTGGTTGGAATGAAATGTATGAATGGAAAGTCATATGCAGGAGCAATATCAGTTTGTGGTTGAGTGTACGTGCGAAAGTACCTTTTGATTGTAGGTTTGTGTAAATGAGTAAAAGTGCCAGTGTGCATCGTTTTGAAAATTAGTTGATTATGTTCATGTTTATTTCAAATGGAAAAAAGAACCTGTTTCTCCACGTATTTATTTTTTCTGTCTGTATGACCGAAGAAGGGAATTATATTTCTACATTTTTGTATGCCTCCAGAAAGTTAATAAGTTTGTTTACTACAGTGTATTGAGTTGTTAATTTTGTTTTTATTTGTTATTTTTTACAATGTTTTAGAAATTAAGTATCAGTAGATTTCTGTATTTTTTTTGTCATTTTGCACATAGTCTCTATGGTTTATTATCATAAATAAAGCTCTAATTACAAGTAGATATATATATACAAAAAATGAGATAGTTTTAATTAAGAAAGCATAGAGTATTTTTATATCAACAAATGAACATCAAATAAACATCAAATAAGCCTTTTTTAGGATAACTCGCTCAACGATATATGTATATGAATACAGTAAATTCACAAAATCAAAGATAACACAGTATTTCTACCCCCCAGTGGTGACAGAGGCTCAGAAATGCTTGAGCAACCTGCTCTACAACAGCTCGGCCATTCAGCGTATGTGCTGCATCAACAGCTGCATCCCCGGCCTCATGTGTCGCCTAAAGACCTTCAAAGACCCCGATCTGCCGCATCTCGTCAAGTACTTTGACATGAGGCTGCTCTTCCTCCTGACAGCTTTCTGCGGGGATATCAGGTGAGGGAGGACTTCCTCCTCTTTGAGACTTGCCATTGATATCAGGAGAAGGAAAGTTGCTTTGATGCTTGGCATGGATGTCAAGGAAAACAAAGATAGCCTTTATCCTTTATTTTTATGTTTTGTTTTGTTTTTCTTCATATTTATTTTGTCTGATTATTTTCCTTTTCTTTCTTATTTTCTCTTTTTGTTTCTATTTCCCTTTTCTTGTTTTTTTCTCTCTCTTATCATTTCCCTTTCTTTTCTATTTATTTCTTTATTTTTTTAATTTATTTGTCAGTCTTTGTTTTCTTTGCTTCCTTATGCTACATGTTCCTCTTCTTCTATCAAAGGAGTGACGATGATTAACCTTTCATGATGGGCACTTTTTGCGGGATCACTATCACACTGCATTTTTATACTAGCTACTTCTCCCTTCACTTGTGTAAGTTAAACAGTATACTAAATGGTAGTTAGTAAAACTTAGGTAATATGTTATATATAGACTCATATATCATACCATAAGCCTAGAAAACAATAGAAAACACAACAGGAGAAGTAGGATAAGTAGAAGGAGGAGAAGAAGGTGAAGGTGAAAGTGAACTTGAACCTCATACATTCAATCGCTCATGCAGACCACGTCTGAGGTCAGAGTACCACGGGCTGACCTACTTAATCGAGATCCTCGACCTGTCGCTCAAAACGGCCCAGGAGGAGAGCGAGGTGCAGTCTGTCAATGGCTACCTCCCAAATCCCATCATCTTCAACGTGAGTTTTTATTTTGTTTTCTTAATGGGGAGGGAAGCTTGGTGTGGGAACACCCACCCATCCAACCATCCATTCATATATTCATTCATTCATTCATTCATATAATCCATCCATCCATCCATCCATCCATCCATCCATCCATCTGTCAGTCCATTCATGGGTACAACGATTTCCTTCTTCCCAACTCATTATCCACACTTTTCATTATTTATTATAAAGATATTGAAATTCTTAGACAATTGCTCTATTGCAGGTGAGTTCTAGATAAAGTTCTGGAAAATGATTTGCTTCAAATTCTATCCTACAGGATGAGCAGGCAGAGCTGGTCAATGAGGTCCTGAAAGTTCTGTACAACTTGGTGCTTCACATCGACAAAAACAGCCCCGATGAGGAAGAGGACAGCCATTGCCTACGTTTGATCAGCATCCTGCGCTACCTGCTCCTGGCCTCCACCCGCTGCCCTGAGAAGACAGATTCCCTGCACAGGTGGGTGACTGGGATTTGGTGTCTTTCTGCTTATATTTTTTCCACTTCTTCTTTGTAATCTTTCTTCTATGTACTTACCTCCTCTTCTGTTTCTAAGCTCCACCCACTTCCCTCTGACTGAAGACTGTGGGCTAAACTTTTTCCCTTTAATTTTATCCTTTACCTTTTCATCTTTTATCTCTTTTTTTTTTCCTTCTATTTCTTCTCTCGCTTTTACTTCTTCTTCTTCTTCTTCTACTCTTGCTTTTACCCTCTTATCCATTTCTCTTTCTTCTGTTCCTAGTTTCCCCTCCCTTGCCTCTGAGCAAGACAGACAGCAAAGATACACTCTCCAAGGCATCATCTCTCTTCTCTCCTTTTTGCAGCAACACAGTGAACCTGCTGCTGGTAATGCCCCCCAAGATGTATGAGGAATTGCTATGTGACATGCCCCAGGCCTCTGAATCTCCGATGCCCCCTCCAGCCCCCACAGTAGTTACTACCCAGCCCACTGCAGGGGCTACAGCATTGATGGAGGCTGCCTGCTTCACCGAGGTAGACTCAGACCTCAGCAAGCAGAATGAGCGCTCGTGCGAATATGACGGCAAGGACATGACAGCCATTATCAAGCTGTTGGACTTCCTTGACTCCAGATTGAAGTCGGTAGGTGTTCTAAGAGTTTTTGGTTGATGGTTGACTTTATTTTTTTTAAGAACTTATCTGTGGATAGTATATTATTTTTTTCTGTAATTGATTACCAAAAGATATTTTTTTGTCTGTTCTCTGACTTTTTTAGTTATTTGTAGATGAATTTTCTCTTCCATTAATCATTCTTATTTCAGACTGTATATATGTATATTGTTATGAAAGAAGGCAGGGTACTTTTTACTTATTGATATTAATTTAGCAGATATATTTTTGTTCTATGGTTAATTGACCATGACTATTGAATCAATGTAAGGTAGATATAAATCTTTCTCTGGAATGGGAAATTTTTCATCCTCATTTGCATGGAAATGTTTGTTTTTTTGTGAAACTCTGTATCCACAGTTGTAATACAGAGTAAAAAACAGGGAAAGAATAGAACAGCAAAATTTTAGGATACAGAGGAATTAATGATTTTATTATCTCATTAAACTGATTAACCTTCAAGCACAAGGTTTACAATACATTGAAATATAAAACATAAAGTATATATTTATACAGAAAGGTAAATCACTCCAATATCTAGTTATTTAAATACTTTAAAAATGGAAAAGCTTCAGTCAAGCTATTTTAAGGGATCAACTCTCCTACCAAACATTAAAAGAACATAAAGAACATAGAGATTTTCTGGTGGTAGGTGAATCCTTTTATTTTCTAATGAATGTGATTTTCTCACAATTACCTTTACCGCAATAGCCCGAGAACCAGTTCCTCACCTGGGCCACTTTCAAGGTAGAGGAGGAAAGGAGAGATTCTCGCGCCAAAGTTTGCGGAGAATAATGATAGCAATAGCCGCGGCTTTGGTCGCTAGCCACTTGCCTTCCCTTGTGTAATTTGGGACCTTTGTAGAAAAGGAATCTAGATTTTGCTTTGTAGAATTCTGGGTAAAGAACAATGTGAAGAGTAGAGAGTTGAATTACTTTTGTCACATCTCTAAAAAGAGCTTTGTTGTTTCTTTGATGTTCTATGATGAAAATGCTACTGTACAACTGAGGAAATATCAGTGAATTTGATATCCTCAAGGGTTTCCTGCTTCTAATTCCTGCTGATTGTAGATGCTAGCAATGTAATTCATTATATTTAGCTACGTCTTTTGAGATAGAGCTCATAACTTTGAAGTTGAATATGGTTTGTGCTTTCCATACTAGAATACTTGTTTTTATGTCATGGGATAACTATGTACTGCTATCCACACATTTATATATATATATATATATATATATATATATATATATATATATTTATATATATATATATATATGTATATATATATATATATATATATATATATATATATATATATATATATATATGTATATATATATATTTATATTTATATATACACACACATACACATACACATACACATGCACATGCACATACACATACACATGCACATACACATACACATACACATACACATACACATACACATACACATATATGCATACGTACATATGTATATACATACGTACATACATACATACATACATACATACATACATACATACATACATACATACATACATACATACATACTTACATACTTACATACAAACATACAAATATACAAACATACATGCATACATTCAAACAAACAAGCAAACAAACAAATAAACAAACAAACAAACAAACAAACAAACAAATAAACCCCCACACACACATACACACACACACACACACACACAGACACACATACACACGCACACACACACGCAAGCACACACGCACACACACACGCACACACACACGCACACACACGCACACACACACGCACACACACGCACACACACACACGCACACACACGCACACACACGCACACACACACACACACACACACACACACACACACACACACACACACACACACACACACACACACACACACACACACACACACACACACACACACACATACATACATATGTCCATACATATATTCATACAAACATAGATAATATACACAATATGATTATTGATTATTTTCCTTATTAAATTTTGTATAATCTGTCTTTAATCAATGCCTTATTGATATTTTTTCAAATGATATTGACCTTCATCAGTTGACTTTTAACAACACGGATCTGCCACAGCCCGGCCAGTCTTCGAGCAAGAGCCTGATGCCCATTCTCACCCTGATGGTGGAGATGACGCAGGCCAACCGCACCATCCGCAAGTTCATTCGGCTGCGCATCCTACCCCCTCTAAGGGATGTAAGCAAGAGACCAGAAGAAGGTCACACCATCCGCAACAAGCTGTGCTCGCTCATGACCTCGCCCCTGCACGACCTCAAGCACCTGTCGGCAAATTTCTTGTTTATTTTGTGCAAGGAGAGTGGTAAGTGCAATTTTTATTTTTATAATCCATAGTTGGGACAAATATTGAGACTGTATTTTAGATATATGGAATGAATAAGACTGAATAATTTTTTAAATCAAGATGTATGATTTATTTTTGAATATGATTATCTTCCATCTCCATTGAAAAAGATGATAGCATTGCAGTGTTGATTAAGCCTTGTTAAATGATTGAATTCATTCCTTCCAACAGTTTTGGAAAGGAATGCTGTTAGATGCTATTCTAGGCAGATTGTTTTGATTCTATTGTCTGTTACTGTTTAGGCTTTAAGATTTGTCATTGATGTATATATAGGTTAAGTATTTGGGAGATCATCAGACGTATTTTGAATAATATATATAGATAGGTAGATCAATGAATAGATGTAGATATAGGTCCTGTCCAAGGTTAAAAGGGCATCCACTTAGGGGTAATGGGCTCCACATGCCAAATTAAAAAGGCCTTCGCAAGAACACACTATCCCAACCCTCACAAGGGAGTGTGTGGCCTAAAACCGATCACACATATAGATAAGTATATTATTCCAAATGATTGAAAAAGAAAATTACCTCTGTGTCAATTACTAGGATCCAAACATCTCATACATGAATCTCGCTGCCACTCATTAACACCCCACAGTTGACCGGCTGATCAAATACACGGGATATGGCAACGCAGCAGGTCTCCTCGCCTCTCGTGGCCTGATGCTGGGAGGAAGCAAGCCAACCATCGACTACTCTTCGGACTCAGAGGATTCGGACACCGAGGAATATGAGAGAGTCAAGGACATGTGGGTTGATGGAGATTTTTATCTATTTTTATTTCCATTGCGTTGTTTTATTATTTGATTATTTTTCACTTTATTTTACTTTTTAGGACTGATTTTAATTTGGGATTGTGGTAGTATGTATTTCATTAAACTCTTAATATCCATAGACTTACTGAGAATTATTTTTACACATTTTTCCTAGAGAAGCAATTTGATATAAAAAATAATGGTTAAAGAATTGAATCAGCCTTCTAGATATAGTTATGAGGAAAAGATTCATTAGTAGATATAATTTTCTAATGTGTTGAAGATATTACACACTGTAATAAATTTCATTATATCTGATGAACAAAGTATTGTGATCATTTACAATATACTTACATTTAACACTAGCACGACTGAAAATAGACAAGTACAGGCTGAATATACCTAAATGTACTTAATCTTTAGTCCTTGCGCCTACTTCTCTTGAAAGAATGAATTTTAACTTCCCTCTCCTAAACTCTCACTTCACAGGATCAACCCAGTTACCGGTCGTTACGAGCCCCCTCGACCATCGCCGCTTGATGGCATGACAGACGAACAGAAGGAACATGAGGCCATGAAACTAGTCAATGTGTTGGACAAACTCACCAGGTATTTGTGTGTGATTGTGGGTGTGCATGCGAGTGTGCGTGCGAGTATGAGTGTGCATGTGAGTGTGAGTGTGAGTGCGAGTGCGTGTGCGAGTGCGAGTGTGAATGCAAAGGTGCATGCGTGTGCATTTGCGTGTGTGCATGTGTGTGGTGTGTGGATGTGCGTGTACACGCTTGATAAAGATAGAGATTGCACATGCTATTGTATGCAGTGGAGTGATAGCTTGCAGGTCCTAACTCATGGATTTTATTACATAGTGCTTCCTCTACGTACATGTGATCAGGAAAATGACTCCATATGTCACCCAACAGACACCTCTGATGTCAATACAAAGATTCGCCTTTCCAGAAACAACATCATTCAGCCGTGCCGCATAGGTGACGATGGAAAGCCGCACCCAGTGGAGAGCGTGATGGAGTTGCAAGAAGGGCTGGGGGTCCTGCCGACGGGAGACCACAACAATGACTCCGATGACCACAATAATGATTCCGACTAAGGTTGCGCTGCTTCCAGAGACCGGCCTGATGACTGGCTGACTGGCTTTTTTTATTTATTATTATCATTATTATGATCTTTTTTAGTTTTTTTTTTCTCTCTCACTATCTCTTTTGCAATCATTTGATTTATTGTTTGTTTTATAATAGAGCTGGAATTTTAAACCTGTATTTTTTGGAGAGTTTATTTTCAATTTGGAAGATTTGGGGATTTTCACACATCTTGTTGATAAATTTGTTGACAATATGGTTTAATGGAAATGCAATGTTGCATTGACATTATTTATCGGTATGAAGGGATGTGAGCAAGCTCTTTTTAAGAAAAAAATAATTCAATATACAAACACTGAAAAAATTTCCATATGTTCATGTTTCCATTAATGTATTTGTCATTCTCTTTATATTGTATGAATGCTGAAGAAGGAAATGAGGATATATTGTAAATAATCTATCTTGTACAACTGAGGTATCATAATATTGTGGCAGAGAAATATAAATGAAATTAGGCAGATTTTTATAAATTTCTAGTTGAGAGTGATATATGTGATTTTTTCTATACAACAATGAGGGGATAATAATGTCAGTACTGCTGTAGGATACTGACTAGTTTCAAGACTACAAATAACATTATTTATACAGTAGGGATACAGGAACAAATAAAAGTTATATAGAGAGTATGTTTATATATGAGGATGAGATTTTTTTTTTTTATCAATATTCCATCAGTTACCAAGCTTTTTATTTGTTAATAGGAACATTATATGGTTAAGGACCTTGACATAGTAGTTTTGAAAGATTTTGAACGACATGAATTATTAGGTCCAGTTGTAAAGCCAAAGATTATATCCTGTAAGAATTACCCACTGTGAGCATAGTGATTACATTGATTTGAATACTTTCCCTTGAGATTTTGAGGAGTATTTGAAGTAGTGTCGTAAAAAAGGATAAAATGGTCGTTTGAAGAAGTGATAATAGCTGCTTGACGTTGTGAAAATTACTTTGGGTTACTGGTAAATCCTATCTTAACCCTTTTGCTGTTTATTAAGACTGAAGTGTTGCATTATTTAAATTGGAGAGACGTGGCCTTGGCAGAGACTGGAAATATGAATGAGCTTCTGCAACAGGTATGTATGTGTGTGGCCGGGCATCCATGAGTCATATAGTAGAATTATAGTGCTCAGTGCCATAGGAAGGCTGTGTGAATACAGTGTGTTTTTTAATCCATTTCAAAGGATCTTAGACTTGAGAACAATCATGGGGAAAGTACATGTAAAGGGAGTGAGGATCGTTTGCAGAAGATTTAGGCAACTTGACCTCAAGCTGCAAAAGGGTAAAGACAGAGATTGTACTGACATCTCATCCAATGCCCATCCTCTTGTTTGTATCATTAGCTCTAAGTAATCTTCGTTTTATAAGTCACTTATCCAGACATCCTGATACGTACCATCCGGGTTTTATATAAGGGAATAGCAGCAGCCAGAAGCATGACTTAGTAGATTTTTGTTCTCGCAACTTCCTACCGTTGCAAAGTGAGCCAAATCGTTTGGCATGTATAAACACACTGATGGCTGTGTGTGCGCTTTTTGAAATCATACTTGCAGACAGCAAAGTCTGCAAACCATTTCAAAGTTGCTGCCAATGTTATTTCATCATGGTACATCAACATAATACAGCAGCTGCCAAGCATGAATCTTTGGTATTGTCTCCTTGTCACTGCCATTTTTGGTCTATAGAATAAAAAAAGCAAAACAAAAAAAAGAGACATTTGAAACTGCAGCAGAACAAATGTAGATAGATAGAATCTTGAACAAGGCCAATTATCTCATCTGGGTGTATTATATGCCAGGTAAAAGCAAATGGCAAAAGTTTTGTTTGT
>NW_028234414.1:23124000-23126500 GCF_977035675.1 Penaeus japonicus
AAGTGGAATTTTATACATTGATTTTGTGAATCCATATATTTCATATACAAATTCATATACAGTGTTTCTTTCTTTTTTTCATTATGATCTTTATTATTATTATTATTATTATTATTATTATTATTATCATATGTTGAGTGAGTAGTATCTTTTTTTCCCACCCAAAGCTTTTCTTGCTGTACATATAAGAAGTCATTCGTGTCCTTAAAAAACAAACAAACAAACAAACACGTAGTTCTGTATTTTTAATGTCATTTAGCGATGATTTTGTTAGGTTTCTCTCTGTTGTATTTTGTCCTTTTGAGATCTAGTTTAAAGGTAATGAAGTTGTACCTATTTTGGCAGCATCAGTGCCAGAAAGTTCAATAAAAAAAGGAAAAAAAAATTGTAAGCTGTCATTTCTTCTTAATGAATTATGGACCAAGAGCAGGATATGCAGTCCTGTATATCATTAAGTAAAATAAATATTGAAATAAGGTGGCTTTTTCTTATTCCTTCATTTTGAAAATATTTTAGATTTTCACTGTATTTTTTATTTTGTTTTATCCTATTGTAACTGTTTTTAATTAATGGTAGAATAGTAAGATGTGTATGTATACTTTTCATACCACTGACAGTTTTTATTTTTATTTTTTATTTTATTGCCTTGCTCTGTTCAACAGTTTAGAAAATGAGAAGGGAGGGGAAACTGAAGAAAAGAAATATTACATTACTGCATGACACCTAACAGCCATATTTGCATGAGGATTAACGTGAATAATTAGTTCTACCATTGAAGTTATAACCGACCCTTTGGTATTGCATCTTTATCAGAATTATGTAATTCTGATGCAACATTAAAGCAATTATATGTGGGATTATACACTCTCATTCATACACTCTTTAGACAGCTCACAGAAGAAGAAATGCGTTAGTTTTTGAATAAAGAATAAAGGAGCTTGGGAAATTCATTGCACATTCCATTTAAATGTCGTGGTCAGTCCAGCTAAACTGAAAGATAAATTCACAATGCAGTAAATGCAAATTTATAAAAGCCTTATATCAATGACTAAAAGGTGGTTTATTATATTGAAGTATGTTACAGAGTTGGTTGATAAGTCTCAATAAAAAGGATGGCATTGGATAATATAAGTAAATTTAGTTTCCTTGCTTTCTGGGGTTAACGCTGGGAATTTTCAATTGATTGCAATGATAAGGATTTATATTAAAGTTGAGTTTAAAAACAAGCAAACTACCTTTTCATACTTCATGTTATTGATTGTGAATATTACAAATATATACAAGAGAAGGAGTAAGTGAATGGAAGTGATCAGTTAAAAAAAAAAAGATATACAATGTTCTGTTTATCATTGCAAAGCCATTCTGTTGTTCCTACGGCTTTGAATTTCAAAGGTTTAAAGAGGAAAACGATCTTGCTTCTGTCGCAGTGGGTAACCGTTAAAACAAGTTTAATCCCTACTTCCACGAGATCACTACTTCCTCTACTACTTAATACATACTACTTCCTTCTATTCCTGTGACTTCAACTTTGGCCAGTTTTTGATACCTGTTATTCTTTAAATTCTTTATTTTTAATATTTCCATATAGAAGAGGGGATGCTATATACGGTGGTTCATATGCTCCTTTCTTTACACATACTCATATCCTTTCCTTCTTCCCCCCCCCCCCCGTTTTCTCTATTTACCCCCTTCCCTTTTCCTCATTTTACTCCTTTCCCTTTCCCCCTATTTACCCCCTTCCCTTTCCTCCTATTTACCCCTTGCCTTTTCCCCTATTTACCCCCTTCCCTTTTCCTCTATTTAGCCCCCTCACTTTTCCCCTATTTAGCCCCTTCCCTTTTCCCCTATTTAGCCCCCTCCCTTTTCCCCTATTTAGCCCCCTCCCTTTTCCCCTATTTAGCCCCCTCCCTTTTCCCCTATTTAGCCCCTTCCCTTTTCCCCTCCCCCCAATCCCCTTCTACCTCCCTCTCGCCTTTCTCCTCCCATCCCCAGCCTCCTTCCCCTTTTTTCCTTCTCCTCCTCCTCCCTTCCCTCTTTCATGTCTGGTTGCCAAATTTACAGTCCCAAAACTCTCAGTACAGGAGGTGAAGATGTCAAAAAGGGTCTTGAGAGTGGCAAGCAAGAACCGTTATATATATTTTTAGCGGGTTGAGAGAAGGCGTGGTCTCTCTCTCTCTTTCTCTCTCTCTCTCTCTCTCTCTCTCTCTCTCTCTCTCTCTCTCTCTCTCTCTCTCTCTCTCTCTCTCTCTCTCTCTCTCTCTCTCTCTCTCTCTCTCTCTCTCTCTCTCTCTCTCTCTCTCTCTCTCTCTCTCTCTCTCTCTCTCTCTCTCTCTCTCTCTCTCCCTCTGGTTTGGTTTATGTCTCGGTAGGGGGTGAGGGTCTTTCTCTGTATTTTTATGTGTGCGCGCACGTATGTCTCTGTGAGGTTGCATGTGTGCAAGTGTACGTGTGTTGTGTTTGTATGTGTAGGTATATATGCATGTAGAAATATAAAGATAAA
>NW_028234414.1:23131704-23134204 GCF_977035675.1 Penaeus japonicus
ATATATATTTATATATATAAATATTTATATGTCATATTTGTTATATGTGTGTGTGTGTGTGTGTGTGTGTGGTGTGTGTGTGTATGTGTGTGTGAATTTATATATAATATAGTGATATATTTATACGAGACGCGATCATATATTATATAGTATTTTTTATATATAATATATATATATATATATATATATATAAACCTACGTGTAATGTATATATATATATATATATATATACTATATATATATATATATATATATATATATATAAAATATTGTGTGCTGTTGTGTTGTGTGTGCGTGTTGGTGGTTGTGTGTTGTGTGTATGTGTGTGTGTGTGTGTGTGTGTGTGTGTGTGTGTGTGTGTGTGTGTGTGTGTTTGACGTCACATGTATGCATGCATGCATATGTGTAAACATAAAAGTGTACATACACTTATGTGCGTCTGTACGTGAGCGAGTCATTTTTCCGTATTTGAAGTGATGCCAATGTTGACCCCTGGGTGTAAAGTGAAGCCCACTAAGAGAAAAGCATTCTTGTGTCGTGAGACCTTTGAAGTTCTGACCTTGGCAACGCTTGGCAGGCATGTTTGTGTGATGTGGTTGCGGTGTAATGCATGACGGCGGAATGTCATGCGCCGTCATTCACTCACAGATCTGACGTAGTGGCTGTCCATCTGTGGTCACGTACAGATGGGTAGATACACATGTAGATAGATAGATAGATATAGATAGATAGATAGATAGGGATATAGACAGAGAGAGCGAGAGCAAGAATTTGACAGACTGATGTTTAGATAGATATAAAGATAGCTGTCTAACGAGATAGGTTAAAAGTTAAACAAATATAGAGATAGATAGATATAGATACACACGAGGTAGATGAATGAAAATAAAGATAGATATATGAACAGATAGATAGATAATTATCAGATAGGAATAGGAATTCATCAAATCGAGTTACACCATGTGATTGAAATTCCTATTAATATCCTCAATCTCTGTTTAAGCTGCATTTCCTGCATCACACGTTATTCGAAATTTATTAGGTTGGGTTAGGCTAAGTGAGGTCAACATTAGGTTAGGTTAGGATAGTGTAGGATAGGTTAGGTTAGGATAGTGTAGGATAGGTTAGGTTAGGATAGTGTAGGATAGGTTAGGTTAGTGTAGGATAGGTTAGGTTAGGATAGTGTAGGATAGGTTAGGTTAGGATAGTGTAGGATAGGTTAGGTTAGTGTAGGATAGGTTAGGTTAGGATAGTGTAGGATAGGTTAGGTTAGGATAGGTTAGGTTAGGATAGTGTAGGATAGGTTAGGTTAGGATAGGTTAGGTTAGGATAGTGTAGGATAGGTTAGGTTAGGATAGTGTAGGATAGGTTAGGTTAGGATAGGTTAGGTTAGGATAGGTTAGGTTAGGATAGTGTAGGATAGGTTAGGTTAGGATAGTGTAGGATAGGTTAGGATAGTGTAGGATAGGTTAGGATAGTGTAGGATAGGTTAGGATAGTGTAGGATAGGTTAGGATTGTGTAGGATAGGTTAGGATAGTGTAGGATAGGTTAGGTTAGGATAGTGTAGGATAGGTTAGGATAGTGTAGGATAGGTTAGGTTAGAATAGTGTAGGATAGGTTAGGATAGTGTAGGATAGGTTAGGTTAGGATAGTGTAGGATAGGTTAGGTTAGAATAGTGTAGGATAGGTTAGAATAGTGTAGGATAGGTTAGGTTAGGATAGGTTAGGTTAGGATAGTGTAGGATAGGTTAGAATAGTGTAGGATAGGTTAGGTTAGGATAGGTTAGGTTAGGATAGTGTAGGATAGGTTAGGATAGTGTAGGATAGGTTAGGTTAGGATAGGTTAGGTTAGGATATGTTAGGTTAGGATAGTGTAGGATAGGTTAGGTTAGGATAGTGTAGGATAGGTTAGGTTAGGATAGTGTAGGATAGGTTAGAATAGTTTGGTTTGGGTTAGGTTATCCCTCTATTTTCCTAATAAACAGCTCTTGGTAAGTTTAATGAGAAGTAACAGCTAAGAATTATTTATTATCTGATAACGTCTTTATGAATCAATAGCGAATTACCATTATTAGGTATTAAACGTCTTTTGAATTAAACATTAATCATATTTTAATTAATCAAAATGATATCATCATTTGTTAACAATTCATGAATTCTCAAAGTTGAGTAATTCATTCTCAACCCATTCATTTTTTTCTCCCTTCCAAATCACACAGTTACGATTCCTCAACCTAATCCCAATCACGGATCATAGATCTAATCACACAAAATCACAGAAAAAAAAAATCATTCATCTAAGCTTAATTACACATCACGAAGTATAAATCTCATTTGAGAAAAAAATATTCACGCATGCGCACTCGACAGATTGGCGCAGAGAAATCTACGGGAAAACAGTTGTTATTGAGATCCGGGAGTGTGTCGGATGATTTAGTGGCCACGGATGGAGGGGCGGGGGGGGGGGGGGTAGCGATAGGGGTAGAGGGAAGGGGGAGG
>NW_028234414.1:23141704-23144204 GCF_977035675.1 Penaeus japonicus
AGGAGGGAGAGAAGAGAGAAGAGGAAGAGGAAGAGAGGAGAGAAGAGGTAGAGAAAGAGAGGAGATATGGGAGAAAAGAAGGATGAGAGGAGATGAAAAGGAGGGAGAGAGGAGAGAAGAGGAAGAGGAAGAGAGGAGATATGAGGAAAAGAAGGTAGAGAGAAGATATAAAAGGAGGGAGAGAGAGGAGGAGGGGGGGGGAGTGAAAGTAGTGGAAACTGAGAGAAGAGGAAGAGAGAAGAAAAGATGAAACGGAGGAGGAGGGAGAGAGGAGAGAAGAGGAAAAGGAGGAGGAAGAGAGGAGAGGAACAGAAAGGGTGGAGGAGTTAGGGAAAGAAGGAAGGGACAAAGAAGAGGTGAGAGGAGGAGGAAGCGAGAAATAATATCCTTATTGTTATTATCATCATCGTTATATTTATTGGTTTATTATTATAGATATCAATATTATTATTATTTCTAGCATTATTATCAATATTATGATTATGATCATCAGTAGTAATATTATCACTATTATTACCAATATTATTGTTGTAGTACTTATCATTATTGTTATAAATATTGCTGTTGTTTACATAATTATCATTGCTGTTGTTATCAATGTCATTATTCACATTATTGTATAAAGAGGCTGAAGAACGAGAGAACACCGATTATTCAAAACAGCGACCTTGATGTGATGTTGAAAAAGTTAAAGAAAAGAAAAAAAAAGTTATTATTCCCGTTATTCTGTTTATTATCATTATCATCATCGTTATGATTATCACTGTATTTATTATCCCTTGGGTTTTTATATCTCTGCTCATCATTAGTATTATTGTTAATCTGACTAGCAAAATCTAGGACTTTTTTTTTACCACAATTAATATTGCTATCATTAACACTGTAATTAAGTTAATATTATTGCACTCATGATAAGTAGTATTAGTACTGCCGCGTCTATTTCTTATTCTTACTAAACCATTATCACAAATTGCCACCAATCAAATTTGATATTTCATTCCAGCTTTCTGTGAATATTCCAATTATAATTATTATCGTTAGTTACTTTGCCTCCTTTCCATCCTTTCAGATAATCAGCTTCCGGGCGTTTCCGATTCCTTATTCCCGGTTCCCGATTCCAGAATTCTCTTTCCTTTCTGCTATATCCGGCAGCCCCGCCCACTTCTCTCTCTCTCTCTCTTTCTCTCTCTCTTTCTCTCTCTCTTTCGCCGTATCTTCTCTCTTCCTCTGTCTGTGTGTGTGTGTGTTTGTTTGTTTTTGTGTGTGTGTTTGTTTTTTTGTGTGTGTGTTTGTGTTTATGTGTGTATGTGCGTTTGTGTTTATGTGCGTGTGTGTGTGTGTGTTTATATGTGTGTTTGTATCTTTATTTAAAGAGTGGCTGTTCTGGTGCCTCTCTATTTTGCGAGGGTATCTTTTGCCCATTAGCCTTCTGCCAGATATCATTTTCATTGCAATACATCAGAGGAATTATTTTATTAAGACGGCGACATTTCTTGCTTCATAGCTCACACTTTTATCACTTATTTCTTATTATTCTCTCTCTCTCTCTCTCTCTCTCTCTCTCTCTCTCTCTCTCTCTCTCTCTCTCTCTCTCTCTCTCTCTCTCTCTCTCTCTCTCTCTCTCTCTCTCTCTTTCTCTCTTTTTCTTTCTCTCTCTTTCCCTCACTCTCTCTATCTCTCTATCTCTCTCTCTCTCTCTTTCTCTTTCTTTCTATCTCTTTCTTTCTCTCTATTTCTTTCTCTCTCTTTCTTTCCTCTCTCTCTCTCTCCCTCTCTCTCTCTCTTTCTCTCTCCCTCTCTCTCTCCCTTCCTCTCTCTCTCTCTCTCTCTCTCTCTCTCTCTCTCTCTCTCTCTCTCTCTCTCTCTCTCTCTCTCTCTCTCTCTCTCTCTCTCTCTCTCTCTCCCTCTCTCTCTCTCTTTCTCTCTCCCTCTCTCTCTCCCTTCCTCTCTCTCTCTCTCTCTTTCTCTCTCTATTTCTGCTTTCCCTTTTTCTTTTCCTCTTTCCTTAACACCTCTCTCTTTAATTTTCTTTTTCTTTTTTTCTTTCGTCTTCTCTCTTCCCTTTTCTTCGTGCTGTTTCTTCATCGTCTTTCGCCTCCTCCTCCATTCGTAAATTCTCTTCCACTTCATTGTCGATTTCCCTCACTTCCCCTTTCCCCTCTTTCCTCTTTTCCCCTCGCTTTGGCCTCCCTTCCTCCTCACTCCTTTTCACAACACCCTTCACTCCCCTTCTCTCCCCTCCTTATCCTCCTTACCCTCCCCTTTTCCTCCTCTCTCTCCTTCTTCCCACTCTCTTCCCCTCTCTTCTCTTCCATCATCCTTTCTCCCTCTCCCTCTCACATCTCCTCCCTCCTCTCGCTCTCCTCCCTCTCCCCTATCCTCCCTCTCCCTTCTCCCTCCTTCCCCCTTCCTGCCCCCTCTTCCTACCCCCTCTCTGATTTCTCCTCCCCCATTCCCTCCCTCTCGCCCACCTCTCACCATCTCCTCCCCCTATCTCTCT
>NW_028234414.1:23169204-23175124 GCF_977035675.1 Penaeus japonicus
TGTATGTTTACCTATCTTTATATCTGTCTATCAATCTGTCTGTCCGTCTGTCTGCTTTTCTTTGTCGATCTCTATCTATCTATCTATCTATTTATCTTGTATATATAGTATATATATACTAATATATATATAATATATATATTATTTTACGATATCTTGATATATATAGTTTAATATATATATACATATGTATATATATATATGTATAAATAGGATATATATATATATATAATATATATATATTATATATCTTTTAGAGATCATATATATATTTTACATATATATATATACATATGATATATATATATCATTATATATATATAATGATTATATATATAATATATATATATATAGTATATATGTGATTGTGTGTGTGTTGTGTTGTGTGGTGTTGTGATGTGTTGTGTGCTGTGGTCTATATACATATGAATGTATATATATATCTAATAAGCTATATATATATCGTATATATATATCAAATATATATATTCCTAATATTAATATATATATTACGCTCTTATTATATACAGATAAATAGATTAGATAGATAGATAGATAGATAGATAGGTAACGAGAGAGAGAAGGGGGGGGCGTGGGCTGGGGCTTGCTGGCTGGCTCGCCTGGGCCTGCGCTGGCTGGCTCCGCTGGGTCGGGCTGATGCGGTCTGATGTTAATGCTCATTGAAATGATAATAATGATAATAGATAATTATCATCATTATCATTATTATTACTACCATTATCAATAGTATTATTGTTGTTATAATCACCACCAAAATCATTATTTTTTACCAATGACCTTATCATTATCATCATTATTGTTAATATCAATATCATTATTAAGTTAACTATCATTAATATCATTGTCATCTTAATCAGAATTGCTCT
This sequence comes from Penaeus japonicus, assembly GCF_977035675.1. NCBI lineage: Eukaryota > Metazoa > Arthropoda > Malacostraca > Decapoda > Penaeidae > Penaeus > Penaeus japonicus. Next base: position 23,170,092 of record NW_028234414.1, read on the forward strand.
TGTTGTTATCATTACTATCATTATCATTATCATGACTATTATTTCCATCATTTTCATTATTACTATAATTACTATTATTACTATATTCATTACATATTTGTTATCTTCACCTTTATCATTATTGTTAGTATTATCATCATTACCATTACTATTATTCTCATCATCGCTCTTATTATTACCGCTATGACCGTTATTATTGTTATTATTGATGCTTTTATTAATACTATAAACATTATCATAACCATTTCTATTATCTTTATTACTATTATTGTTATCTTTACCATCATTATCATTATTATCATTGTTGTTATTATCATTATCATTAATATCATCCTTATTATTGTTGTTGTTGTTATTTTCCTTAATGTCACTATCATTATCATTATCATCATTACCATTATCATTATAACTATCATTGCCATTACCGTCATTACCTTCATTATTATCATCAGTAGTAGTAATTTGGGATCTAATGTTAGTATTATCATTATCATTGATATTAATTTTATAGTTATCAATATCATTACTGTTATCATCATCGTCATTATTATCATTATGATTATCATTGCTATCATTATTGTTATTGTTATTATCATTATCATTATCATTATAATCATTATCATCAATTTAATTATCATTTTTTTATTATGAATGCTATAAATATCACGGTGTTTGTTATTATAGCTATCTTGATCATAATTATTTACATTTTTATTCCCATTACTATTATCATTACTATTATAATTATTATTGGTGCCATTATCCTTTTGATTATCACGACAGTTATTATTACAATTGTTGTTATCATCATGATTATCATTATGATTATTGTATATTCATTATTATCACCGATATCAACATCACCAGCATTTTAGTGAAAATAATATAAACAATTGTGATACAAATTGTAATAATAACAACAACAACAAAATCACGATAACAATAACGATAACAACAAAGATGACATGATTAAACAAAACATAAAACACAAAATCACTAATATAACAGATCACCTTAATTACCCCCACCATCACTATTATGATCACCATTATCAAACAGGCCTTACCTCTACCATTACATTAACACAGTGAGCTGACATCTCTATTGTAATGGATTTAGCCGACGTTGAAGTGAAATGAGCTTATGTGACATGCACTGAGAAGCAGAGGTGAGTGACTCCTTTAATTTTTTTGTGGTTTACGTGCCTAATTCTATTTCAAAATTGAGTGTTGGGAGTTTGAAATGCGTGTGAGGGGGGGGGGGGGATGTATAGAGGCGTGGTTGAAATGATGTGGGTTTTTGGTTCTATGTGTGTATTGTCAGTTGGTGTGGGTAGAAATGGTAACGATATATTCTGGTAAATACGAATTATTACGAAACATAAGTGAATAACAAGAATGTGAAGTTATTTGTTGTTAACGAAATAAAGAAAAGAGAGAGAGAAAAAAAAAACAGAGAAATAAGAAGAGAAAAGGACAGGTGAGAGAGGTTGTGCGTGAACTCACTAGGTAAAGCAGGTATGGCTTCTCCTGTGACGTCATTACTGACCTTGACCATGAATCAGGTCGCGTCAGGTTAAGAGATTACATGTTTATGTAACTCTCCCTCGACAGAGTATCGTTTTTGACCGTGAAAAGGAGACCGAAATGATAGATTAGGTTTTAGCTGATTGCGTGTCTGCTTCTGGAGTTATATGTAAATATATATTTTTTTCTCTTTATCTAAAAAGCTCAGACATAAAGACATACAGATGCACATAAACGTGCACACATGCATACTCCATGCAAAGCAAACATTATTATAAAAATGATAAGACAATGCTAAAAATTATAGTATAAAAATTAGGCAACTTTTTCACACTCGCGGCACATCTCCTTAAATTGATTTACTTTTTAAAATTCTAACATTTCTAGCAGCCATAGGCTTCTCTCATTTTATACCAAAATCTAATTAAAAACCCTCTCTCTCACTCACATTCTCTCTCTCTCTCTCCTCTACAGTAATCCGGCGGTTCTCTCCGATCCTCTCTCATCTTCCTCAGCTTCATCCCTGACCAGCTCTTATTCTTTCTCCTGTTCTTATTCGACCTCTCACCTCTTCATACAATTATCATTCCTCTTTCTCTACTTCCGACCTCCACATCGTCTATATGGTTTTCGCTTCTGCTCACCCGCTTTTCAATTCTCTCTCTTCATCAAGCATCTCTCTCCTTGCGAATTCTCGCTCTTTCAATCCTCTCTCTTCTCGTCTCTCTCTCCTCTCTCTCTCTCTTCATCGATCGATATCTATCTATCTGTCTGTGCTGACGGCTCTATCTATACTAGCCTATCTATCTCTGTGTGTCCCTTTTCTCATCCTTTATTTTCTTTATATTCTTTCCTCTCTAATCCTCTCTCTTATCCTCTCTGCTCATTTACTTACGCCCTTCCCTACATCCTTTCGTTCCTCTCCACCACCTCTCTTCTACTCTCTCTCCTATAGTGGTATGTGCCCCTACCTCCTCTCTCTGAGCTAACCACGTTATTCCCCTCATCTCATAATCCTAACTGACGGATACTTCTCTCGTACTTCACAGAGAGTGCGCTCTCTGAATCGCTATACCCCATCTCTCTGCTCTCTCTCTTAATCTCTCTCTCTCTTATCTATCTATCCATCTCGTAGAGTGCGGCTTTTCTATCTTTTCTTTCCTCCTCTCTTCTTCTACTTCTCCTCCTTCGAGGGTCAGCTGTCGGACTCTCGCTCGTGGTGAGGGTCGGGGGTAGTGGTGGGGGTGGGTCGCCTGCTCTCTCTCGCCATCCCCATGTTACGCTTCCCCTCGACTCTCTCTATTCGTATTTATTATCTCACATAATTACATCTTCTTCCGGTCTCTCTCTCGTCTTCCATCTTGGTGGACGTGGTCCGTATTCAATATCTCACTTCTTCATCTTCTATTCCTATCTCGTCTCCACATTCTCTCTCTCTCGCCTAAAGTGCGCATGCAGGCCTCATTGTATCTGGCTTGCGTTTAGCAGCAGGAAAGGTTTCTAAGGTATTGTCTGGTGCTGTAGCTTCTCACCACTGAAGAGCGTGTGGAGAGAGCAGGAGTAGGTTGAGAAGAGAGAGTAGACGAAGAGAGAGTAAAGAGAGAGAATGAGAGGAAGAGAGAGAGAAATGGAGAGAGAGAGAGTAGAGAGAGAAGAGATGAGGTGAGAGAGAGAGAGAGAGAGCTAGGAGAGAGAGAGTGAGAGAGAGAGAGAAGTGAGGAAGCAGAGCGAGGAGATAGAAAGAGACTAATGAGAGAGATGTATGGGAGCATTAGGAAGAAGAGAGAGATACTGATGATGATATATATACTGGCTACTTGAGGTAATGCAACTATTAATCGACTAATGAAAATCTTGTTTATTTGATAATAACTGCAATGCAATAATGATAAACAAGGTATCGATGCGATCTTTATAGTAAATATGAATAAGAATGATAATGAACTATAGATAAGAATTAGTAATAGACTTGTACTATAAAAGTGATGACAAAAAATGCTAATGATAAGGATGATAATAATAATAACAATAATAATACGGATAATAACTATAATAGTAAAGATATACAATACATAATTAATTCAATTAATACAGCATGAGAAATAGGATAACAATGAGATACATTGTATTATTAAATGACAGTTATCATGCATGAGGATAATAAATTGATCATTATAATATATTAATGTTTAATGGATAAATGATGACACCAAAGATGATAATGGAAAAATAATCAACAGTTCTAGTAATGATTACAAAGCTGATGATGATAACAGCAATTATAGCAATAACAACGATAATAATAGTAATAATAATGATAAGACACTATAATAATAATAATGTATTACAAAATGAATAATAAGCAATAAGTAATATTAAAAAATGATAATGATGACACAGGTCTTCAGCAGTAAATAATACATATAATAATGATAATGATGACACTGGTTTAACGAGGTAATAATCACAAAGTACATTACGGATTGTATAAAATGACATGACAGCTAATGATAAATGAATAAAGAATTATAACACATCATTATACAAAACATACTCAAGAAATCAACAGTAGTAATGGTTTGATCCATCGATTAATGATAATAGATTACTATCAAATTAATGATAATTTTTACATTCTAAGGAGTAAGAGATTATGAATACAGATGTGGTAATGATGAATAATTAATAATAATAATTGCACATTAATAGATGATTGATAGATATTAAGATGTGTCTATATGAAAAATTGATATGTAATTGGTTACTAATGACAATGAATCGATAATTATAATGCTAATTATTATAGTGATAATGAAGATGATGATGATCATTATGATAATGACAAAACCAATAATGATGATATAATCAATAATAGTAATGACTGATAGATAACCTATTTAATAATTAAAGTTAACTGATAACTAATTAATCCATATAGTCTGGTAATTAAATCAGATAATTAATAATTAATGGATAAACTGACCATTATACTCAAAAATAATAGAGTCGATATTCTCTTGATAATGATAACAATAGTAATGACAGTAATAAACAATGATATTGTAAAACTTGATAATATCATTCATGATAATAACTCATGATGCGAATACAGGTTATCGGCGAAAAAAAGAAAATGCACTTTAATGTCCAATTTGTGACAAAAGGATTTGTATTGTTGAATGTAATTATTATAACAACAATATATATAATATATGCATATATATATAATGTGTGTGTGTGAGTGTGTGTGTGTTGTGTCGTGTGTGTGTGTGTGTGTATAATTATATATATATTATCGATATAATCATTAATAATAATTACATATATACTATAAAATATCTAAAGTATATATATAAAAATATATATATACATATTGCGTGTGTAGTGTTGGTGTGGTGGTGATGATGTGTCCTGTGAGTTGTTTGTGTGCTTGTGGTGTGTGTGATGATATGTATATAAAGATATATTCCTATTATAATATATCATATCTAATATCAAATATATTTA
>NW_028234414.1:23201086-23206086 GCF_977035675.1 Penaeus japonicus
GAGAGGAGGAAGGGGACGGAGAGGGGAGTAAGAGAGGAGACGAGAGGAGAGAGAGGAGAGAGGGGAGAGAGGAGAAAAAGTGGAGAGAGGGGAGAGAGAGGAGAGAGGGGAGAGAGGAGAGAAAGGTGAGAGAGGGGAGAGAGAGGAGAGAGGGGAGAGAGGAGAGAGAGGGGAGAGAGGGGAGAGACAGTGAGGGAAGATTGGGGTGGGGGGGAGGGGTAAGGGAGGGGAAAATGGAAAATGAGAAAGGGGTAAGGGGAGAATGAGGGAGGTGAGGGATACAAGAGGGGGGAGTGAATCGAGGGTAGGAGTTGAGGGACGAGAGGGCAAGGGGAGGAGGGCGCGGAGGGAATAGAGAATGAGGGTGAAGAAGGGTAGAAGTAGATAGAAGGGAGGGGCGAGAGGGAGAGGGGGAGGGAGGGAATGGGAGAAGTGAGAATGAGGGAGAGAGTGAATTTGAGAGGGAGAAAGGGAGGAGGGGAAGAATGAGGGGAGGGAGAGGGAGTGAAGGAGAATGCGGGAGAGAATAAGGGAGGGTAGAGAGTAGGAGACAGGAGGAAGGAGAAGGGGTAGAACGAGGAGGGAAAGAGGGAAGGCGGAAGGGAAGGAGAGAGAGGGGAGGGAAGAGCAGGGGAAGAAGGAGAGAAGGAGGGGGGCTGATAGAACGAGGATGGAGAGTAATAGGGGGAAGGGAAAGGGGCACAATGGTGATGAAAAGGGAGGAAGAGGAAGAGGGGGGAGGGAGTAAAAAATATAGGGGAAGGGGGGGGGGAGGCTCTCACGTGCATGACGCCTGACCTGGAGAGATGGTTGGCGATAACGAGGTAAGGCCTCGTACCTCGTTAGGGGGCGTCGTACGGGGGCGTGGCGGGGACGTGCCGTGGGGGGCGATCGTGATGGGGGGGCGTGGGGGGGGGTGTAGGGGGGGGTGTTCCTGAGAAGGACGGGAGGAAGTGGGACAGTTGAGAGACAGACAGACAGACAGATAGATAGATGAGATAGATTAAGAGAAAAGAGCGAGAGATAGAGTGGGAGAGGAAGAGAGATGAGAGGAGAGAGAGACAGGGACAGAAGACAGATAGATTGATAGATTAGAGAGTAGAGAGAAAGAGAATGAGAGAGAGAGAGTGAGAGGAGAGAGGTAAGAGACAAGAAAGTGAATATGATAAGGTTGAATAAAAAATAAATGAGAGTTCCAGAGAAGAGGAAGATACATACATTACATATATGGTTTTTATATATAATTAACACTTGTTATATATTATATATAGATATATATATAAGCTATTATTGATATTTATAATATATATATATATATTATACATATACATACATAGTATACTACATACATACATATATGATATATATATATATATATAGAATGGTTATTTATATAAATGATATATTATATATGGTAGTGATTTATATTATATATGATATATGGATATATACTATATATATTTATTATATTAATATTACTATAGTGTTATATATATATATTATTTATAGTTATGATACAGAATATATGCATATACATTCATAATTGTGATTACCATAGATGTATACAGATATAATTTTATAGTTATATGTTATTTATATAGCTATATATATATAGTTATATAGATAGTATTTATATAGATAATATAGATATAATATATTTATATCAAACAGAATCTTACCTCCCCTGGGCATGAATCTGTACCTCGAGACCGTCTAGGAGTGAAAATAGTCCCGCGGTCCCCATCCATTACACATCAACGACCATCCCATTAAATTGGAAGGTATTGTGTAATGGGTCCGGGATTCTCACATCTGTTTCCCTGTGTTCAATTCACCACGAGAGGATGGGCGTGTTTCTTTAATCAATGCGTTTTTCGCATTCTATCCCAATACTCTATATCTATATCTATTTATCCATCGACCTTTATCTACACCATATCTCTTTATCTCATTCTACTACTATCCATCTATATCCGTTTATTGCTATCTATCTAACCATCTATCAATCCTAACTCTACTATCTATTTACTCTCTCTCTCTTACTCTCTCTCTCTCTCTCTCTCTCTTCTCTCCTCCTCCCCCCTACCTCACTCCTCTCTCTTCGTCTTCTCTACCGCTCTCTCTCCTCCTCCCCTCTCTCTCTCTCTCTACTCTATGTATATATATAAATATATATATATGTATATGAAATATATATATATAAAATATATATATATATATATATAATATATATATACGATTATACATATACATTTATACATATATATATTATATATATAATATTATATATATATATATATATATATATACATATATATATAATATATATATATATATACATATATAGATATATATATACATATATATATATATATATATATATATATAATAAATATATATATATATATATATATATATATATATATAATGTATATACTTACATATACATATATGTTAATATATACGTATATGCATATACAAATGTATATACATATATATATATATATATATATATATATATATATATATATATATATATGTACAATATATATATAATATATATATATAATATAAAATACTAAAATATATACATATATATATATAAATATATAAATAAATATAAATATATAAATATATATATATATATAAATATATAAATTATGTATATTACATACATACACAACATCACACACACACACATATATAATATATTATATATAAAATAATATAATATATTAATATAAATATATATATATATATATATATATATATATATATATATATATATATACATTTATATATTCATATACTATATATATACATATATTATGCGTAAGTATATACATACACACACACACACACACACACACACACACATACACACACACACACACACACACACACACACACACACCACACACACATATATATATATGTATATATATATATATATATTATACATATATATATATATATATATATATTATATATATATTATGTATTATATATATATGTATATATCTATATACTTATATATATATATATACATGCATATATATATTATACATATATATATATAATATATATATATATATATAATATTATATATTATAATATATATCACATACCTATATATATATATATATATATATATATATATATATATTATATATATATATATATAATATATATATATATATATATATATAACATACATACATAATGTATATATATATGATATATATATATATATAAAATATATATAAATATATATATATAGATGTATTATTTGATATATATATAGATATATTTAGTGATGGATACATTTATTAGGATTGATTGATTTATATATTTATATATATACAGGATATATATATATAGTTATATAGATTTTATATAGATTTTATATTTTTATATTTTATACATATTGTACAGATACAATATATATATATATATATAGTATAGTGATGTGTAGAATTTATATATATATAACATGTGAAGTGAATTTGGATATTGAGGAGAGATACATCCACTCACACACAACTCACACACACATCATCAAACACACAAACACACACACACTATTGATATATTAGATATATATGATTAGTATTATATATATATAGATAATATATGTATTATATATTCATATAAGTTGTCTAGAATATATATTATATATAAATATAATATATATAAATATATTTTATATATTATATTATACATTTATTATCAGATATAATATTATATAGATTATATAGTTTTATTTTATATATATATATACACACAACACACAACACACACACACAACACACACACACAATATTAGATAGATATATATTATATATATATATATATAAATATATATATATATTAGATATATGTGGTGTGTGTGTGTGTGGTTTTGTGTGTGGGTGTGTGTGTGTGTGTGTGTTTGTGTGTTTATATACGTTATTAATATAATTTATATTATATAGATTTATATATATATATTTATATATGTATAATGTATTATATTATATATATATATATATATTATATCATATATATGTATCTATTGCTAAATATATATAATATATAAATATATATATATATATTATTTATAAATGACTATAGACACAACACACACATTGCATATTATATATATTTATATATAGTGAAATTTATATATATATATGATATATATATAATATATATTATAGTATTTTAAGATTTATATATATTTATATATATATATATATATATGTTATTTTTATATATATATTTGAGAGATATATATATAGAGATATTTTTAGATTTGATTAGATGGTTTTTTATTTACATATATAGTATATCTAGCCTTCTATCTATTTGCATTATACTACATTGCTGGTAGTTTTGAGATAGTTTAAACATCATGCATTATATAGTGTAATATATCTATATATATATTTATCTATATATATATATATATATATTTGGTATATATATATTATTGATATATATAGATATTATATAATTTATATATATTATATATATATATGTGTGTGTGTGTGTGTGTGTGTATATATATATCTATATATATATATATTATTTATATATATTATATATATATACATTTTTTATATATATCATTTATATCTTTTATATATATATACCAACAGTATATTATTTTTTATCTATATACTGTATAAATATATTGATAGTATAGATTTCGATATATATTTATGTAATATCTAAAAATATATATATATATAATATATTATATAATTATATATATTATATATGTATATATATATAGTTAGATTTATATATATTTATGTATTACACACACACACACATACACACGCACACACACTCACACCACACACACCCACACACACACATATATATAATATATATATATATATATATATATATATTATATAATATATACATTACATACATACATATTATATGTATGTATATATATATATATAATATATATATATATATATATATATATATATCTTATATATATATAT
>NW_028234414.1:23211086-23216086 GCF_977035675.1 Penaeus japonicus
TAAGACAATGGGAGAGAATGAGAGAGAGAGGCACACAGAACGACAAAGAAACAGAGAGAGAGAGACAGAGACAGAGAGAGACACAGAGGCAGAGAGACAGACAGAGAGAAAGATACTAAGGCAAAGATAGATAGATAGATAGATAGAGAGAGAGAGAGAATGAGACAGTTATTAGATGTTGTAATTAAATTTGTAATATGGTTGGAAGTTCATAAGAAAGTAAAATTATCTTTGAAGTAACTGAGGTTTTGTTTATTGTAGACTTCCAACATAACTACGAAAGTTACAATTCATAACAGCCACCAAAAATCCTATTTAACATCATGAACTCTACGGGACATTTTCTCCAAGCTTCACTTACCTGAGTGCACACTGGGCGAATTACCGAATTACGAAAGAGATAATCATATTCAAGGTGACATCGTTACAGCACTGTGTCCTGCAAAGTTACGGTTGAATGGCTACTCTACGCATCACATTTTTGTTCCTTTTGGTACATTATACATCTTTCTTTTCTAAAATGCCTTCGTTTTCGTTTTCGTTTTCGCCATACACACACACACACACACACACATACACACAGCACCAACAGTGGTCCCTCATCCCATAGAAGGGTGAAAAGGACCCATTAAACCCACGGGAAGTGCGATCAATCAAAACACGTTTCATTCATGTTTTGAGAGCATGTGACTCGAAAGTTCTCGTTAGACTTCATTCACAAAAAAAGAAAAGAAAAAAAGATTCGATGATGTAACCTTTTCATTACAATAAGAGATGCATGAAGGCTTTCCATTGGGTGTCAGAAGAGGAAGCAAGGTCTGGTTGGTGTCGGATTTGTGACTGCATGAGTCAGTGTCTTTTGTCCAGTGGTATTACGTGATATGATGAAAGTGAGGGAGTGCGAGAGAGAGAGAGAGAGAGAGCGAGAGAGAGAGCGCCTTTCCAGAGAGAAGAGAGAGAGAGGAGACGCGAGATTAGAGAGAGAGAGGAGAGGAGAGAGAGAAGGGGAGAGAGAGAAGAAGAGAGATAGAGAGTAGAGAGAAAGAGAGGGAGAGAGGAGAGAGAGAGAGAAAAAAAAGAAAGAGAGAGAGAGAGAGAGAGAGAGAGAGAGAGAGAGAGAGAGAGAGAGAGAGAGAGAGAGAGAGAGAGAGAGAGGGAGAGGGAGAGGGAGAGGGAAAGGGAGAAAGAGAAAAAGAGAGAGAGAAAGTGAGAGAGAAAGAGAGAGAGAGAGAGAGAGAGGGAGAGGGAGAGGGAGAGAGAGAGAGAGAGAGAGAGAGAGAGAGAGAGAGAGAGAGAGAGAGAGAGAGAGAGAGAGAGAGAGAGAGAGAGTGAGAGAAGGGAAAGAGGGAGAGAGGGGGGAGGGATAAATGGAGTGGGAGGGAGGGAGATAGGGAAGAGAGAGAGAGAGAGGAGAGAGAGAGAGATAGAGAGAGAGAGAGAGAGAGTAGAGAGGAGAGAGAGAGAGAGAGAGAGAATAGAAGAGAAAGGTCGATAGAGAGAGAGCGGAGAGCGAGAGAGCGGCAGAGAGATAGCGAGAGATAGAGAGCGAGAGAGGAGAGAGGAGAGAGAGAGATCTCTCTGCTCTACTGTCGCGTTCCTCGCGTACTCTCTGGTTCCGCTTTCTCTCTTGTCTCTGTCTCTCTTTCTCTTCCTTTTCTGTTTCTCTCTCTCTCTCGCTTTCGTCGCGCCCTCTCCCTCGCGCTCCCTTCTCTCTCATTCCCTCTCCCGCTCTCTCTCTCTCGTCTCTCTCTCTCTCCTCTCTCTCTCTCTATCTCTCGCCTCGTCTCTCTCTCTCTCCTCTCTCTCGTCTCTCTCTTCTCTTCCTTCTCTTTCTCTCTTATCTTTCTCTCATTCGCTACTCTCCGCTCTCTCTCGCTCTCTCGTCTCTGCTCTCTCTCTCTCTGCTCTCTCTCTCTCTCTCTCTCTCGCTCGTCTCTCTCTCTCTCTCTCTCTCTCTCTCTCTCTATCTATCGATCCCGTCACTCCTCACTCACTCACTCGACTCTCTCCTTTTCTCTCACGTCGTCCCTAACCCTCCACATCCTCCCTTTACCTCCCTTGCTCGCTAGTCTTCTTTCTTTCTTTTCTCTCTCTCGCTCGCTCTCTCTCTCTCTCTCTCTCGCTGCCCTCTCTCTCTCTCTACTCTCTCTTCTCTCTCTCTTCTCTCTCTCTCGCTCTCACTCTCCTCTATCTTATCTATCCCTCACACACTCACTCACTCACTCACTCTCGCCTTTTCTCTCACTCTTCCTCTACCCCCACATCCTTCCCTTTTACCTCTCGTTCTCTCTCTTTCCCCCCTATCCTCCACCCCCCTCCCCCCCCCCCTCAACCCCCCCCCTCCCCTCCCCCCTACCCCTACCCCTTCCCCTCCCCTCCTTTTTTTCCCTGCCCTTTCGGCACCTCTCCACCAACAGCACCCCCCAACGAAACTGCTCCCCTACTTACGCTTCCCGAACGGCCCCCTCTCCCTTTCCCGCCCGCACGACCAGCTCCCTCCGTCCCGCCCCCCGCGACGTCCCCCCAACTCCCCTCCCTTCACGCCCCTCACTCCAGCACCTGCCCCCCCCCCACCCCACTCACACCCCTACTCCCCGACCGAATTCTCCCATCCCTCCTCATCGACCACCCTCCCACAATAAAAAAGGATGAAGAGACACGCAAGACTATCAGCAACCTAAATCGGTATCTGGTCGCGAGGGCCTTTGCACTGTTGACGGTGCAAGGATCTACATGTCGCACAGACTTCTCTACAAGTGGGACTCCAGCATTGTCTCTCATAGTCAGTAGCGGAGTGTCGGTTCTTCTGATCATTCTACATGCAGGTGAGGACGAAAGTCGAACTAAAGGAAGGTGCCTTCAAGACCACCTGGCTAGGGGACTAATTAGACCGGGACTACACACGAGATGAGTCGGGAGAGACAAGCTGAGACGATAGTATAGCGCGGTGGCGTTGATGCCCAGGTGGCCGACCTTAATACCTTCTTGCTGACACTGCAGAGACGTCATATTCCCAGCTAGACTTATAGAACTATAGAACTACAAGGGACAAGGAACGACCTAAGAGGATAAACAAGGATATATGTGTCGGGTCAAGCCGCTGGTGATAAACCCTGATGGGCTTACATAAAACAGCAACAGGCTACAGTAACAACAGCCAACCCAGATAAGGCCTAAATTCATGCACCCCCACTCTGCAAACAAAACAAGTCCGCCTGACCCATATCTAATGCCACCCCCTATACCACTGTAAACCGCGCCACAACATCATGAAAGATACAATCAGGAAAACCCTTTTGCAACAGGACATCAGGAGAGTATATGTATATTATCCCAGAGCTGAAGGGTGAGAGGCGGCCTTTCACGAATGCACAAGTGGCCTGCTAACACCATAACCCCCCCCCAACAGATCCAGCAACTACAGGATGTTTGGATCTTTGAATATTCAGTCTCCCATACCTGTTCTTATATATATATAAATATTAAGATAATATAAAATATATATATATATTATATATATATAGTATAATTATATATTTATATATAACACACACCAACACACAAACCACACACACACACTCACACAAGCGACATACATAACTATATATACCAAAACATATAATAATATATTTATATATATATATATATATATAAATATATATATAAAGTATATATAATTATAATATATAAATCTCTCATCTCTCTCTCATCACTCTCACTCTCCACCCTCCCCTCTCTTCCTCATCCTCGATCCACCTCTCACTCCATCTCCACAACCTACATCACTCTGCTCTCTCCTCTCCCTCCCTCACACTATCCCTCTCCTTCCCCATCTCTACCTCTCTGGTATCTTCTTTACACACTCTTCGTTCCTACTCTCATTCTCTCTCTCTCTTCTCTCTCTTCCATCTCTCCCACGATCGTTCCTCGAATATTTGTTTTACCTTGTCTCTCTCAGTCTCTCTCTCTCTCTCTCACACTCTCTCTATATATATATGATATATATATATAAATATATATATATACATACAAACTACATACATATATATATATATATATATATAGAATATATATATATGATATATATAATATATATACACATCACAACACACACACCACACACACCACACCCCCCCATGCATCACACCACACACAACACACAGCAACACACACACACACACACACACAGCTACACACACACACACACACACACACTATATATATATATATATTAAAATTACTAGATATATATGATATATATATATATATATATATATATATATATATATATATTGCATGCATATGTACATTCACCCACACCCACACACACACAATCCACACACACACACACACACACACACACATATATATATATATGTTATATATATATAACTTTTTAATATATAGGATATTATATATATATATATATATATACACAGATACACTTGTGTGTGTAATGTATGTATGTATTATATATATATATATATATATATATATATATATACTAAGATATAGTATTTTGACATATATGTATAGTATCATCTATAAACCAAACATAACACACTATTATATGAATCCCATCTACATAACATCAGAACAAAACAAGATAAAATCAGTCAAACAAAAGGCCAGATGAACATCAGGACAACCAAAGAACACGGGAGGGAAACAGAGGAAAGAAACACAAACACTCACAACGTTAATATAAAGAACGTCAGTGTATAGAGAACATCTGTTAGTGACGTAAGAGACACTAATACAAGTGTGACTTTATATACAATAGGTATTGAAAACCTTTTTTTTCATCTTTTCATTTTTTTCTCTATGCTTCTATTTCTCTCTTTCTGCCTCTCTCTCTCTCTCTTTTTCGCTCTCTCTCTCTCTTTTTCGCATCAGCTCTCGGTCCTCTCTCTCTCTCTCAGTCTCTCTCTCCTCTCCCAATATCTCTCTCTCCACTCTTCTCGACCTCTCTCCCCTCCTCCTCCTCTCTCCCATTATCT
>NW_028234414.1:23226086-23228586 GCF_977035675.1 Penaeus japonicus
GTCATCTCATTAAGAAATCCGTTTATCTCAACCAAAAAGGGTGAAAAGGATCAAAATAGAAAGGATAAAGGCGTGACTCGTGTTCATAGGATAACTGAATGGAGGAGGAAAAGAAGAAGAAAGGAAGGAAGAAGAGGGAAAAGGAGAAGAGGAGCAAGAAGAAGAAGAAGAAGAAGAAGAAAAAAAAGTGAAAGGAGGAGGAAAATAAGGAGAAAGGAAAAAGTATGGGGCGAAGAGGAAGAAGAGGGAGGAGAAGAGGAGAAGGAAGAAGAAGAAGAAAAAAAGTGAATGGAGGAGGAAAAGAAGAAGAAGAAAGGGACAAGTATGGGGCGAAGAGGAAGAAGAGGGAGAAGAAGAAGAGGAAGAAGAAGAAGAAAAAAAAAAAGATATGGTGAGGAGGAAGAGGAGGGAGAAAAAGAGGAGGAGGAGGAAGAATTATAAGGTGAAGAAGAAGAAGAGGGAGAAGAAGAAGAGGAGCAAGAAGAAGAAGAAAAAAGAATTATGTGGCAAAGAAGAAGAGAAGGGAGAAGAAGAGAAGGAGGACAGAAAATTATAAGGTGAAGAGGAAGAAGAGGGAGAAGAAGAGGAGGAAGAAGAAGAAGAAAGGAAGTATGAGGCGAAGAGGAAGAGGAGGTAGAAGAGGAAGAGGAGGAGGTATAATGATATGAATTAGAAGAGGAAGTAAGAAAGAGGAGAAGAAGAAGAAAAGAAGTAGAAGGTAAAAGAGAAGACGAAGGAGAGGAATAAATAGAAAGAGATTAAGAAGAGATTGACAAGAGGAGAGGAGAGGGTGATTATTACAGCAATGATAACAATAATGATAACTGTAATGATGATAATAACAATATGTATATCATAATGGCAGTAATAATGATGTTTATGATGATACTGATAACGATGATATGATGTCAACACCAATACTGTTAATGACAAAAAAACAAATAATGATGGTAATTATCATTAAAATGATGGCAAAATTGACGATAATGATGGTGATTTTAGTAATGTTAATGATAATAATGATAGTATGATACAGTCATGATAATAATAATAATAATAGTCACAACAATGATACTAGCATTGATGCCCACGACAATAATAATCATAATAGTCATAATCATTATAATGCTAACAACAACAATAACAATAATAATAATAACGATATACAACAGACAGTTGACTAAGCTTAAAGAAAATCTGCAGTCATGACGCCTCCCTCATCACAACATGGGGTTAGTTAGGAAGTCAAGCCATGTGCTGGGTATGTTGGGTATGAGAGGGGTAGCTAATGGGTCCTGCCAGGGGACGTGTGGGTTGGGTGGTGCTTGGCTAATGGGCACTGGAGATATTGGGTATGTCGGGGGAGGGAGGGGGGTATAGGGAGGGGAGAGGGTATAGGGAGGGAGGGGGGGTTGAGGTTGTGAAAGGGAGGGGGTGAAAGGGATGAGGAATGTAGATGGTACGGGGGGAGAGGGGGGGGGGATGTTAAAGGGAGATGGAGGGAGGGGAGAAACGGATGGAGGGGGTGAAAGAAGGATGGAGGGAGGGTAGGAGAGACAGAGAGGGAGGGGCAGAGAAGGAGGGAATGACGGGGAAGAGGGACATAGATGGCGCTGGAGGGAGGGAGAGAGGGAGGGATGGAAGGGGAAAAGGAGGGAGAGAGGGAGGGATGGAAGGGGAAAAGGAGGGAGAGACAGAGAGGAAGGAAGAAAAAGGGAAGGAAGGAGGAAGGGATGTGTAAAAAAGGGGGAGGGGGAGAGACACGGAAGGAGGGATAAGAGGAAGAAGGAAGAAAATAAAGGAAAGAAGTAGGAAGAGAGGAAGCGACGGAGAGAAGGATAAAAGAGTATAATCATGAAATTACACAGAAAGAGAGAGAAAGAGAGAGAGAGAGAGAGAGAGAGAGAGAGAGAGAGGGAGAGAAAGAAAGAAAAAGAAATAGAAAGAGAGAGAGAGAGAGAGAGAGAGAGAGAGAGAGAGAGAGAGAGAGAGAGAGAGAGAGAGAGAGAGAGAGAGAGAGAGAGAGAGACGAGAGATAGAGAGACGAGAGATAGAGAGAGAGAGAGAGAGAGAGAGAGAGAGAGAGAGAGAGAGAGAGAGAGAGAGAGAGAGAGAGAGAGAGAGAGAGAGAGAAAGAGAGAGAGAAAGAGAGAGAGAGAAGGAGAAAGAAAGAAAGAAAGAGAAAGAGAAAGAGAGAAAATGATGAATAGAGGGAAGAAATAAGAGACACAGCGAAAGGGAGTAGCTGAGGGAGAGAAGGAGACAGGGATGAAGGGAGTAGGGGTAGGGGGTAGGGTAAGGGGGAGGGGGGAAGTCTTTCAAGATGTGACATGCAATAAATATAAGGCTAAGACTCCTCAGCTGCATCTCCATTGCAACGCAGAACGTTTCAACGGCGCCATCTCACAGATTCTTGGAACCAAAGCAGGTTTTGTGTAGACAAGGAAATGATGGAGATGATGATGATAGGAATAATGATGATAATGCTAATGAAAATGGC
>NW_028234414.1:23236086-23241086 GCF_977035675.1 Penaeus japonicus
GAAGAAGAGAAAAGAGAGAAAGAGAGAAAAAAAAAGAGAGAGAGAGAGAGAGAGAGAGAGAGAGAGAGAAAGAAAGAGAGAGAGAGAGAGAGAGAGAGAGAGAGAGAGAGGAGAGGAGAGATGAAGAGAGAGTGAAAGAGAGCAGGAGAGATAGAGAAAGATAGATGTACAGACAGACAGAGATAGAGAGAGAGTGAGAGAGAGGAGAAAGAGGAGAGATTAAGAAAGAATGAGAGAGAGCAAGAGAGATTGAGATAGATGGATAACAGAGAGAGAAAAAAAGTGTGTGTAAGAGAGAGACGAGAGGGAGGAGAGAAAGAGAGAGAGAGAGAGAGAGAGAGAGAGATAATCTGTGAATAGGACCATCCTTGTTAACCAAGTAAACAAGGATGAATTTCTAATAGGAGATGTGAACCAGCAAGTAGAATACTTCATCAACACTCTCACACATGTACAAGAAAGGCCTAAGCCACAAGTCCTGACTCAATTAGTTCACGCCTCCTCAAAATATGCGCTAAGGAACTAACAACAACCGTTTACAAAAATATAAACCCCTTCCCTTCAGTCCAGGCAATGGTCAGAGATCGCCCAGGAGTGGATGGTACACTTCGGACCCTGCTGAAGGACTAATCCCACTGGACGCCACCTAAAGGCAGTCTATAATGTGAAACAGTCTGCACTTCGAAAGATCAGTGCAGGTGTTCCGCAAGGTGGCGACTTGACACTCTATGAGATATGGCCCAGGTCAACAGACTTTGCAGAAACAAAAATGAATGTAACATAGTCGCTTGGGCAACAGATGGCAATTCCAGTTTGCTCTACATAATACAACTCTTAATAATCTCCAGATGACAATCATATATCAGGTTATACTTTAATGGAATGACCTTAATATACAAGAACGAGATCAAAATTCTCGGCGTAATGGTTAACAATAAGTTAGCCTTTAAAATACCTATTGAAGATATAGCAAGGAAAACATCTGGAAAACTGGCCTGTCTCAGACGGATCTCCAGGCAGGGAAACATTATACAAAGATCAGATCCGCTCCTCTATGGAGTATTCAATGCTTTCATGGGGGAAGTGCAGCTCAAAACACCTCGACAGACTCCAAGAACGGGCCAAGAGGATCATCAACCACAATAAACCCAGAATAGACAACCTACATAGCCTTCAACGTCGCAGAGGTGTAAAATAAAAGTGAGTGAGTGAGTGAGTGAAACAGAGATGGGGGGGTGAGGGGGTCAAGAGAGAGATAAAGATGGAGAGAAAGAGATAGATAGATAGATAGATAGATAGATAGATAGATAGAGAGAGAGAGAGAGAGAGAGAGAGAGAGAGAGAGAGATAAATAATAATGATATTGATAATGATGTTAACAGTAATAATGATAATGAGGTTAATGATAGTTACGATAATGATAATATTGATAGTTATAATGATCATAATGATAATCATGATAATCAGAATGATAATAATGATAAGATGAGGATGATAATGAAGAAAATGATAATCATAAAAAAATGTAATAAAACACAAAATTATATTAACGATAACGGTAAAATTATAACAACTTAGTTCATAATGATGATAACTTTTATCTTCATTCTCACCGTCATTATGAGTTTAGTATCAACACCCTCACTCTCTCCATCATCATCACCATCATCACCATCACCACCATAACCACCACGTTTCGTCATGTATACAACATTACGTAAACATCTTGGTTTTATCAGCAATCAAATCGTTCCAGCAAAATTGCAGTAACATGGAGAGATAATTTAATCTAATGATTTTCAAGTCAAGGAAAGAAGAAAAATAGTTATATAGGAAAAAAGGTACGTTCGTTTTGGCTTTGAATAGGGAGTATGTGTGCCGGGGGGGGGGGATATTGGGGTAGGGGAGATTTGGATAGGAATAAATATGGGGGATTGGATGGAGAGAGATTTATTTATTGGACCCCATCATAGAGGTAGGTACCACTAGTTGGCGTCTTGGGAGGGGAGGGGGGTGCTGTCTTAGGAGGAGGGGGGGGTTCTCTCTTGGAAGGGGGGGGGGGTGCTGTCTTGGAATGGGGGGGGGGTTGCAGTCTTGGAAGGGGGGGGGGGGGGGCTATCTTGGGAAGGGTTCCCTATGCTCAAAGGTCGATATTAAGGAAGTCATTTACGTCATTAAGTAAATTTCCACATTATCACAGCAGTCCCTCCGAGTTAGGGTCCCAGCAGGTGGATCTGACCTGCCGGCGAGGAGTCAATGCAGGTCATATTGCGCAGGTTAAGGAAGTGGAATGGCGGAAGAGGTCGATTATGTGGTTCTGAAGGTGGTTGGCATGTGGTTGTAAGTGGTTCATGTGCGCTATTTTGGGCATATACTGTGGGATACGTAAAGGAAATGGTATTACTGTTAATCCCACTTCTATGTGGTTGTAGGTAGTCCATGAGGTCCATTTTGTGCACCGTAATGCTGTCTGATGTTTGTTAGATCGCGATACTCAACTGGGCTATGCTGCCGATATTGTTTCTCTGTAATTCACACTACCATGTAAGTCTAGGCAGTTCATATTACGCACGGAATGTTGCCTGTTCTGCAAATTCTATCATGATGTTCAACATGGCTCTGTACCGGACGTTGTATCGCTGTGAATCACATTTCCATTCATCATAGTACCTAATGTCCGTTCTATTAGCGTAGGTCATGGTGACGATCTTATGATAAAGTAGATACGGACGAGAAATGATCAGATCAGGTCCCATACTTTGGAAGTAATAGATTCTGGTCAGTGAGACTAATGAAATGAATCGTTTTAGCTGTCGTGGCTTACTGATCTTTCCTTTTTCTTTTGCTTGTTTTCTTGTCTGTCTGTTTGTATGTCTGTTTGTCTGACTGTCTGTCTGTCTGCTTGTCTTTCACCCTCCCTCCTTTTCTCTCTCTTTCTGCCTGTCTCTTTCTCTCTTCCTCTATCTCTTCTCTCTCTCTCTCTCTCTCTCTCTCTCTCTCTCTCTCTCTCTCTCTCTCTCTCTCTCTCTCTCTCTCTCTCTCTCTCTCTCTCTCTCCTTTATTCTCGTCCCCCTCTCCCTCCCACCGTTATTTTCGCCCACCCTCTCTCTCCTTCTCCCTTACCTTTCCCTTGCCTTTCCCCCCTCTCACTCCCACTCCTATCACTCCGCCTCCCTCCGTGTTCTCTCTCTCTCTGCCTCTTTCTCTCTTACTCTTCCTCTCTCTCTTACTCTGGTTCTCTCTCTCTCTCCCTCCCTCCCTCCCTCCCTCCCTCTCTCTCTCTCTCTCTCTCTCTCTCTCTCTCTCTCTCTCTCTCTCTCTCTCTCTCTCTCTCTCTCGTTCTCTGTCTGTCTGTCTCTCTGCCCCCCCCTCTCTCCCTTTCCTCCCCCCCCAAACCCCCCTCCCTCCCCCTTTCTCTCCCCCAACTCTCTCTCATCCCCGAGACATCCTGTCGCCCGGATTCACCCTATGACGTCACTCGCGCCCATGCCCGTCTCCTGACCTCGATCCCACCTACGCCCGCGTCCTGACCTCGGGGCGCCCACGAGGGAGCCGCCCCTGACCCCTTCCTGCCCACGGCTTTCCCTTCCCCCCCTCCCCCCCCGCCCCTGCCTGCCCACTAGGGTAGCGACTGGGGGTGATGATACTGCTAATAATAGTAATGATGATAACGGTGATGATGATGATGGTGATAATGGTGATGATGATGGTGATGTAATAACAAGAGCAATTATGATACTATTGATAATGATGATAAAAAATGATAGCAATGGTTATAGTAATCATCAGTTGTGATGATGATGATAGTAATGATACTGATGATAATGACAATTGATGACAATAATAATAAAAATGATAATAATATTAATAATTATGATAATAATGATTGCATGATACATAATAATAACAATAATGACAATAATAAATGATGACGATAATGATAATAAAGATAAAAATAATAATGATCATGATAATAAACATCATCAATAATAATAACAACGATATCAATGATAATAATGATAATAAAAATGATGATGCTAATATTAAAAATGATAGTAACAATAATAAAAAAATAGTGTTAATAACAATAATAATATGATTCCCCAGTATGACGCATCGACCTCTGTTGACCTTTTCCCCACCCACCTACCTTCCCCTCTGATACCTTAACCCCCTTGGATACCTTCCCCTAGATGGGTCCCCTAAATGCAACCTCCCCTAGATGGGTCCCCTAAATGTAACCTCCCCTAGGTGGGTCCTCTAAATGCAACCTCCCCTAGGTGGGTCCCCTATTGCAAACACTCCCCAAGTGGGTTCCCCCCTAAATGCAGCCTCCCCAAGTAGGTCCCCTAAATTGCAACCTCCCCTAGGTGGGTCCCCTAAATGCAACCTCCCCTAGGTGGGTCCCCTAAATGCAACCTCCCCTAGGTGGGTCCCCTAAATGCAACCTCCCCTAGGTGGGTCCCCTAAATGCAACCTCCCCTAGATGAGTCCCCTAAATGCAACCTCCCCTATATGGGTCCCCTAAATGCAACCTCCCCTAGGTGGGTCCCCTAAATGCAACCTCCCCTAGGTGGGTCCCCTAAATGCAACCTCCCCTAGGTGGGTCCCCTAAATGCAACCTCCCCTAGGTGGGTCCCCTAAATGCAACCTCCCCTAGATGGGTCCCCTAAATGCAACCTCCCCTAGGTGGGTCCCCTAAATGCAACCTCCCCTAGGTGGGTCCCCTAAATGCAACCTCCCCTAGGTGGGTCCCCTAAATGCAACCTCCCCTAGGTGGGTACCCTAATTGCAACCTCCCCATAGTGTCCCCCTAAATGCAAACCTCCCCTAGCGGTCCCCTAAATGCAACCTTCTCCCCTAGTAGTGGGTCCCTATAATTGCAATCGAATCGCCCCTAAATTTGTTCCCCCTAAATGCACCCTCCCCTAGATGAGTCCCCTAAATGCAACCTCACCCCTAATGGGTCCCTAATGCAACCTCCCCTAGGTGTGTCCCCT
>NW_028234414.1:23243586-23248586 GCF_977035675.1 Penaeus japonicus
GTGGGGAAGCAGATTTGGATGAGAGGTGAGAATAGAGTTCATAAGAGTGAAAGAGAGGAGGAGGAGACAACACACACACTCCTAGGGTCGTGATGTAGTTATGAGGATGAGAGTGTGTGAGTGAGTCTGTGTTTGAAGAAGAAGTAGTGTTTAGTTATAAAGAGAGAGTGTGATTAGACAGAGGAGAAATATGGTTGTTGTTGGAGGATGCGGTGTGGCGAGTGATTGGCTGATAAATTTGAGGATGTGTAGTGTCAACGGTGGGCACATTGCGTTGGGTTATGGTTTTTCTATTGCGGGCGGGTGGGTAGGGGCGTGGTGATTGGTCTTAAGTGGAGCGCTTGGTGGGGTGGAGACAGTGGTGGTTGGTTGGAATGGGTGGGGTGGGGGATGGTGGGTGTGGTGGGTCGTGTGTGGGAGTGGGTGTGTGTGTGTGGGTGTGTGTTTTTGTGTGTGGGGGGGGGGTGTGTGGGTATGTGGGTGTGTGTGTGTGTGTGTGTGTGTGTGTGTGTGTGGCTGTGTGTGTGTGTGTGTGTGTGGGGCATGTATGTGGGTGAGTTGTGTGTGTGTGTGTGGGTGGGAGCATGGTGAGTGTGTGGGTGTGTGTGGGGGTGTGTGTGTGTGGGTGTGTGTGTGGTTTGTGTGTGTGTGTGTGTGTGTGTGGGTGTGGGGGGGTGTGGTGGTGTGTGTGGGTGTGAGGTTGTGTGTGTGTGTGTGTGTTTGTGTGTGTGTGTGTGTGTGTATAGTGTGTGTTGTGTGTATGTGGGTGTGTGTGTGTGTATGTGGGTGTGTGTGTGTGTGGGTGTGTGTGTGAGTGTGTCGTGTGTGGTGTGTGTGTGTCTGTATGTAGTCTATATATATATATCTATATATATGTATTATATAATCTCATATATATATACTCTATATATACTATCTCTAATCTATGTGTGGTTGTGTGTGTGTGTGAGAGTTTGTGAGTGTGTGTGTGTGGGTGTGTGTGTGTGTCCGTGTGTGTGGTGTGTTTGAGTGTGTGTGTGTGTGTAGTGTGGGTGGGCTGTGTATGTGTGTGTGGGTGTGGGGTGTGTGTGGTGTGTGTGTTTGGTGGGTGGGTGTTGTCGGTGTGTGTGTGTGTGTGTGTGTGTGTTGTGTGTGTGTGTGTGTGTGGTGTGTGTTTGGCATGTATTATCTCTCTAGATTGTTATCTGTCATATATCTATATTATATATATATCTATCTTTATAAATATATCTATCTATTCTCTATATATAGATCTATCTATATATTATATACTACTATCTCTATATATGTGTGTTGTGTCTGTGTGTGTGTGTTGTGTGTGTGGTGGTGTGTGAGTGTTGAGTGTGTGTGTGTGTGTGTGGGGGGGCTGAGGGCGGGGGTGGGGGGGGGGGGGGGGGGTGAGGGGGGAGGGTTTGTGTGGGTGTGTGTGTGTGTGTGAAGTGTGTGTGTGGGGGTGTGTGTGGGTTTGGGGGGGTGTGGTTTGTGTTGTGTATGTGTATGTGTGTGTGTGTTGTTGTGTGTGTGTGTGTGTGTGTTGTGTGTGTGTGTGTGGTGTGTGTGTGTGTGTGTGTGTGTTGTGGGTATAGTATATACATTATATCTCTATATAAATATATCTAATATATATATAACTATCTATCTCTATATCTATATCATATATGTGTGTTTGTGTGTGTGTGTGTTGTGTGTGAGTCGTGTGTGTGGTGTGGAGGTGTGTCGTCGTGTGAGTGGTGTGGTGGGGGGGGGCGGGGGGGGGGGGATAGGGGGGGGCGGGGGGCTGGGTGTGGTTTGTGGGTGTGTTTTGTGTGTGTGTGTGTGTGGGTGTGTGTGTGGGTGTGTGGTGTTTGTGTGTGTGTTTGTTTGTGTTGTCGTTGTGTGGGGGGGGGGGGGGGGGGGGGGGGGGTGGGGGGTGGGGGCGGGGGGGAGGGTGTGAGTGTGGTGTTTGTGTGTGCGGGTGGTGGTGTGTGCTCTGTTTGTGTGTGTTCGTGTGTGTGTGTATATGTTGTGTCATGGTGTGTGTGTGTGTGTCTGTCAGGTGTTGTGGTGTGTGTGTGTTGTGTGGTGTGCTGGGTGTGTGTGTGTGTGGGTGGTGTTGTCTGTATGTGTGTGTTGTGGGTTGTGATGAGAGGTGTGTGGAGTGTGTGTGTGTGTGTGTGGGTGGGGTGTGTGGGGTGTGTGTGTAGGGTGTGTGTGTGTGTGTGTGTGTGTGTGTGTGTGAGTGTTTGTTGGAGTAGCGGGAGTGTGTAGTGTGTGTGTGAGTGTGTGTGTATGTGTGCTGTTGTGGGTGTGGGTGTGTGAGTGTGTGGTGTGTGGTGTGTGTGTTGTGGTGTGTTTGTGTGTGGACGAGTTAGTGTGTGGCTGTGTGGTCTGTCTGTACTTCTTCGTGTGTGTGAGTGTGTGTGTAGGTGTGTGTGTGTGGGGTGTGTGTGTGTATGTTTGGTGGTAGTGGTGTTTGTGAGCTTGTGTCGTGTGTGTGTGTGTGGGTGGGAGTGTGCCGTAGGGTGTGTGTGTGTGTATGTGTGTGTTCGGGCTCGAGGGGAGTGTAGTGTGTGTGTGTTTGTGTGTGGTGTGTGAGGTTGATGGTGGTGTGTGTGAGAGTGTGTGGTTGTGTGAGTTGTGTGTGATGAGGGTGAGTGTCGTTCGCATGTGTCGTGAGGCATAGCTAAGTCGTTAGACTCGGGATTTGGGCTTTGTCAAGGGGAGTACCGGCGTAGTGTGGGCTTTTCGGTAGGTCTGAGTTCATAGAGTGGAGTTAGGATGGGACCGAAAGAACTATAGGTGGGGCTATGTTATTGGGGTAGTTCTAGGAGAGACAAGACACGACGCCAGACTAGCGATAGAAAGGAGGGAGAGGGGGGATGGAGTGAGGGAGGAAGGAGAGCGAGATGCGAGAGAGCAAGAGAGAGAGCGCGAGAGAGCAGAGAGAGGGAGAGGGCGGGGAGGGAGGGGGGGAGTGAGTGAGAGAGCGCGAGTCTTGTATCTCTCTATATCTCTCTATCTATGTCTTCTATATATAGATATATATATTATACTCGATCTCTCAATAGATCTATCTATATTTCTATATATTTATATATCTATTCTATTGTGTGTGTGTGTGTTGTGTGTGAGTGGGTGTGTGTGTGTGTGTGTGTGGTGTGTATGTGTGTGTGTCTGTGGTATCTATTGTTGTTAGGCGGTGAGTTGGTGGGTACCCAGGTCGTGGTGTCTCTGTATCCCCCCTCCCACCCCCCCCCCCCCCCACCCCGCCCCGCAGTGTTGTGTGGTGTGTGATGTGAGTGTGTGTGTGTGTGTGAGTGTGTGGTGTGTGGGGTGGGGTGGGAGGTGAGGGAGGGTAGTGTCGTGTGTGTGTGTGTGGCGTGTGTGATGTGTGTGTGAGTGTGTTTGTGTGGGTGTGTGTTTCGGGTGTTGTGGGTGTGGGTGTGGGTGTGTCGTGTCATGTTTGTTATGTGTGTGGGAGTTGGTGTTAGTTTGTGTGTGTTTGGTGTGTGTGTGTTGTGTGATTTGTGAGAGTGTGTGGGCTCGTGAGAGTTTTATTTGGTGCTGTGTTTTTTGATTATTTAGTGTGAGGGTTATATGAGGTAATGTTATTATTATTTTTATTTTGATTATATTTTTGATATTCTCTTGTGCTCAGATAGAACTAACATTTATATTTTTTATATATATACTATATAGTTATTGTATTTACTTTGTTATATTTTTTTTGATTTTGGTTTTTTATGGTTTTATATATTTTTTTATTATATTTTATTTTTTTTTATTTGTGGGTTATGGTTAGATTTTTATAGTCTTTCTTATATTGTGTAGTTTTGTTTGATATATTTGATATTTATTTGTTATATATTATATTTTTGATATATTTTTTTGTTGATGGTGTTCCAGGCGTCTCCTCTCTCTCGATCGCTCTCTCTCTCGCTCTCTTTCTCTCTCTGTCTTTCTCTGTCTTCTCTCTCTCTCTCGCTCACTCTCTCTTTCTTTTTCGCCTCCCCCTTTAGCTCTCCATTTTCTTTTCTTTCCTTCTCCCACTGCACCTGCGCGTTCTGGCCGCACTCCCTCCGGCTCCTCAGACTGCCACATTGCTCCAGCCCATACCCTACAGCCACGAGCCCAGGGATCTGGTTTTGTGCAATTTATGTCTCGTTTAATATTTTTGAGGGGTCAGGGGCGGGTCGGTTCTGTTGGTGGCAAGGGCCTGGGGGCATGTTGGGTTGGGTGACTGGGATATTAAGATTGCTTCTATTTTAGTCGCCGAGCATCTTGTGGGTATTTCACTCGAGAGTTTTGGGGTTTTTTTTTTTTTTTTTAGTGGTGGTGTGGGTGGTTTGTGTGTGTTGTGTGTTTAGTGTGTGTGTGTGTGTGTGTGGTGGTGTGTGTGCGTGAGTGTGTGTGTGTACGTGTGTGTTTGATGAGTGTGTGTGTGTGTTTGTTAGAGTACTTTGTTTTTTTTATTTACCGGGTTTGTGGGTTTTTTAGTTTTTGTTTTTGGTGGGGTTTGAGTGTGGTTGTGCTGTGTGTGTTGTGTGAGTGTGTGTTTGTGTGTTGTGATTGTAGTGTGCAGACTTGTGTGTGTGTTGAGGTGCTGTTTGGAGGGTGTGTGTGTGTGGGAGTGAGTTAGGGTACATTTGTTTTTTTTTTTTCGCGTTTGATGGTTTTTTCTTTCAGTGTGTGTGTGGTTTGGTGTTTGTGTGTGTGAGTGCGTAATTGAGATTTGGGTTAGTGTGTGTGGTGTGTAGTGTGTGAGTGTGTTTTGTGTGTGTGTGTTTAGATGTATTTGTTATTTTTTGCGTGTGTGTTGTTTTTTTTGTGTGTTTTTTTCTGCGTATATTTGTTTTTTATTCAGACGTTGTTTTGTTTGTTTGTTTTGTTTTGTTTTGTTTTATGAGTTTTTTTGTGTTTATTTTCGCGTCTTTGTTGTTTTTTCACTATGTGTTGGTGTGGGTGTTAATGGGTATATTGTTTGCGGATTTTAGGTTTTTGAGTTGTCTATACGCGGTACA
>NW_028234414.1:23266086-23278586 GCF_977035675.1 Penaeus japonicus
GCCCGAGCACGCAATCCTTTAGGGGGGAGGGGGGGCCGCCAGGGAAGGGGGTATCACAGTCAGGACGGCCGCCTGTTGGGGGGGGGGGATGGGAGAGATTAGGATAGGGGAAGGGGGAGGGGGCGGCCTTGTGGTAGGGGAGGGGGTAGGAAGGATGGGGGGAAACATCAACACGTGACTCGTCGTGCATCTGTATGTGTGCAGTGGCGGGAGGGAAGGGCTGGAGGGGGTCTGGCGAGCACCTGCTACGTCGGGAGTATTGAATGGGGGGGGGGAGGGGGGATAACACCTGATATAGTTGACCAAACACAAGTCGCAATTGACTCACACCGGAATAATAACAATAAGTATGCAGGAAAACGGACAAAAATCTCATTGCAATCAAGATTCTCTTTGTTTTATATAGTTTCTTAAATACAAATATACCTTAGATATAATGTATGTCTATATGTATATCACCTTTTTAATAAATATATATAAATATCCCCAGGTTTCACTCGGCCGACGGCAGCGCCCACGCCCCGCCGACGCCTCCCGAACGAGTAACAAAGCGGACAGCGGGGGCGTCCGAGTAACAACCGATGCCTGGCGCCCGCGGTGGCCACGGGCGCGGCGGGCCAGCAACACGAACAACGTGGCCTTCCGTGGCCCGGCGAGAGGGAGAGAGAGAGACGCCGCACTGGCACTCCTCGCGGGGGCCTCGCCGGCGCTCCAGGTGGCACTCCAGGTGGCACTCCAGGTGGCACTCTTGCGGCTATCGCTGTGGCTTCAGCTGGTCCCAAAGCCCCAGTCGCTTGCATGGGCTGGGGCTACAAGTGCATGTTCGAGCTCGTCACAGACATGCAACTGGGGTCCTATAACGTGTCGGCGTTGGAGAGCGAGGAGGACTCCGGGTGGAGCAGCTCCTTGTACAGCTCCGACTGCAGGAAGCGGATGTAGGCGTCCGACTCCATCAGCGCCTGCACTCTCTTCTGCGCGGCGTCGAAGATGTACTTGTCAGGGCACTCGAGATTCTTGGCGATCTGGGCGCGCGTGGCGGGGTCCAAGTTGATCTGCGGAAGAAGGGAGATCCAGGTGAGACAAAGGATTCATCAGATTGAAAAGGATATTAAAATGTATAACGTCAATCGTCGCATTCATCACCAGCACACTTCCACACCACGACGTGCGCGCACAACCATCCTCATCACAAAGGACACGTTCCTCACATGAGCACAATAAACGACCTCCTTCGACGAAGCCAAAAGTCATCAAAGAAACCAGCGAAACTAATTAGCAAAAAACAAACAAACAAAAAAAGAAAGAAACGAAACGAGTAAATTAAATAACGGAATATAACAAACGTAATCAAATAAAAGTGAAATGAACAATTGAAATAACAGTTCATGCCTGGATCTCGACCAAATCTCTCCCGTGAACCCGGCTTTCCCCTTTGACCTTTACTGAAAGACCGTCCCTCCCCGCTCCCCCTCCCCTTCCTCCCCCACGCGCTTTCCTATCCTCTGCCTCTCTTCCAGGTAGCTTAAAGGTTATAGCTTCATCCCAGCGCCTGGGAAACTTAACACAAGAGAGACTGTACATTGACAGCTGCGAAGATGTTGAAAGACAATTTGTATACTTAATTGCAACTCTTTATCTATCTGCTGTTTGCCGCATTGCAAAGAAACAAAGTAAAGTGCTGATATCATGCATGCTTATTCTCTGCTTTAAAAAATGTGCAAGATGAAGAGAATGGCAGACCTTGCAGATGCTAAAAAAGTGTTTAATTTTTTCGCTTTTTTTTTGTTCATTTATTTTGTTGTATTCGTTTTCAAACCGGATTCATATGGAAGAGAAATGCCGACTTGGTGATTGAGTTCCCCTCCCCAGGCGGTCTTAACAGCGTGTGGGTGGAACGAGAGAGAGAGAGAGAGAGAGAGAGAGAGAGAGAGAGAGAGAGAGAGAGAGAGAGAGAGAGAGAGAGAGAGAGAGAGAGAGAGAGAGAGAGAGAGAGAGAGAGAGAGAGAGAGAGAGAGAAGAAGAAGAAAACAGTACGAAATGTAAGAGAAGAGAATGCCAGATTCTTCAATGTCATGACCAATTGCATCATAGGTTTCTGTCTCTAGGAGCTTGCATGATCGGTCTCAAACGAACAAATAAAACAAACAGATATAAACATACAAATAGACTTACAAGTAACACCACAACTGTCATATACGATGGCGATGTAACATCATAAATACAATGAGAAGGAGACATAGTTCACGTTGGATCTAGAACGCCACTCTTGCTCTCCCTCTCTCTCTCTCTCTCTTTCTCTCTCTCTTTGTCTCTTTATTCCGCTTCGTTTCCTTTGTTACTTAACCCCCTTCTCCCTCTAACCCCCCACCCCCAACCTCCCTCCCGCCCACCTTCCCTCGTTCGCATCCAATTTCATGCTCTTCTTGCTCCCCTCTCTAACTACCCTCCCCCCTCCCTTCCCTATCCTTCCTCTCCTCTCTCCCCACCTCCCCCTCTTTCTACTTCCAACCGCCCACCCTCCCTCCCCGTCTCTCTCTCTCCTACAGCGGAGCATCCCACCTCTTGCTCTCGGTTGCCATAGCGACGCAGCATCCGCTTCCAGCTTCCAGTATTCATCGATCCAAAGCTAACAAGAGCCGAGGGAGATACCCCAGTGCCTTTCGGAGGGGGAGGGGGGAAGGGTAGCAATAGGGATTACGAAAAAAGGGTTAAGGGAGATGAGGAAGAGGAGGAGGAAGCTAAGAAGGAGGAGGAGGGGAAGGAGGAGAAGGAAGGGAAGAAGGAAGAGAAAGGGGAAAAAAGAGGAGGAAGGGAAGCAGGAAGAGGAAGGGAAGAAAGATGAGGAAGAGAAGAAGGAGGGGGAAGGGAGAAAAGAGAAAGGAGGTAGAGGAAGGGGAGAAAAGAGAAAACAGGAAGAAAGAGTTTGAAAGAATGTGACAACAAGAAATACGGATAAGAATTGAACTACAGAGAGTGTGACTATGCAGATGGTCCTGTGTCTCAATCAAACTTTTCGCCACGAGTCGCCGGGGCTGCTTGAAATCCCACACATCTCCACCGAAAAGGAATGATCAGAAGCCTCCCGTTAGTCACGCCGGCACCTCATCTTTCCCGGCATCTTCAGACCACGAATTGCGACAGCTAAGCGAAAGAAGTGACTCAAGAAACCGCTCGCTGATTCACGAGTCGTTTGGCCTTTTCTTCACGGCCACAACGAGGTGTATTCCCTTTTTTTCCTTTTTTTTTGAGGTCACTGAATCAGAGGGACATTCTGGGTGTGATTCAATGCACATTCATGGATGCGCACACGCACTAAAACACACACACATTGACACTAAACACTGATGCACACCCACGCAGTCTGGCGTCCTCTCTCTCTCTCTTTCTCTTTCTTTCTCTCTTTCTCTCTCTCTCTCCCTCTCTCTTTCTCTTTCTCTTTCTCTCTCTCTCTCTTTTCTCTGCTTCTGAGATTCGAACCTTCTTTCTCGGGTTCGAATCATCCGAAACAGCTCGGAAAAAGTGTTCACACTTTCGAAACCACTGATCGGAAGAGCCACGTGATCAGTTAAAAAAAAAGGTGTTTTGACAAATAAGAACCTTTTACGAACCATTTAAGAAAACACGCGACCAAACAGGCCATGACATGAATCAGGGGACTCTTCCAAACACAGCAAACAGGTGACAGGTAAGACAACTCACCTCCTTTGGCGCCTGAACTGCGACGTAATCCGAATGGATCTTGAAGGCTTTCGAAGACATCTTAGCGCTACGGGTCTTCTTGAAATCCTCGACGGCCATCCAGAATTCGACGTTCTCTTCGCTAAATTCCCTCTGGAGGAAAGCCTTGAACAACGCCTGTCCGTCTGGGGAAGAAAGGAGAAGAAAAAATTAATAATTGAAAAAGAGTAACGAAAATAATAATTGAAGGGGAAAATGTGAGGGTTAGACTAGTTTTGAAGACAACGAGAGGAACACAAAATGAGTAAGATAAACTCGATGGAGGCCAATTACTTAAAGTCTAATCTAAGAAGATGACGTAGTAAGCTATGCATTTATGCATGAATGAAAATGGAGATGCAATGAATGAGTTGCCAAGTCCTGCTTTTGTAAATGTCACTCTACGCTGATCCTTGAGCCAGACCCAGCCGCGTGACGTCACGGTTGTCACACGCTACATCACGCCACCCCCTCCCCTCCCTCTCCCCCCTCTAAGCTGACAGGTGGATGACACTCACTATCTTGCCATTCGCTAAGGACTGAATTTTTACGTTCAAATTCTAGATGAGAAATGTCTCTCCTTCTCTCCTCTCTCTCTCTCTCTCTCTCTCTCTCTCTCTCTCTCTCTCTCTCTCTCTCTCTCTCTCTCTCTCTCTCTCTCTCTCTCTCTCTCTCTCTCTCCCCCCTCTCTCTCTCTCTCCTATGACATATGCCCAAATATTTAGGCCTTTCCGAAAGCGGAACAGGTGAGCATGTTTACACAATTAGAGGATGCTGGCTGAAGCACTGTATTCATTAGTGCTTTAAAATTCACCTGGTTATTTCTGTCTATCTGTCTGTCTCCCCCCCCCCCTCTATCTCTATTGAAGGGAAGGTTTAGCTATAGAAGAGAAAACAGGCAGGAGAAGAAATATGAGAAATATATCGAAAGATGTAAAGGATATATGAATGCAAAGATATGTTGATGAAAGTGAGAGAGAGAGAGAGAGAGAGAGAGAGAGAGAGAGAGAGAGAGAGAGAGAGAAGAAATAGCCTAAGAATAAGAAAAAAAATCTAAAAATTATATAAAGACTTCGCGTCCTTGTAATCCCCCCCCCTACGCCTCCCACTAACCACACCACACACGAGAATCTATATCCGTACACACATACAAACACGTACATGTAGACACGAGATATTTCGAGCACTCGAGGCGCTGAAAAAAGCTAGCTTGGCACTGGCACTGGCACAACACCCCACACGAGCTCCTATTCCCAGCCTACCTCGGGCCTTCGGCTTCTGTATCTCCCGTGTTGCCAAGGTGGCTGCTTATTGCACCAATCAAGAGCCTGTTTAGGTCTTCTTTTTAATCAATCTTGCAATTTTGATCCAGTCCCTAACTATCCGTCGATCTTAATCTATTAACATTTTTTCATATATATTTTCTCTATGTTCCTTTTTAAAAAAATATTTTATATGAATTATTTCTTAAACAAAGGAGGATAATAATCAATATGCCTATAATATCAAAGCCAGCTACACACGGCAACAACAGGACCGACTTATGTAAAAGACACCTTCCCCCCCTCCCCCTATACTCGCTCTACCCTTCTCTCCCCTCCCTTACTCCCCCCCCCCCTCTTTTCCCCTACATTCCTCGTCGCCAGATTTCTCTCTCGTGCAAATGCAACGCCTCGCAACATTTCTGCAACGCACCTCCTCCGTTTGGCATGTTGGCGAGAGATCAAAGAATGCGTAGAAGGTTGGGATTCCTGTCATCGCACAGCTGGGGAGACAACCAAAAATATACCTTGCAAGAACCCATAAGCTATTCCTTTCTCTCTCTCTCTCTCTCTCCTTATTCTTCCCTCTCTCTTGTTTCTCCTTTCGCCCTGCTCATTTTACGCCCTCAAGACGCAACCGACGCCAAAGTGCATGAACTAACGCCATGCACTGAGCCCCTGTGCATGGTGATGGTGGAGGTCATGTCTGGTGATGACGCGCCTCTGTCTTGCATCCTGGTGGAGCTGACCACAAGAAACTAGAGTGTGTGGGCTGAGGGATGCACACACACACACACACACAGACACACACACACACAGACACACTCTCTCTCTCTCTCTCTCTCTCTCTCTCTCTCTCTCTCTCTCTCTTTCTCTCACGCAACAACACATAAAGATACTATTCCGCCCAACAAAGAGAACGCGATCGCAAAAATAACGAAACGGGGCCAGAGAAACGGGAAGAGGAAATGTTCCGCACGCAAAACAATACCGGATCATGAACCCCGTGGGAACGCACGAAAGGCCACCCGTCACAAACATACGCACGCACACTCACATACATACACACCCTTCCCGACGCATACACACAAACAACCGAATCGTATCCAATCTACCAACTTCAACCTTAATCCTTGACAAGATGACCCCCCCCCTCTCTCTCTCTCTCTCTCATCACTGACATGTCGATGCGGTTTTCATTCCCCTCCGAGAGGCTGGTAGGGGGATGTTGACTTGGACAGCAAGGTAATGGCGGCAACTCCACCCCTTTAAGGACTCTCGAGTATGGCATTGTAAGGTGGACACGTGTAAGTCCTTCGGCGCTGCTGCAGAAGGCATGACAAAGGGAACAACAAGAGGGGTCTTTTTATAGTCTTCTTTCTCTCTCTCCCTCTCTTTCTCTTTCTCGTTATCTGCTACTTAGAGTCATTACTCTAGCTTTCTTGCCTCATTCTTCTTACCTTTCTGACTATGTCTCTCCTCTCTATCTACCTTCTATCACCCCCTTTCTTCTCCTCTAGCTAATTATCTACAATCTTATGTAGCCATAAAACCCCGGGGGAATCCTAACTGACGTAAACACAGCCACAGCATCAACAGTGAAAACCCCATAACAAAGAGCTCGGGAAGTGACGTTGTGTTCCTATCATGCTACAAACCTTCCATGTGTTTTTCCCTCTTTGTTTCCCTTCTGGACGAGTGGGGATGTGTGTGTGTGTGTGGGGGGGGGGGTTGTGTACAGCGAGTGGCGTTGATGTGAGGTTTGTGATTGTGTGTGTGTGTGTGTGTTTTACTATGTAATTGGTAAATGTCTCGGTCTCTCTCTCTCTCTCTCTCTCTTATCCCATGCCCATGAGGTCATACTTATGTTTATGACGGACGGATGTTGCAGACCATGTTGATCCCTCTTAGCCATGTTGATTGCATTAATGGCCGCCCGATTGATGACATAACCAACGATTTGCAAAGGAAGGATAAGACTCTTTTACTTCCCTCTTCCAACCACTCTTCCCCCCTTCCCCCCTTCCCCCCCTCCCCCCCTCCGTGTGTGAGTAATAGCAACGCCCTTGGGGGGGAGGGAGGGAGGGGCGAGGGGGAAGTCACCACAAGTCCTTGGCGAGGGGTTTGTTCCGGGGAGGGTGAAGGAAAGGGCGAGGCAGGGGTAGGGGAAGAGGTGGAGAGGGGATGAGGGGGTAGGGGGGAAGGGGTGTGGCCTAGAGTGACTGCCCTTTGACCTCGTGTGCCGTGTGGGAGCTCTGACGTCACACGCAAGCTCGCAGGCAAATCCTGGTAAGGAAGTTGTCGCACTGGTTTTTGGGGTGTGTGGGGGGGGGGAGGGGGTGGCACATGGCGTATAATGAAGGCGTTGATGAGAGATAGAAAAAGAGAATGGGGACAGGATGCGAGAGAGAGAGAGAGAGCTAGATAGATAGATAGATAGATAGAGAGAGAGAGATAGAGAGATGAACAGAAAGATAGAGACACATAGATAGAGAAAGAGAGAGAACAAATAAGAAAGAAAGTAGAAAGAGAGATAAAGATAAAAAGGGATAAAAAAAGAAAGATCGAGAGAGCAAAATCGAAAACGAAAATAAGCAAATAAACCTCACAAAGGAAGGAAGCACCGATAAGTAAACATTACAAAAGCAATTGCAAGAAATGGCACAGCAGCGCGTCAATTAACTCAACCGGAAGTACGTCATTATACCCTAATTTATGTGATTATTCTCACGCACAATACAGGCGCATGGAAAGAATTTTTTCAACATTCTATGAAAAATTATGATATTCATATATCTACATCATGTATATTCACTTCATTTACAACAAAAAGTTCAAAAATTCTTTCCATGTTGCCCACGCAAAAAAAAAAAAAAAAAAAAAAAATCCATCCAGAAAGCCAGACACTTACATTTGGAAGCCATGAGATTATGGAAGCTCTCAGCCCAACTCTGTGCTTCTTCTGGCTGGGGTCTGACGCTGCACTGGGTCTCTCCTCGGCGCCTCAACCAACCCAGGCGAAGGCGCATGTCACTTCTGCAGGAGAGAGAGAGAGAGAAATGAGAGGTGAGTTGAGGTGATAAACGTGATAAAAGAAATGGATAAAGGAAAGGGCAGTGAGGAGGAGGGAGATAGATCGAGGGGAGTTTTATGTCTGTTGAAGGAGTGTTCAGTTAAAGGAAAATTTGATAATGGAGGCAATAATGATAATAGTAATTACAGTAATGATGATAAGGATGATTACATTCACAATAACAATAATACTGATAATGTTAATAATGATGATAATAATGACAATAATAATGATAACAACAATAGCAATACTTATAATGTTAATAAAGATAACAAAATAAAACCATATTGCGTAACCGGACACGATAAAAAGTAAATTAACACGCATTTCCTATCTGTATACGAAAACAAGAGAAAAATATCGTTCTTATTTTGATATCTATCATGTCATTATTGTGGGCTTAATGTCACAGAGATAAACACGATTTAGATACGGGATGTGTGTGTTTGTTAACAGGGGAAGAAGGGGGGGGGGGGCATGGGAGAGGGAGAGGGAGAGGGGGAAGGATAAAGAGGAAGGGGGGAAGGGCATAGGAGAGGGGGGGGCGGGTAGGAGGTAAGGGACAAAGGAGAAGGTGTGGGTAGGAGGTAAGGGATAAGGGAGAGGGAGGGTAGGAGGTAAGGGATAGGGGAGAGGAGGATGGGGGTAGGGGTAGGGGTGAGGGAGAGGGGGCTGGGGGGGTAGGGGATAGGAGGAGCTTCCGGTGATAAGGAGCCAAGTCCCGGATGATGCGGTAAGTGTGCCCGGTGTATGATACTGATATTGTGTTGCGACGCAGACAGACAGTTACGGGCGTGGAGATAGATGGATAAATAGATAGATAGAGGTAAAGATAGATAGAAAAATAGATAGATAGAAAGAGACAAATGGAGAGAGAGATTGAGAGAGAGAGAACAAGAGAGGGGAAAAGAAAAAGAAAGAAAGAGAAAGAGAAAGAGAGAGAGAGAAAGAGAAAGAGAAAGAGAGGGAGAGAGAGAGAGAGAGAGAGAGAGAGAGAGAGAGAGAGAGAGAGAGAGAAAGAGAAAGAGAAAGAAAGAGAGAGAGAGAGAGAGAGAGAGAGAGAAAGAGAAAGAGAGAGAGAGGGAGATAAAGAGAAAGAGAGAAAGAAAGAGAAAGAGAAAGAGAGAACGGGGACGCACGCGTAATGCGAATAAAATGTGTGGAAAGTGAGACACAAAAGAACAGGTTCCGGGTGAACATACCCCCTCAGCCCCTCACCCACCCCCCTCCCATGCGACCCCCTTGCTCTCTTGAGATGTGATTCCCAGCTGGAGGAGGAGGAGGAGGAGGAGGAGGGGGGAGGGGGGGAAGAGGAGAAGGAGGAGAAGGAGGAGAAGGAGGGGGAGGAAGGGGAGGAAGAGGAGGAGAAAGGTAAAGATAAAGAATACAAAAGTCAAGATAGAAGAAGATGAAGAAGAAAAGAAAAGAAAAAAAAAACGAAAAAAAAACTCTTGTCGTTTTTCTTTCTTTCTGTCTTTCATTCCTCTCCTCCTCCTTGCCCTCTTCCGCTAATCTTTGGAAAGACGCCGGACGCTTTGTGGTTGTCATTTGTCGGTTGTGATCACGTGACCAGATATGCCACGGAGAGAGAATATATTCTGTACTTGCTGAATTTGCTTATTTATTAAATCTGATTTGGAATGATATTCGTAATCAAAAGTATGAATTTATATATATATTTTCTTAATGTCATAAAGGGAAACTAAATCTAAGTTTATAAGTTTATTTGAATATTGCGTCTTTGAATACTCATGTGAGCGTGTGATCTTAAGTGACCGTTTATTTATTTATATTTTTTTTTAATGAAAATAGATCGATGAATGATCATATTCATTTTTTATCGTCCGTAGAAAAGAAAGCGCCCGAAAAGGGGGGGGGGGGAGTGTCCGGCACGGGAATTTCACTTTCTCGGATCCCCTCCCTCCCCCCTCCCCCCTTCCCCCTTCTCCTCCTCATTTTTTTCTCAATTTGCAAACGAGAATAACCGGGTATGAAGTGATCATAATCTCTAAAACAAATAAAAATAAAAGAAAATGTCCCAAACAATTAAAAACAACAAAAACAATGAGGAAGATCTGAGCGATGCAAAGAGGAATCGGTCAGCGAACGAAGCTCGTACTGAGGGAGTGACACAGCTGTAGCGCGTGACGTCAGCATGACGTCACGGCGACCGCTTAAAAAAAACGGTCCACGGCTTGGCGGTCTCGTTGAAGCAGACCATAATGGCCACTATGACCTCTCCTCATTCCCAGGGTGATTGTGGTGAGGTTGTGGTTCAGATTTTTTTCGGTTTATTAATATTATGAGCTTGTATACTTGTGATATGTTTTCTGTCTCGTGGTTGCTCCTCTCTCTCTCTCTCTCTCTCTCTCTCTCTCTCTCTCTCTCTCTCTCTCTCTCTCTCTCTCTCTCTCTCTCTCTCTCTCTCTCTCTCTCTCTCTCTCTCTCGGTACATTTACAGTGGTTCTGAAAGTGATTACTATCACATATATACAATACTGTTTTCTGCCCGCGTCAACTATCCTTTCTACCTGAAACATGTTCATAAAAAAAGAAAAAAGAAACACACACACGCATAAAGCAACAATGAAAACAATGGGCGTGCAAAGTGACCGTAAAGCAAAACCATATATAAGTATAGGTATAGTACGTGCGTCATTCAACCCTCAGACCACCTGCACACACACACATACACACACACACACACACACACACACATATACACACGCAACTACATATGCACACAAGCTGACGTCAAAGGACACTTGCTAGACCGTATAATGGCTAACATTAATAAGTCTAAAAGGGCGAGAAATTAACTGACCGCTTAAAATAGCCTCCAGGTAACCTCACGTGTCAAAATTCAGGTTATCACTCTATTATATATATATATATATATATATATATATATATATATATATATATATATATATATATATATATATATATATCCGTTTTCAAACACACAAACAAACACTTGCAAATACACACAGACCCTTTCCAAACATACATGCCCACAAACAGGCCCTTTCTAAGACCTCTTAGACACTTTCAAAGTCACGTCCACACTTCCTAAGACACATAGACAATTTTAAAACATACACAGACACTTCTCAAGACACACCAGCATTTTCAAAGACATATAGACACATCCAAAGACACAGAGATACATCCAAAGACACAAAGACACATCCAAAGACACAGAGACACACCCAGACACCTCCCCCTCCCCCCTAAAAACACAAGACAAAGTGTCCATTTCTTTACCGTTTGCCGTGCGCGATCGAGTCAGCGATGGCAGAGTTGAGGGACCCCAAGACACTCTTTGTGGCTTTCAGGGACTCCCTTCTGATGTCAGTGGCAATCATGATGCTTCTGAAGTAGTTACTGGTTCTCCTGAACACTTGATTCGACCTCGGAGCTTCTTCTCCTCAGTGACCTGG
The DNA here is from genome assembly GCF_977035675.1 of Penaeus japonicus. Taxonomy (NCBI): domain Eukaryota; kingdom Metazoa; phylum Arthropoda; class Malacostraca; order Decapoda; family Penaeidae; genus Penaeus; species Penaeus japonicus. The sequence goes on from NW_028234414.1 coordinate 23,277,582, forward strand.
CGTCGTGCGAGGTCGGTGGGGCCGGACCGGGCGAACTCACGTCGGGTCACGGGGCGGGAGGCGAAAGTACAAAAAAATATGTACGCGGAGCCGATCGATGCTAGAACGTGGGAGGCAAGGTGGGTTTCCGAAGCGTTTTTGTTGCACTGTGCTCTCACAATTCAAGTTCACTAGAGAGTAATAGCTGTCTTTGTGCTGTTAACCCTTTCTTTTCAAATCCTTTAAGAGTGAAATGCCTCGGAGGGTTGATGCAGCAGCAGTAGTAGTTGCCTGTCGTGTGAAGGCGCGTGTTTTAACTGTCGCTTGGTTGGTTCAAAGAAAGCGATAATTTCCCTTCACGATGTCTTGCTGTGTTGATTTTCCGTCACACAAACACACTCACAATCCCAAACAATAAGACTGTGGTTGATGTAGCCCTTGGATATAGCGAGCGAGCAGGAGGTATAACCGTGTTGCTTCCTCGGGGCTCAGAGCTGATCTGTGGAGAGCCCCGAGACGCCCCGCTATATATACATGGGCGAGCGCACCCACTTGCTCATGCGTACGGCAATGCTTCTGGTCGAGACGTGGTGGTGGTGATGACAACGGCGGGGGTGATAGAGGGGGGGAGCAGAGATGATGATGATGATGAAAATGGTGAAAATCAAGGCGTGATGATGGTTAATGACAGAGATGGTGATGCCGGTGGTGACAAAGGAGGTGTTGAAAACAGAGTGTGATGATGGTGGTGGCTATGCTGAGGAGGGTGGTGATGGTGATAAAGTAGGTGATAGCCAAGTCGATGATGGTGATGATAATGTGGGTGACGATCATAGTTGCAGAGGTACCGGTGGTCATGGGTTGTTGTAGAGTTGTTAATGATAAAGACTAATTTGCAACCAGAATGCTAACGGTAACGCAAAATTTCGCTGTGGTTAGCGGAGGTGTTGAATGACGACGGAATCGCGGCCGTTGCAGAGTTGCAATTTAGGTTGCACGGGTTTGTTGAAGAATTTAGTAACACAG
>NW_028234414.1:23301086-23306086 GCF_977035675.1 Penaeus japonicus
ACATAAAGTACATAAACACTTAGGTACACATATGCAGAACACACACACACACACACACACACACACACTTACACACACTTACACACATACACACACACACACACACACACACACACAGACACACACGACCCCCCCTCCCACCCACCCAACCCCTACATATATATTCTACTTAGTACTGGAAAATTTCGCAAAGAAAGTTTGGAAATCTTACGAAAGAAACCGTAAAAGAGAAAATTAGATGAAACTTGTGTTATGTTATGTATCGCTATGTGTCTAGGTTGAATGTATTACACGACGTAAATGTAAGAAAAGCACATTATGAAAAAAAAGTGTTTACGTAACAGTGCTCAAGTATTCGTATTGTATCACAGGTTTTGTAAATTGTTTTCCAAGCAAGAGTGGCAGGTTTCTGGTGACGTTTGATACTGTCCAGGTGACCATTTCTCTATTTCTTTCTTTATCCAGTTGCCTCTGCCTTTTCTCACAGGGTTTCCTAATTTTTCTCTCACAAAAAAAGGATGTAATTTCTTTTTCGAATCTAAAAAAAGCTGGCTATATTCCTCCCCTCCTCGTTTGCCTTCCTTGAAAACTCATTTGCGAATGAGTTTTCCGAATGTTTTCCTCAATACTATACCTACATACACGCGTGCACGGAAACGGATGTGTGACACGAGGAACAAATGTGTTTGTCAAGAACAGGTACAGAGGGCGTGGATTGTATTGTCTTTCTTAAACGTTGTACATAGTCACTTATTTAACAACCTTTATGGATGAAATCGCTCGTCGGAACTCGTTCTAGCCCAAGAACTCCAAAATGTTCACTTTAAGATAAAGAAAAAAAGGAAAGCTGAAAAAAATCTATAAGAGTACAATGAGTATAATAACGAACACAAATATCATTACAGCCTCAACGAATGTCCTATTTTTTCTTATTCTTCTTAAAAACCCGTTTTTTTCTACGTAAAATGAACTCGAAGAGGAACACCGCCTAAAAAAAAAGAAAGAAAAAAAAAAAAAAAAAAATCCCGAAATGCGCGTCATTGCAACGAATAATGCTGACTCCTTGAAACTCAAAACAGCATTGTTTCCTATGTTCTGTTTACCTTGAAAGGATTGCCATATTTTCCTTCCTTGCAATTGCGCTGTGCAAGACATGGAAACTGTTCTAGAAAACTTTCGCTTTTACTAATACAATTTATGATAATACTTTTTATCATTTGTCAGCATTGATTGCTGTCATGGTTGTTGTAGGACTAATATTCATTATTGCTATTATTTGTATCTTTATCATTACTGTTGTTGTTATTATCATTATCCATATTTTTACCATTATTATCATCATAATCATAATTGCTGTTGTTGTTATTATAATCTTCATTATTACTATTCATCATTATCACTGTTACTGTCATTGCATTATTATCATTATCTTTGTCAACATCATTATCATTACAATTATCATGCACGTGATTATTGTCATCATTATCATCATCATCATCATTAATACTTCATCTTTACCACAATCATTGTCATTATCATTAATGGTATCATTGTTAATGTATTACCATTATTAGTATCGTTATCATTATCATCATTATTCTTATCATTAACATCATTATTATTATCATCATAATTACGATTTTTATTATCATCAGCAGCACTACTGTTATCATTATTATCATCATCATCATTATCAGTATTCCTATTATCATTCCTATGATCATTATCATTAATATTCCTGTTACCATTGACTATCATTATCACCATCATTATCATAATCATAATAATCATCATTATTATCATAATCACACATCTTCAGCCTTATTATCATAATCATTATAATCATTACCATCATGATCACACATCTAATTATTATCATTATCATTCTCATCATCATCATAATCCCTATCACCTTCACCCTCATTATTATAATCATCATCACCATCATTATCAACAGTAACAACTCTGCAAATTATGTTCACACACGCACTCAATTTCAACCGTTTGCTCGTTCGAGTTACAGGCTGCATCCGCGTGTATTCTATTGCAGGTCAATATCCGTATTATCATGGAATTAGAGCCCTTCCGACAATGGTGCAACGTTCAAAATAATCTTATGAATTTAGCACCAAGTCTAAGACAAATACATTCCGATGACAGCTGAATTAAAATTGAAATCCTTTGTATTCCAATCACTTTAGTGAGATATTCAAAACAAGGCTCCTTTGGCTAAGCCTAGATCCGGTTCTTTCGAGGAAACTGCTTGCATGTACAAGCAGAATATGAATGAGAACACAGAGGTATTTATGTATCTATCCTGCTATCTATCTGGTTATCTTTGTGTATGTGTTTGTGTGTGTGTGGAGTTTTATGTCTATGTAGCTGTATGTATTTGTATGTCTGTACGGACGTGTGTGTGTGTGTGTGTGTGTGTGTGTGTGTGTGTGTGTGTGTGTGTGTGTGTCCGTTTGTCCCTATCTCTACACGCATGAAAACATATCTCTGTGTTTGCAACGTACATTTGCAAATGAACACTCACATTCACCCCTCCTCTGGGCATCACACAGTTATACAACTCTTACACATACCATATGTAATCGCCCAAAGCACATAATACTGACGTACCCGAGCGCAGAAACTTTTATATTAGTGTCACATATAACGTTCAAAGTTTTTGGATATGAATATGCTAGATATTGACAGATTGACCTGTTTGATATCAATGTTTTCATAAGTTTTAGTTTTTTATTAATCTTATTTATTTATCTATATTATTTTTTTCGGTATAATCTTTCTCCTCATCATTTTCATATTTATGTTAACACTGTTGTTGGTATCATCATTATGATCACCATTATTATTATTACCATCACTGTTTTTATTATTATTGTTATTATCATTACCATTATTGTTGATGTTATCATTATCATCATCATTATTACCATTATTTTTATCATAATCATTATAATGATTATGATCCTTTTTTATTATCATCATTATCATTATTATCATCATTACCACATCATAATCACTGTCGTTATCATTTTTATTGAGATCACTATAATTATCATCATCTTTATAATTTACATTTTTTTAATCATTTACATAAGCTTACACGACGAATGCGTAATTCCATTTTAGAAGATAATCATACTATGGACATTAATCTGTAGTTATGATGTTTTATAAACACCGTTAATTTCATTCGTTTTATAATCTGCCCTGACAAGGGTGGTAATCAACCTTCTATAAAATCAAGTTATGATATATATTTTTTGTCGTGTTTTATATTCCATATCCTGAGAATTCCTCAATTTAATCTTCGTTATGATTTGATATATATTTCTAAGTCTCTAAATCTAAATAATTTAGATCTTTATTCTTTTTATTTCTTTGTCTAATCTCTTTATTAGGATTTATCCATACTCTCTCTTTTATCATATTTTCTTTGCCTGTTTCTCTGTAGGATCTGTTGGCGAGGAGAAGGGAATAAGGGAGAAAAATAAAGGGAAAAAGAAAAATGGAGGAAAAGGAGGATAAGGAAGAATGAGAGAAGAGGGAGAAAAAGAAGGATGAGGGTTAGGATGAAGAGGATGATGATGATGATGATGATGATGATGATGATGAGGATGAGGATGAGGATGAGGATGAGGATGATGATGATGATGATGATGATGATGATGATGATGATGATGATGATGATGATGATGATGAGGAGGAGGAGGAGGAGGAGGAGGAGGATAAGGATGATGATGATGATGATGATGATGATGAGGAGGAGGAGGAGGAGGAAGAAGAAGAAGAAGAAGAAGGGGAAGTAAAAAGGAGGAGGCGGAGGAAGAGGAAGAGAAGTAGGAGTAAATGAAGAAGGAGGAGGAAGCAGAAAATGAGAAATAGGAGAAAAAATAAGGCGGCGGCGGAGAAGGAAGAGGGAGAAGGAGAGGAGGAGGAGGAAGAGCAAATAAAGAAGGGAAAGAGGAGGAGGTGGTGGATTAAAAACGCGTAGGTGAAGATGAAAAAGAGAAAGAAAGTGAAAGAGAAAAAAAGGAGTAGGAGAAATAGAAGAAACAATATGGAAAAGAGAGAAAAAAAAAGAATAATAGGAAGGGTGAGAAGAAGGAGGAAGAGAAAAAAAAAATAAAAAAAAAGAGGGAAGAAGAGGAAGAGGAGGAAAATTAAGAGGAGAGGAGAAAAAGAAGAAGAGTGAGAAGGAGAAGAACAACACAGAAGGAGAAGAAAGGAAATATAGAAGAAGAAAAAAGAGAAGAAAGATGAAAAAGAAGAAGGAGAAGAGAAAAAAGAAAAGAAAGAAAAACAACAACAACAACAGAAAATGAAGAAGTGGAAGAAAAAGAATGAATAATGAATAAGAAAAGGAAACAAGAAAGAAAAGAAGAAAGCTCAATAAAAGGTTATTATGTGTTTCTACTAAGTGGAGTGTTTGTCTGCTCTTCGCTAAACTGGAGGCAGTTCGTTACATAATACAAAGATGTTAAGAGGCTAAGATCTAACTCGCTTGTGCTCCGCTCTGAGAGATGGAAAGGTCAAGCAGAAGAATCCTTTGGGTTATCTTTTGCTAAATTGAAGTTAGAAGATGCCGTAAGGTGGCTGTGGGTGGGGGCTGCATACACACACACGCACGCACGCACACACACACACACACACACACGCACATACTCACACACACACACACACACATATACACGCACACACAATACATGTGTGTGTGTTTGTGAGTGTGTTTGTTCACGTTCATTCGGATTCTGATGTTTCTTTTCCTTGTAATTCTATCATACGAATGATCTTCAAAATACTTCATCTTTAACTTATCATGGTAAATATTTTAGGAGTATTTTCTGAAGGTCATTTACACTGGAAGGGTCAACGTGCAGTGCATAATGGGTTTTCCAAATTGGTTAGTCTTCTTGCATAAAGGGCACTGTTCCATTTATTAAACATTTCAATTCTCTTCATGCACTGTTAGGAGGAGAGATTGCAAA
>NW_028234414.1:23323586-23328586 GCF_977035675.1 Penaeus japonicus
GCATCTTGTCGCGGACCAGCAGATCTCATTATAAATAGCTCTATTTTCGACAGCATACGTGATTGGGGCAACTTCAAGACAAAACTACGCCAGAAGTTCCGAGGAACAAGCTCTACTAGTGATTTTTTCCGTCTCCTCCATGAACACCGCCTCACAAGTGGTCAAGCCCCTTTAGACTTTTATATTACCCTTGAAGGGGCAGTTTATCAAGGTGTTCGAGACTACCCTACTGCAGTTGGGGATCCAGATGAGCTGATTAAGAGGCTCTTTTTGCAAGGTCTTCCAGGCTGGTTAAGGGAGATGTGTGCCATGTCGGAAAATGCTCCCCTGCAACAACTGGTGGACACGACTCAGCGGGTATGGAATGCACGTGTGGGCATCCGGGCAGGGGAAGAAGGGCCAACTCGTCTATTCCCTTCATCTGCAAGATCTGGGAGTAGAGTAGCAGGAATTGATGTACCTTCCCAGGATAACGTTTCACGATCTTTTGGACTTGTACCACGACGACCATCTCGGCAAGCAGATCAATTTAGGAAAGCAACTGCTCGTACGTGTTGGGCGTGCCGTCAGGAAGGGCATTTCCGGAGAGAATGTCCCTTTCTCAACATCCCGAGCGGAATGGGGCCTGCTGCATCGGGAGAAGAGCCATACCCTAGGGGGCAGGGTCCCAGAGTGCAGTTCAATGAGCAACAACCAAATAACCGGACATAAATGGCCTTGTGGACGACCAACTGTTGCAATGAACATAGAGGGGAAATCAATACGAACCTTCATTGACACAGGGAGTCAGGTAACCTTATTGAGAAAGGAAGCTGTTGCACATCTTTCACCCCGTAGGACTTTTATTGCAGCTCGAGGTCTTAGAGGAGTCTCGGGAAAGAGCTTCCTGTGGTTGAAGAGTTGGATATTGAGATTTGGATAAAATCTGGGAAACGATTAATTCATAGGGTTATTGTTGTTGATAATGTATCCTTTCCAGGTGATCTTCTTGTCGGAGTTGATCTGTTGCGCAGAATGAATTATAAGATCATACATGATGCCTCTACTCAGGAAGCGTATCTTCATCTCGATAATGCCGTTTATCCATTGCAGTATGAGAAGGGTGAATCATTGCAACTCGTATCATTTTTGCAAGCAAATGTGCATCCCCCTGTTGTTCGTTTGGCTCCAACTCGCACGACGGTTTGTCCAGCTCATACTGGTATGTATGTTAATTGTCACCTATCTCCCCATCTACGTGGGAAATCGGTTTTGATATCCAGCTGCACTACTGCACTGGACGTACCCCGAACCCTCGTGGTTCCAAGTGATGCTAAATGTTCAGTTTTTGTTGTGAATTTGTCTTCTAAACCTGTTACATTGCGTAATGGGTCTCATTTTTGTATAGCAGAGGAGGTTCAACTTTTCAATGCTGATGGTGCTAAAGAAAATATTATTATTTCAGAAAAAGCTGCTGTTGATTTGGATGATCGGAATGAAGTTGCTGATTTTGTGTGGGAAGAGGACGAGTTTGATAGAGAGCATGGTCTTCAGCTGGCAGATAACTCGCAGGTAGATGATGAATTGTGTTCTTTGTTGCCCGAGAGTGATACTGTGGGAAAAATTGATGCTGCTTTAGAAGCAAGTGCAACGGCGGAATTAGCACTAATTGAAGCAGACAGTGAGGATGTTGTTGCTGGACCATCGCTGGGCCATCTTAACTCGAAGAAACGTGACCAGTTAAGGGCAGTGCTAGCTAAGTTTCCATCCCTCTTCTCAGGGGATAAGACACAAGTAGGCTTAGTTCCTGGTGTAACTCATAAGATCATGACGAAAGATACAAATCCAATATGCACTAGGCAGTGGCGTCTACCAGAGTCAGCTAAACAAAAGATCCGTAAAGAATGTGATGACATGATTAAAGCTGGCATTATTGAACCATCAACATCTCCATGGCTATCTCCTGTAGTGTTAGTCAAAAAGAAAGATGGGACCTTGCGTTTCTGCGTGGATTACCGTAACTTAAATGCAGTGACTATTGCTGATACATATCCTCTTCCGAGGATTGATGAGCTTGTGGATGAGCTCAGAGACACTCAGGTCTTTTCCCTTCTTGATAGCCGTTCTGCATACTGGTCAGTGGCTGTAGATCCTTCTGATAAGCCTAAAACTGCTTTCAGCGACGGCTACCGTCTTTTTCAGTTTCGCCGAATGCCTTTTGGGCTTTCCACAGCACCAACAACATTCCAACGCACTATGAATATAGTACTTTCCCCAGTTCTTGGCAGGCACACACTTGCTTATTTAGATGATGTTGTAGTTTACAGCCCTGATTTCGCATCACACCTTGTACAGCTTGAGGAAACGCTAAGAGTTCTTGATAATGCTGGTTTCAAGCTTAACATGTCAAAATGCGAGTTTGCAGTGCAGGAGTTTCGATTCCTTGGATTTAAAGTGACCCCTGAAGGTATATTGCCAGACCCTGAAAAGGTACGTAGCATTGTGAACATGCCACCTCCGCGAAATGCAAAGGGCGTGCGCCGTTTTCTTGGCGCTACCGGTTTCTTTAGGAAACATATACCTAAATATGCTGCTATAGCAGCACCATTGACGCAGCTTACCAGGAAAGATCAACCATTCAGTTGGGGTACTCGTGAGCAGGAAGCATTTCAGTCTTTAAAGGGTAAGCTAGCCTCTGCGCCTATATTACAGAAACCTCGTTTTAACGATCCCTTTGAGGTACATACAGATGCGTCGCAAACAGCTATTGGTGCTTGTTTAATGCAGAGGGACACTGATGGTAATCCTGCTGCAGTTGCATACTTTTCCCGTAAACTTCGGGGGGGCAGAAACACGCTATTCTGCAACAGATGCCGAAGCTCTGGCTGTGGTAGAAGGAGTAAGGGCATTTGATCCTTACATTTATGGTAGACAATTTATCGTCTATACTGATCATCGCCCATTGGTTTATGTTTTTACGAGGAAGACAAAAAGTCCTCGTATGTCACGCTGGGCATATGAGCTCTCCCATTACCAATTTAAGATCGTCTATAAGCAGGGAATCCAACACAAAGTACCTGATATGTTATCTCGTGCTATAGGGCAAGTCGATCTTGCCGATGTTGACCCGATTGCAATGCGGGAGGAACAAATTAAAGACCCATTGCTCTTAGAAATTATTGAGTATCTTGAGGAAAGGAGTGTGCCTAAGAAGAAGCTACCTTTAGCTTTAGAGGAATTTTCTTTGCAGAATGGCGTTCTTTATCACATTCGTGAGTTACCTGGACATGTAGTGCATCAGTTGTAGTTCCACGTTCATTACGTACAGCTGCCTTGAAACTTGCACATAACAGTGCATTTGCTTCCCATCCTGGTATATTTAGGACCTATCAAAAGTTAAGGGACCTATTTTATTTTCCTAACATGTTGCGAGATGTTAAAAGTTATGTTACTTCATGTGCAACATGTCAGCGAAGAAAGGGTACTCCACATAGGGCCCCTTTGGCTGCTGCCCCAGAGGTATCGGCTCCATTTCAGAAAGTGTCAGCTGATCTTGTGGATTGTGGCCAGTCGAATGGTGGATATAGGTATATTCTTGTTTTGATTGACCATCTAACACGGTTTTTACAGTTGATTCCGGTCCCTTCCAAGGAAGCAGAGGTGATTGCCGAAGCTTATATTAATGACTTTCTAACAATTTTTGGTCCGCCACGGCTCCTACAGACGGATGGTGGGTGTGAGTTTACTAATAGACTATTTACTCAGGTATGTGATATTGTCAAAACTAAGACTCATCTTACCATTGCATGTCACCCACAAGCTAATGGGATGGTTGAAAGATCTAATAAGGTGGTGAAAGAGGCATTAGCGACTCTAACTGAACGACATCCTTTAGAGTGGCATCAGTATGTCCCTCAGGTCCGGCTAGCATTGAATACTGCATTTCATAGCTCGGTAGGTGACCAGCCACTGTATCTCCTTATGGGTCATAATGGTCATTTCCCTGTAGGTCTTTCAAATAATGTGACGTTTGCATCGATGCCGCGAAAGAGTTTCATGATGCTTTACAGGAAGCGCGATATGTTGCAGTTGAAACCTCGCGTCGGGCACGGGAAACTTGGCGAGAAACTACAATAAACGATGCAGAAAAGTACCTGCAATGGATGTTGGGTCACTCATTCTGTTTAGAAATTTCCGCCGGCTTACTGGTCCTCGCAGGACTTTAGGTTCTCGCTGGGATGGGCCAGCCCGAATCATTAAACGTATCGGACCTGTAACTTACATTACTCAGGATGTAGAACCACCTTATAAAGAACGCAGGCTACATGCTAACCAGATTAAACCTTTCAGGACACCTGAGGAGCTAGCATTTGTGAATGATCGACAGAATGTGCCAGTCGATCCAGGTGTTGACATACAGCCGCTAAATCAGGAGGATGCTGACACAGATCCTCAGGAAGTACTACTTTTATCCTCTGTGCGACCTGGTTGAGCTGCAACACAGGTCATCCTGTTAATAGTTTTTAAATATGTGTATTTTGTATGTAATTTTGGTTCCTTTATGTTTGTAACCTTTTATACGTGTTTGTTTTGAGTTCAGTTTCAATTTTAAGTTGTACTATTTATTTTAGTTCTTAATGTTTTATTATCAAGTTTATTTTAGTCGTAAGCATTGTCTTATTTCTTGTACTTATATTTAGTTTACCGGTTTATGTGTACTTCTGAGCTAGCATTTGACCGGTTTTCATAAGTTTGACTCTTTTATTTCCTTTAGGTATGTTTATTTTTCTTAATGTTTTTATTGTTTTAAGAGTTCTGGTAGTTTTTCTTTGTGGGCCGGCTCAGTATATACAGCCTTTATAATTGCTGCCTTTTCATATCCACAGTTCCTGCCACTGCGAAGGAGCCGAGGGAAGGGGCTCCAGCCATGTATTTGGATATGTTGTGACTGTCTCCCACAGATGCTTCGGTCACAGGTCACCCATTCCCACCATTTAGGAGAAGAGGGCGGGACGAGTCGT
>NW_028234414.1:23339750-23342439 GCF_977035675.1 Penaeus japonicus
ATATATGTATATATATGTACATGTATGTATGTATATATGTATATATATATGTTTATATATACGTATATATATATATATATATATATATATATATATATATATATATATATATATATATATACATATATACACACACACGCACATATATATATATATATACATAAAACAGCGAAACAATGACTAAGAAATCATCCAAAGAACGGAAAAAACAAGATTGGTAACAACCTCACAGTTTTTTCTTGATTCCGGATTGCCTCGTCCTCTTGTGCTTTCTCCCCTCTAAGCAAGCAGAAATTACATTTTTATAGTTTAAATGTTGGGGCGTCAAATAAGATAAAGTAAATAACCCTACTTACAGATGACTTTAGTAATGCGGATTTAATTTTATATAGAGGTGTATATAATAATTATTATAATAATATTTTTATCATATTATGAAATTGTGCTGATATTAAGGTATTGTATTAATGATACATAATACAATTATTATAAATGATACAATGATAACACTCGTTAGAATAGATATAACTAAATAATAATTTAAATCATGAGAATGATAAGTAAAAAAATAAACAATAACGAAAATATAAAATAATGTACTAAACAACATTATGATAATTCAACAATGCCAGTGCGAATGCTGATAAGAAATATATAATCATTATTATTATAAGAGAAAAGATCCATCAAACAACAACACAAAAAACAACAACATGACCTACGGAAATAGAACAAACAACAACAATAGAAAATAAAAATAGCAGTCACGTTATTTATTATACTTCTTGTCCTACTTCCTCTTTCCCCATATTCTAATTGATTTTTTGCGTTCCCTCTTTTTCCTTTTTTGTGATGGTGAGAATAGGTGACAATGTGGTTTTTCTATTTTTGTTTATAGTTATTATTAAATAACATATATTATTATAAATAGTTATATTTTTTTTTAGTTATTATCATTTTTTGTTTTTATTTGTTGAGTTTATTCATTTTTTGTCAACATGATTACTTTTATATCATTATTATATCATTATTATTGTTACTGATATGATCATCATTGTTATTAATTATATATTATTATTCCACTACTTTTATCATCATCATCGGTATATCATTTTTGCTATCCATAGTCATCACCATTTCTATCAAATATGTATAATTTAATTCATAGGCTATCATTCTTGTTTTTTATTTCTTATTACCATTATAAATTATTACATTCTCATTATCAGATTATTTGTAATTTATTGTTATGGTTACGATCATCATTAATAAACATCAAAATCTTTTTACATTCTACCATCATCATCATCACTGAATTGTTATTATTATCGATATGTTATCTCATTATCATTTTTTTTTTATCCATCGTTATCAAGTCATCCATTATTATTTCTTCTTTTCATCATTATTATTTCTTTTCTTTACCATCATCCTTTTCTATTGTGTATTTATCCTTATCATCGACATTAACACGCCCTTATCATTATATCATTTTATCATTTATCAAATTTATGTTAATGCAAATATTGTTTTCTTCCTATCACCATCATTGTTAGCAGTAAACCTCCATCGTAATAATTCTTTCATCCTTATCCTAAATTCTTACCTATACCTCCAAACATCAGATCAACATCTTTTGCTTTCTATCCCCCCAACCTCCTACTCCCCACCCTCCCCCCTCCCCGCACTCCCCTTCTACCCTCTATCCAACTACATCCCCCCCCACCTCACCCCACCCCCCATACTCCCACTTTCATCTTCCTCTTATCTTCTTTAACCCCTCCCCCCCCCCTCTGCTAGCGCGTTAATTAAAAAGGTGCGAATGATATATACCCTTTTGTCACTTGCAGTAGGAACAGAGAGAAAAATCAATTAAGAAAGAGAAAGACACACACACACACATACACACCAGACACACACACACAACAACACCCCTACCACCACACACCACACACACACTCACACACACACACACACACACAGTATATAACTTACAGATCATGTATATGATTTTTTTCTGTTTCTTAATTCTTATATTTTCTTGTACTTTTAGAGAAAAATACAACGAACAATTCATACGTACTGTTTTTTGCAATGAACAATTCTAAAGTAGGTCTAGCAAAAACTCTAAACGAAACGCTCCTAGCCACAAACGCCCCACTCATTGCTTCCTTGAAGGTATCACCGACTCTCCAGGAAGTGTCAGGCTTTCAACTTCAAAGCACATGCTCAGTTTGCTTTGCAAAGTATTGGAAGAGGCGGCAGACGTCAGAGGACAGTGTCGGAGAAGCTGTTTCCTGGGATAACATAATTAATGGAGAGGAGACACAAATAAACATTGTAGCAAAGCAACTTTTTCAAGAGTGTTATATAGTTCTAATAATAGTGGTGGATCACATTACCCCTACTATTACTACCACACACACACACACACACAAACACACACAAACACGCACACACACAAACACAAACACACATACACACACACAAACACACACACACGCGTGCGATTTTCTGCCCAATGACATTCATAATTTTCCATATCAAAACTTCCTAATCATCATCATCATGATCATCACAACCGTCATCATGATCATCATCTCGATCCAATTTTACAAAAGTATAAAGAAGTTTCCTTTCTCGTGCAATTAACTCCTCGTCCCTTCTTCCGGGAAACTAGGAATGAAAA
>NW_028234414.1:23342539-23345039 GCF_977035675.1 Penaeus japonicus
ATACTATATATATATATATATATATATATATCATATATATAATATTATATATTTATATATATATGTATGTATGTATGTATATAAATATACATATATATGTATATATAAATATACAAACTTATGTATATATATATATATATATTATAACTATATAAAATATATATATATATAATATATTATATATGTATATATATATATGATTTATATAATTTATATATATACCCCCATATTATATTATATATGTATATATATGTATATTATATATGTATATATATATAAATACATTTATATATATATATATATTATATATATATATATATATATATTATATATATATATATATATATATATTAATATACGTATATTTATATTATATATATATATTAATATATATATATATAGAATATATATATATATAATATGTATACATATATATATATATGTGTGTATCACACCTCACACACAAAAACACATGTGTGTGTAAAGCAAAAATAACATTAAAACCAATTATAGTGTGCTACAGATTAATTGTGTATATTAATTACACACGTGTTAATTGATTATGTATATAACAACATATATATATATAATAAATATATTATATATATAATAATTATATATATATATTAATATATATTAGATATATTTATTTTTTTATAGAACAACACCCACGTAATCCATTTATTCCTCTTCAATACTTAATACCAAAAAAAAACTACTTATACATTTGATTCACCTATTATTAGCAATAGGTACAAAGCTTATGATTTCCTCTAGCAGTAAGAAAAAGGAAAGGTTCAAAACTTATTCATGCTGTTATTCAGGGAACAAAGAACAGGTTCGTTTCATTCCTAGTTTCCCGGAAGAAGGGACGAGGAGTTAATTGCACGAGAAAGGAAACTTCTTTATACTTTTGTAAAATTGGATCAATGATGATGATCATGATAGACGGTTGTGGATGATTCATGATGATGATGATTTCATTCAGGAAGAGTTTTGATATGGAAAATTATGAATGTCATTGGGCAGAAAATTGCACGGGTGTGTGTGTGTGTTTGTGTGTTTGTGTTTGTGTGTGTGTGTGTGTGTGTTTGTGTGTGTGTGGTGTGTGTGTGTGTTTGTGTGTGTGTGGTGTGTGTATGTGTGTTTGTGTTTGTGTTTGTGTTTGTGTGTGTGTGTATGTTTGTGTGTGTGTGTGTGTGTGTGTGCGTGGTATTAATAGTAGGCGTAATGTGATCTACCACTATTTGTGTCTCCTCTCCATTAATTATGTTATCCCAGGAAACAGCTTCTCCGACACTGTCCTCTGACGTCTGCCGCCTCTTCCAATACTTTGCAAAGCAAACTGAGCATGTGCTTTGAAGTTGAAAGCCTGACACTTCCTGGAGAGTCGGTGATACCTTCAAGGAAGCAATGAGTGGGGCGTTTGTGCATCAGGAGGTTTCGTCTTAACAGTTTTGCTTGACATCACTTTCAAGAAATTGTTAATGCAAAAACAGTACGTTTGAATGTGTGTTGTTTTTTTCTCCAAAAGTACAAAGAAAATATAAGAAATATAAGGAAAAAATAATTTCACTGATACTGTAAGTCTATCTACGGTCGTGTTTCTGAAGAAAAACAATTATGTTTCGATTCCATGATATTCAAAAGCTACTTTTTCTATATTTTTTTTCACTAGAACTATTGTATACTATATATATATATATATATATATATATATATATATATATATATATATATATACAAGATATATATATATATATTTATATATATATAAGCATATAGTGTGTGTGTGTGTGTGTGTGTGTGTGTGTGTGTGTGTGTGTGTGTGTGTGTGTGTGTGTGTGTGTGTGTGTGTGTGTGTGTGTGTGTCTGTGTGTGTGTGTCTGTGTGTATGTGTGTGTGTGTGTCTTTCTCTTTCTCTATTTCATTTTCTCTCTCTGTTCACGCTCTGCACACGTGACCAAAAAGGGTATATATCACCTTCCGCCACCTTTATTAATTAACGAGCTAGCAGAAGGGGGATAGGAAGACGACAAGAGGAGTTGGTGGGGGGGGGGGGGGGGGGGGGAGGGGAGGGAGCGGGAGGGGGGGGGGGGGGGGGGGGGGGGGGGGGGGGGGGGGGGGTGGGAGTTGGAAGAGGAAGAAGGGAAGTCGGAGGAGGGGGAGGGGGGGAGTCGGAGGATAAGGGGAATAGACAAGAAAGATGTTGTTTTGAAGAATGGAGGATATAGGTAAGAATATAGGATAAGGATGAAGATAATACGAAGGATGTTAATGCTAACAATGATGGTGATAGGAAGAAACACAAAAAATGCATTAACAATAAATATGATAATGATAAAAATGATAATAATGATAAGGGCGATGATAATGTCGATAATAATGATAAGAACAATAGAAAGGATGATGGTAAAGAAAAAGACAATAATAATGATGAAAAAGAAGAAAATTAAGGATGAATATGATAACGATGATAATAACAATGATAATGAAGATA
>NW_028234414.1:23365039-23374508 GCF_977035675.1 Penaeus japonicus
TGTTCTTATAGAAAGGTGGGAGGGAGAGGGAAAGAGACAAAGACAGAGAGATAGAGAGACATAATGAGAGGGGGGAAGATAAAAAGAGACAGAGAGAAAAAAAAAGTCGAATAAAGAAATAATCAAAAGATTGATAGAAGAGAAAGAATAAAGGTGAAGGAACAGAAAGAGCAAGGGAAAATATAAAGAAATACAATCAAAATAAAAACCCTACTTTCACTTCTTTTTTCTTCTTCCTCCAGCTCGTCCTTCTAACGACGCCTACCCTCTTTCTCCTCCTCCTCCTCCTACCCAAGACCACCTATTCCTCTCTCCCCTTCTTTCTCCTCCTCCTCCCCCAGACATCTTCCTTCCCCACCTCCTCATCCTCTTTCTCCTGATATCCCCCTCACCTCCACACACCACCTTTCTTCCTCCTCTTCCATCTTCTTCATCCTAACCCCCCCCCCCACACACACACACAAAACCTCTCCTCTTCTTCCTTCATCCCCTTTCTCCCCCCCCCCCTCCACAAACACCTCTCCTCCTGTTCCTCCTACACCCCACACCTCTCCTCCTCTCCTCCCCTCCCCCTCTCCCACACACCTCTCCTACCCTTCTTCTTCCATCTCTTCTTACTCCCCCCTCCCCTCCCCACCTCCTCCTCCTTCATCCCCCGCCCATCCTCTCGTGGGTCAAGCATCCTCCAGCCTCCATGAGCCGGAGGGATCACTCACGCACGAAGCCAAACATCTCTTTCTACACAGATCCAGGTTATAGAATGTTCTAGAGGATGGAAACGGTTGTAGCTGCCGGTATAATTGTTGTTGCTGATAGTGTTATTGGTGTTCATTTTATTACTGGAACTGTTGTTGTGGCATAGATCCAGGTTATGGAATGTTCTAGAGGCCGGTGTTAATTTTGTTACTGAAACTGTTGTGGGATATTAACAGTAATATTGCTTCTGTTGCAGCTATAATCACTTCTGAAGTTGCTGTTGCATCGCTGGTGTTAATTTGGTTCCTGAAGTTATCGGTGTTATTGTTGTTCCTGGTGATAATGCAAATGCTGAAGTTGTTGTTGGTGTTCATGCTAATATTGATGATGTTAGTGTTGCTTTGCATTTATTTGCTGATGGGGTTCTGGCTTTATCACCACCATGGGCGTTGTGATGTTACTACTGTTACTGATCCTGTTATTGTTTATAGTTGTAATTATTTTTATTCATTTATTTTTATTTTCTTATCTTTTTATTTTTTTATTTTTTTCAATAACTCTTTCCCTCACCAATCTCTTCTGGCGTTCTCGAAATCTCCAATATTATTTATCATCCTTTCCTAATGCAATCCTTGTTCTACTTTCATCATCTTTGCCATAACAACTTTTAAGCTTCGCCGAAGGCTTTTAAGGGTGTGTCGTTTAGATAGAGCTTCTAAATTGTGTTCCTTTTAAGGGCGTCCGTCAGTTCTCGGGATCGAGGTTTCACGTAAGAGCGGGGGAGGCGAGGGAGGGGGGTAGAGGGGAGGGGTATTTGTGTAGGGGGGTATGGCTGAGGGATATTGATGCATACGCATATATGCAAGTACATACAGAAACGCACATAGGTAGGTGTGTGTTTATTGGAGAGATAGATAGATAGATAGGGAGAGAATAAGAGAGAGAGAAACAACAAGATATAGAGAGGGAGAAAGAATAAAAGAGAGAGAGAGAGAAAGAATAAGAGAGAAAGAGAGAGAGAGAGAATAAGAAAGAGTAAGAGAGAGAGAGAGAATAAGAGAGAGAGAGAAAGAAAAAGAGAGACAGAAAGCGAGAGAGAGCTTGTGTGCGTGTTCACTTATCGTGTTAATGCCTGTCCAGAACGCAATCGATGTTTGTCGTGACTTTGTTTTTATCTCTCGCCTCTTCGGAGAAATATTGTGAAGGGGGGGGGGGGGGGACTCCAAACAAAGGAGGAAAGGGAAGGGGGAGAGGTGCTTCCAAGCAAAGGAGAGAGCGGGAAGAGGGTTTAGCGTATATATATGTATGCACAAACACACACAAACACACACAATATATATATACATATATATATATATATATATATATATATATATATATATATATATATATATATATATAAGAATTAAGAATGCTGAAAAAAATTGAACAATTTCGAAATCCTCCTGGATTTTGAAACTGATTTTTTTTTTTCATTAGACCTATTTTGCGTATTTGCCAATGCATCGACACTCTGTCTCCTATAACTTTCCCCGTATTCCGTTCATCCTAATCAGTTATGTATAAGTGCAATGAACTTTATCAGCCAATTTTATTTATGATTAGTCGAAGACAGGGGAAGGGACTGGGGAGATAAGGATGGGAAGGATAGGGGAGACGAGAATAATCATGTAAGCAAAATATAAATCGATATCTTGTCCTCTCTATGGCATTATGATTTTTTTTATTTTTTTATTGTAAATTGGAAAAAAAAGATATGTAGTAATAACAATAATAGTGATGATAATGCTAATGTTAATAAGGATGTAATAATAATGGTAATGATAATAATGATGTAATGATGATGATGATAATAATAATAATAAAAATGCAATAATAATAGTAATGAGGAGGAGATGGAGGAGGATTGTGATGATCATGATCATGGTGGTGATGATGATGATGATGATAACAATAATAAAATCAATAACAAAAATCAGTCAGTCACCCCGTTTTCGAAATGGGATCTGAAACGAAAATAGATCAGAGGTGTGAATTAGCATCTATCACTGCACGCTGCATATATACCTTTAAGCACACGTGAACATCTGCACGTGAGCATGTCAGTCGCCTTGCCTTTGACCTTCGTAGAGTCCGTTCTTCTTCCACAACCACTAATAGACTCAAACCAGCGCGCCCCGTTGCAAAGAGATGATGTTCCAGGGATGAGGACGCAAGGCAGCCAATGACGACGAAAATACGAACAGGAATCTTACCTCAGTTACAGGTCTTGTTTTTGAGTTCCATGGTGCGTCGCCTCGTATTAATGTTTTTTTTTTTTTAGGAGTAGTCAGCCCCCACCCCAAACCCGCAGCACTCTTCTACCCCAGGGTAGCCCTTACGGGCTGTGACCCCTGGGTAGGGAGGCCCAGTAGTCTGGGGCGTCCTTTGGGCGCAACTTTCCTCTTTCCCTGAAAATTTTCCTTTTTTCTGTGTGACTTTCCTGAGCCTACTGGAGTTTCCTTGTGAGCTCCTGTATTCGCTGGGGGGTGGGCACTGACTTACCGTCCCTCGCACTAGGCAGGTTCGGCGGTAGGAAGGTGTCTTACACACAACTCCGATCCCCTAGTTGGTACTGAAGAACGCAACCAGGCTTCCACTAGGGGGGGGCGAGGACGTGTAACGTAAAGACTTCTTTGTGTAATCTCTTAGCTATTGGGATTAGGTTGATACAATAGTTAAGGGAAAGGTAGTCCCCTCAGGACAACGGGCTTTGGCCCAGGGTTCGGACCTGGTCCGACACCCCAGTATGATTGACTCCCAGGCTACTCTTCCTCCTCCTCAAGGAGGAAGGGCGACTCCTAACCCTTCTACGACCAATACGACCTCTGATGGAACCCCGACCAATGACCGACCCAGAAGACCAACCATTGATATCCCTCCCGAAAATGCTAGATTTGTGAACATTCGATGCGTGAACGAAAATCAATCCCTGCAGAATGTCAACCCCTTTATCATTAAGAAGGTCCTTGATGGTCAAGTGGAAGGCAGTTTTGATTTTGTCCGAAAATTGCGAGATGGTAGCCTCCTTGTAAAAGTGCAGTTTAAATCTCAGGTTAAGGATTTGCTTAAACTGACGCAAATTCATGACCTCAAAGTAAAAGTATCTATTCCTGTTGGCCCAAATACCTGTAAGGGAGTAATCTTTCACAGGGATTTGAGGACAATGGAAGAAAGTGAAATTCTTGAGGCCATGAAAGACCAAAGCGTAGTAGACGTAAATTGCATGACCAAGAAGGATGGGAACGTGCGAGTAAAAACCGGATTGTGTTTTTTTACTTTTTCCCCACCAAAAATTCCAAGTACTATCAAAGTCGGATATGAGATCGTTCAAGTACGACCTTATATCCAAAAACCAATGCGTTGTAATAGATGCCAAAAATTTGGACACACCTCATTAAGATGCATTGATAAGGATACTGATAAATTCATCTGCGGTAAATGTGCTGGAGCTCATGATACCACTGCATGCACGGAAAACGCACTCAAGTGTGCTAACTGTGGAGGTCCCCATCAGTCAGGCTCTGCTGAATGCAGTAGCCTGAAGAAGGAGACTGAGACATTGACATACATGAGAGAGCACGATGTTAGCTACCGTGAGGCCAAGAAGAAAGTTGAAGGTTTGACCAGCAAACCCAATACTTCTTACGCTTCAGCAGTAACTAACAATGTTTCCAGTGCAAGCAGTGTTAGTCAGCAGCTCGCAGCTAAGGACCAGGAAATTGCAGAATTGAAGGAAACTGTTAAGGACTTGATGAATCAGATTAAAGAATTGAACAAAACAATTAAGGAAATTGCTGAATCAACCCAGCAAAAACAGCATCTTAAGGAGGACGATACCAAATCACAATCTGGATCGCACCTTCTAGTCCAGGCGACCCCTACTAGGACTTCGCCTGGTTTTTGTTCTGCTCGTAAGGGCAGATCATCTTCCGCCGGGCGTCTCTCTAGCAGAGGGGAGCAGGCCATGGAGGCTACTGTCTCCAAAAATTCCCGAGAGAGGCCCTCGGGAAGCGAGGGAGAGGAGGAGGCGCCTCCCTCCCAAAAAAAGAAAATAAAAACCGGCGGACAAGGCACTTCCAAACCCCATAAAACGTAATCCACGCGTATACCATTATACAATGGAACTGTCGAAGTCTTAGATCAAAATTAAACTCCCTTAGATTATTAGCCTCGTCCTATGCTCCCGATATTATTGTTCTACAAGAAAGCCATTTAAACGACCAAGTCTCTGACGAGGTCGTATCGCTGAGAAACTACCATTTGTGTAGAAGAGACCGAGAGGGAAGGGGTGGAGGCGGCGTCGCCATGTACATCCACCAGAACCTCCCTTTCACTGAAGTGACGATTAATTCTACTTTGGAACACGTCGCATGCAAAGTAAAATTCAATAACACGTATCTGACTATATGCTCAGCTTACTGTCCACATGATAAAATGATAATCTATGATGAGCTTTTTGCTCTACAGGACAGTCTGCCAAACAATAAATTAATTCTAGGTGATTTCAATGCTCATCATACTTTATGGGGTTCCCTGCGGGTGGATGGTAGAGGTGAGCAAGTAGTTAAGTTGATCAACGATCTGGTCCTTCTAAATGATAATACTGGTAATTTGAGCTTTATTGATCTATCACTGGTCTCTTCAACACTAGCAGCCAAGTGCCTGTGGCACACCATTGACGACTCGTTGGGAAGCGATCACCTTCCTATTTGTATTAAATATTCATGCGACACCACAAGAACGCCTTCAGCACCCAAATTTAACGTTAAAAACGCAGATTGGGTCGCCTTCACAAGGATTGTCAAGCTCGAAGTAGTTGGAGAAACCATTGATGATAAAGTAAACAATGTTCAAAATTGTATTATAAATGCAGCAATGGCAACCATCCCTAAGACTTCGACAGATAGCGTTAAGCATAGAGTTCCATGGTGGACACCAGATTGCCGCAGGGCGCTATGTGAACGAAATAGGGCCTACAGGCTTTTCCACAATAATATCACAAACGAGAACTTTCGCAATTACAAACAAGCGAGAGCTAGGGCTCGAAGAACAATCAGACAAGCAAAACGAGACTCCTGGCGAAGCTTTGTCTCTACAATTAACAGCAATACCAAAATTTCAGAGGTTTGGTCCACTATTAATAAAATCAATAGAAAAAAGACATCACCAAAAATTAAAAATATTATTCATGTGGGAAACAACTATGATTCACCTAGAGACATTGCTAACACAATCGCCAGGCAGTTCTCTTATACAAGCAGCTCGGAAAACTACACTCCTGCATTCCTGACCACCAAGGAAGCATCCGAGCTGCAACCAAATCACTTTGCCACAGGAGATAAGTTTGATTACAATAAAGATCTTACAATGAATGACCTTGTCCGAGCCCTAGAAGCCTGCAGAGGAACATCCCCAGGCCCCGATGAGATTCGATATGAGATGATAAAGCATCTTAATCATGATGACATGATTAAGTTGCTAGAAGTGTACAATGATATTTGGAAAAGCCAGACTTTTCCAAATTTATGGCACTTCGCCCACATCATTCCCATATTGAAAGAAGGGGGAAATCCCAGATCCGCTATCTCTTACCGCCCAATTGCGTTGACAAGTTGCTTATGCAAGGTCGTGGAAAGAATTGTTAATAGTAGGCTATTGCATTTTCTAAACACCAGGAATTTACTAGTTGACGAGCAGTGCGGCTTCCGAAAGGGACGTCAAACTCTCGATCAGCTAGTAAAACTGGAAAGTCATATTCATGAGGCATTTGCCAAAAAGCATTTTTTGATTTCAGTATTTTTAGATATAGAAAAAGCCTACGACATGACATGGCGACATGGCCTACTCAGAAAACTTTATGCTTTCGGATTGCGTGGAAACTTGCCTTGTTTTATCCAAAATTTCATATCTGACAGAACATTTTCTGTCAAATTATTTTATGACAATGTCACTTTCTCGGACATTTTTGTACAGGCAAACGGGGTCCCACAAGGAAGTGTCTTGTCACCAACATTATTTATATGTATGATAAATGACATTTTACCATCTCCTCCTCGGAATCTTAAATACTCACTGTACGCCGATGATTGTGCATTATGGCACTCCAGCAATAATGCAGAGTTCTCGGCAAGTCAGATCCAATTGGCACTGGATATGATTCATAACTAGGGCCTCCAGTGGGGTTTTAAGTTTTCCATAGAGGTAGAGTCGGGAGTACCTCCCCTCCGTTTTAGACGCGGCCAGCTTGCGCTGACTTATGCCGCCAAGATAGCCAGGCAGCCCCATCATCCCAACAGGGATGTTTTGCGCCGGCAGGTAGGGGCACAGCACCGCGGCGGAAAGCCTCTGTGCAATAGACTCCATGACCTCACAGATCACATCGATACCCTGGTTCAGTCAAATATAGCACCGTGGGAGACACCCAATTTCACCACCATTCTAGACTGGCTACCATCAGCCAAAGCCACGGTGTCGGAGGTGGAGGTACGCCAGCGGTTCAGAGAGATCCTAATTAAACATCATTCCTTCTTTCATTTATATACCGACGGGTCCAAGACAGACGAGTGTGTGGGAGCGGGTGTATGGTCGACTGAATGCCAGTTGAGATTCAGATTGCCAAATCATACATCGATCTTTCTTGCCGAATTATTTGCAATTGATAAAGCTTTAGATTTTGCCTTATCGACGACTCACGATAGAATAGTCATATTTTCAGACTCGTTAAGTTCACTTAAAGCCATTAAATCCCTAGAAACCACCAATAATGAAATACAGGGTAATATCATTCGTAAATTACATAGTGCCAATAAATCAATCAAGCTGATATGGGTACCTGGACACTCGGGTATTCATGGGAACGAACAGGCTGACAAATTAGCCGGGTCGACTGGTGATCTGGAGCCTGGTATTGTCCGCACAGATCTCAGGTGTTCTGTCTCTTTTATAAAAGCAAAAATCCATCTCCTGTGGCAGAGTGAGTGGACCGACCTCACAATACACAACAAGATCAAAGAAGAAATAAAAATGTGGGACACAGCCCACAGAAGAAGCAGAAGGGAGGAGGTGGTGTTGGCTCGAATGAGGGTCAATGCTACACGACTAACTCACCTCACTCCCTATATGGAGAAAAGTTTCCCTCCACAATGTCATCCTTGCAATAGATATTTGTCAATATCACACATCCTGACAACATGCAACCAATACGAAAATCAGAGACAAAAAATTAAAAATTACCTACAAATTAAAAACATAGAATGTAATATCAAAAACTTACTATCCGATAATGAAAAAATAATTAGTAAAGTAATCACTTTTCTAAAGGAGACAAAACTTTATGACCTTATATAGATTGATAAAATAAAATGGAATCATTGGCTTAATAACCTTGGCTTGTGCCGCTGGTTGATAGCCAATAAATCCAACAAGCAAGTTGTTTTTTCTTCTTCTTCTTTTTTTTATTATTATCGCCAATATTCGTTTGTTTACTTTTTTTTTAATGGGTGATGTTGTAATACTCTCTTCTTCTTTTTTTTCTTCTTTTTTTGTATTATCATTATTGTTCTTGTATTTACTGTTGGTATTATTAGTATTATCTTTTTGTCATCATTATTAGTATTTTTGTTATTGTTATCATTATCACCAATATTATCAGCATCATAATCACCATCGTCATCGTTATAATTAGTAGTACTTGTATCATCATCATAATTATTATTGTTATTATTATTATTATTACCCTCGTTATCACCATCATTATCACCATCTTAATAATTAACACCATTTACCATTCCTCGCTCTTTCTTTTCCTTGTACCTCTCTCTTCCTCTTCCGCCTTGTAATTCTCTCCATAACGATACCCTTTCCTTCTCCAATGCTCCGAAAAAGGAAGTGGCCTCTTTTAAAACCGGGTCGTGCTTTGTCGCCAGTGAAGGAAATTCGGGTAAATGGATTTTACTTCTTGGATAGAATCGCCGGATGTTTGTGGACTGAAGGGTCATTTTAGGCGGATCCCTGTGGACACACGCACGCGCACGCACACATACACACGCATACACACGCACACACACACACGCATACACACGCACACACACATACACATAAACACACACATACACACGGGCACAACACACACACACATACACACACGTGTGTGTGTGTTTGTGTATATATATATTATATATGTATATATATTATATATGTATATATATATATATATATATATATATATATATATTATATGCATGTATATGTATATATATGTATTTGCTTATATATATATATATATATATATATATATATATATATATACATATATATATATAATCATACATACATATGCAAAAAATATGTAAATAATATATATATATATATATATATATACATATATATATATATGTAATATATATATATATATTATATATATATATATATATATATATAATATATATATATGTATATATATATATATATATATATATATATAATATATATATATATATGATGTGTGTGTGTGTGTGTTGTGTGTGTGTGTGTGTGTTTATATATGTGTATGTATATGTGTGTATGTATATATATGTATATTTACGTATATGCATATATATACACATATGCATAAACATATATATATATACATATTCTTACATAGATATATACATATATATATATATATATATATATATATATATATATATATATATATATATATATATATATATATATATATATATATAAT
>NW_028234414.1:23404608-23407108 GCF_977035675.1 Penaeus japonicus
GTTCACTCAATTTTCTTCCTCGTACTGATATCTCGTATTCACGTGTACGAACTCATCATAAGGGAGTAGGGGTGTGGAAAATGGGAAGGGAGGAGGAATGGAGAGGGGAAAGGGGGAGAGGGGAAATGGGGTAGGGGGGGGGTCGGCGGATGGGGGGAGGGTGTAAAGGATGAGTTGGGAAAAAAAAAAGCAAAAAAAAAAAGAATAAAGAAAAAAAACTAAAAAAAAAAAGAAAAAAAAAAAAAACAAAAGAAAAATCAAAATGAAAAAAAAAAGAAAAAAAAAAAAAAAAAAATGAAAAAAAAAATAAACAAAAAAAAAAAAAAAAAAAAAAAAAAACAAAAAAAACAAAAAAAACGAATGAAAAGAAACGGAGAGAAGGCAGGGGGATTGGGAAAGGGGATAGAGGGAGGACAAAGGAGTAGGAGAAAGGAGGAAGGGGAAGAGGAAATGAAAAAAAAAAATAATAATAATAAATAAATAAAACAGGAGAAGAGGAAAGCGAGATGGATGAGGTAATCGAAAGGTAAGAGAAGGGGAAAAAAGAGAATGGGAGAAGTAAAATAGAAAAAAAGAGAATCAAGAGAAAGAAAGTGAGAAATAAAAACACTTAAACGGAGTAAAGTGAATGGGATGGAAAGAGGAGGGAAATTGCGGAGGGGAAAAAGGGGGAGGGAAGGGAAAGGAGGGGAAAGAGAGGAGGGGAGAGGAGGGAGAGGTAAGAGGGGAGGGAAAAGGGGAGGGGAAAAGGGATGGGGAATGACAAGAGGCGGAAAAGGGGAGGGGAAAGAGAGGAGAGGAAAGAAGGGAGAGGAATATGGAGGGAAATAGGGGAGAGGAGAGAAAGGAGGGAAAAGATGGGAAGGGAAAGACAAGAGAAGGAGGAGATGGCAAAGGGAGGGGAAAGATGAGAGGGGAAGGAAAGAGGGAAGAGGTAAGACGGGAAGGAAAAGGGGAAGAAAAAAGAAAAAAAGAAAGAGGTAAGATGGAAAGGAAAGGTAAAAGGGGAAGGAATAACGAGAAGGGTAAGAGGGGAAAGAAATAAAAAAAGGAAAAAAAGAGAGGAGAAAGACGAGAGGGGATAAGAGGGAAAGGAAAGAGGGAAGGGGAGAGACGAGAGGGGTAAGAGGAGAAAGAAATAAAGAGGAGAAGAAAAGAAGAGAGGAAAAAGACGAGAGGGGATAAGAGGGGAAGGAAAAGGAGAGGGAAAGAGGATAAGGGTGCACCTGATGCCCTCTAGAAGACCATTAAGGGGCGACAATTATCTGATTGTATGACACGTGGGTGACAAGTAGGACACGTGTTATATACAAGGAAGACAACACGTGACAGACATGTTTCGAAAACGGGAATATCTTAAGGTTATACTGAAGAAGACAAGGGGAAGAAAAAAGAGGAAAAATAGGATGATGATGAAGAGAAGGGGAGAAAGAAGAGGAGGAGGAGGGGGAGTAATGATAATAATAAGCAAAAGAAGAAGAAGCAGAAAAAAGTAGAAAGTAGAAACAAAAAATAGAAAGAACAAAAATAACAAATAGATAAAAGAACAGTGATGATGATGATGATAGCAATGATATAAATGATAATCATAATAATGATGTTAATGATAAATATAATGGTCATGATAACAATGATGATTGTAATAATAATTACAATAATAACGATTATAATAATCATAATAATGGTGATGAAATGATAATGATAACAATAATAACAATGATAATAACAATAACAATCTTTAGCATCATCATTTTCAATATCATTGGAGAGAGAGAGAGAGAGAGAGAGAGAGAGAGAGAGAGAGAGAGAGAGAGAGAGAAAGGAGAGAGAGAAGAGAGAGAGAGAGAGAGAGAGAGAGAGAGAGGAAGAGAGAGGAGAGAAGGAGAGATGAGAGAGAGTGAGAGGAGAGAGAAAAGGAGAGAGAGAGAGAGAGAAAGGAAAAGAGAAAGGTGATAAGAGAATGAGAGAGAGAGAGAGAGATCGCGATGAGAGACGAGAGAGGAGAGAGGCGAGCGAGATGAGAGCAAGAGAGAGAGAGAGAGAGTCTCTTCTTATATATCATAGTCTCTCTCCTTTAAACAGAATATCTCGCTAGATCTCTCTATAGATAAGTCTGTATATTGGCTTATCGATCGTAAAGCGATCGGAATTAAATAGAGAAAGACCACTCGAGATATCTCGATAGGTATAGTCTGAGACGGGGGAGAGGAGAGAGCGATGAGAGCTAGTGAGAGAGAGAAGAGAGGGAGGCGAGACGAGAGAGGCGAGAGCGGAGAGAGAGAGAGAAAGAGAGGAGAGAGAGAGAAAGCCGAGAAGAGAGAGAGAGAGAGAGAGAGAGAGAGAGAGAGAGAGAGAGAGAGAGAGAGAGAGAGAGAGAGGCAGACAGACAGAGAGAGAGAGAGAGAGAGAGAGAGAGAGCAAAAAAGAAGAAGACAAACAGAGAAATAAAGAAGGGGGGAAGTTGAAGAAAATGGAACTCAAGACATAAAGGAGGCATAAA
>NW_028234414.1:23417108-23419608 GCF_977035675.1 Penaeus japonicus
AGTCTCACCACCCACACACTAGCATTTTACAAAACAAGACCTTTTTCCTTCCCCCTCCGTCCCCCCATATCCCCCTCCTTCTCCCTCCGTCCCCCCATATCCCTCTCCGTCTATCCCTCCCCATACCCCCATCCCTCCCCCCATATCCCCCTACCTCCTCTATATCACCCCCCACCCCCCGGCACACAATAGCTACACGTGAAGCTTGACCTTAACTGCTCACCAGGCCTGAACCCCTCCCCCCCCACCACCACCACCATCGCCCCCCTATGACCTTACCACCCCTCCCCCCAACAGTATGACGTCAGAGATTTCCAAACTGACGTTGTAATTGTGCTGTCTTTGTTTCTTTCTTTCCTTTGTTTCTCCTGTGCAAAAGGGAAACAGAATAACAATAATGATCATAATGAAAATTAAACGAATTCTCCTTAAAGATAAAATGTGGAAGACAAATCATGTAATATTGATAAATGGGATCTTTTGAAAGAGGCAATTGTATTTCCAATAAACAACAAAAACAACACATTACATCAAACTGATAAAGAGAGGTAGAGAGAGATGGAAATACAGCATCAGTATCTACGAAAGAGGGAGAGAGAGAGAGAGAGAGAGAGAGAGAGAGAGAGAGAGAGAGAGAGAGAGAGAGAGAGAGAGAGAGAGGTCGAGAGAGGAGAGAGAGGAGAGAGAGGTCGAGAGAGAGAGAAGAGAGAGAGAGAGAGAGAGGATGAGTAGAAGAGAGAGAGAGAGAGATAGAGAGAGAGGGAGTGGAAGAGAGAGAGAGAGAGAAGAGAGATGGAGGGAGAGAGAGAAGAAGGGAGAGAGAGAGAGAGAGAGAGAGAGAGAGAGGGGGGGGGAGTAGAAGAGAGAGAGAGAGAGAGAGAGAGAGAGAGGAGTGAGTAGAAGAGAGAGAGAGAGAGAGAGAGAGAGAGAGAGAGAGAGAGAGAGAGAGAGAGAGAGAGAGAGAGAGAGAGACTTTGACTTTGATTTATCATTAATTACAGACGCATTACAATATTTGTCACTGTTGTCGTTGTTGTTGCTATCATCCTTTTTTTATTATCATTATTATTATTGTTACTGTCATTATATGAAATTACAGACTTAGAGAGACAGTAAGATAAATAGATAGATATAGAGATAGATGGATTGATTGATTCAATGATAGATAGAAAAATAGAAAGATGAAAAAGATCGATAGGTATATTAGACGGATATAATTATCAATAAAATAAATATTAGATACATAGAAAAGAGATAGATAGATATAGCATAGGATAGATAGAGAGAGAGCGAGAGAGCAGATGAGAGAAGCGATAAGAATGAGGATAGAGAGAAGAGAGAGAGAGTGAGAAAGAAAGAGAGAACGAGAAGGAAAGAAAAAAGACAGAGAGAGTAAGTGAAAAAAAACGAGACAGAAAGAAACAAAGAGAGAGAGAGAATGAACAAGAAAGAAACGGGAAAGAAAGAAAGAAAGAGAGGGAAAGATAGTGAGTGAGTAAACAAACAAACAAAAACAAGACAGAGAGAGAGAGAGAGAGAGAGAGTGAGAAAGAAAGATAAAGATAGGTAAAGATAAAGAGAGATAAAGCTGTTTGAAATCGAACGTGACGTGTTAAAGCACAAAAGAATTTAAAATCTGAAAGCAAAATAAAAGACATAGAGAGGTCACGGCTCGCACGGCATCTACTAGACAAATATACACGATGATTCCATTAGCCATTGTTGTTCTTGATAAACTTCTGAAAGGCAGAAATGTAGGTCCTTTGAGTTCGCTGACTTGTGCATAACCTCTGAATAACCTCTGTATAGTTTCTGTATGGCAACAAGATCTCAGCAAGTGAAAGGAACTTTTGTCTAAACTTGTGATGGGTGCGCACACACATACTCACACGCGCACACAAACAAATATATATGTATATATATATATATATATATATATATATATATATATATATATATATATATAATATATATATATATAATATATATATATATATATATATTATATACTATACATATACATATACATATACTATACATATATATGTATGTATGTAGCTATGTATATATGTATGTATGTATGTATGTATGTATGCTATATAGATTAATATATATATATATATATATTATATATATATATATGTATATATATAATTATATAATATATTATATATATATATATATATATAACTATATATGTATATATATCTACATATATATATAATATATAATTTTTATATATAATATTATATTAATATATATTTATATTCCTTTATATTATATATTAAATAAAACTGCCACAAATTGAAGGAAAACTCGCGGACGTTTCGAACATTTAAAGATAGTTCTCATAGGCGTAAGCAATCCCAAAAAAAAATGATTCATTCATGCCGATGATGAGGAAAAACCCCCCCGTCGCAGAAAAACGTCGCGAGTTTTCTTTTCATTTTGTGGCCGTGTGTTTATTAAATGTTATGTGCACGTTACTGTGGTTGTGTTT
>NW_028234414.1:23452108-23454608 GCF_977035675.1 Penaeus japonicus
AACGCCTCCCCCTCAGGATCCAAAAAGGTAACCCAGCTTTGGCCCATGACTCAATCATACGAGTGCTTTCGAGATATTACATAGTATATCCACAACATTACACACTTTTCCTTTCAAGAAAAGATCGCGAGCGCGCGAGAAAGAAAGAGAAATAGGAAGGGAGAGAGGAAAGAAGGGGGGGGGGGGTAGAGAGAGAGAGTAAAAAGAGAGAGGCAGAGATGGATAAAGAAAGAAAGAGAGAGAGAGAGGAAGGGGGAAGAAAAGGAAGATATAATAAATAAATGGGCTCTATTAATCAGATCAATTATCACCCTACGTTTTAACAGATGCGAAAACGACTGGATTGTGAACGAAGCGTGGATACCGTCGCAACAAGAGCACCGGAGCCGCTCTCCTCCGCCGCCAACAGAAGGAATCACCCTGACAGTCCTAAACCAAAGGACAGCAACTCTTATATTCACGAAGGTAAGGTGACTCCTTTGTCAAAGGGGTTATTAGATACACGGTGAACACTGTTAATTAAGTAATGAAGGAGTAGGACTTATAATGACATAGTCCCTAGGTTTTTAGTGATTGCAACTATAAGTTAAAGATGCAAGTGTTCCAACTTGCCCCATGACCAAGGCATTTAGCAACATTGTAAAACAAGCAGTAAATACAATGCATTTGTAAACAATATTTCACTACATATAAAATTTATGAATGGTAATCTAGTCAAGTACCTTTTCAATAAGCATCAGTTTTCGTCCTGCCAGACATTATGACAGCATGATGCCCTGCCTGCCTACACTTCTTCTTGCTTTGTGTCTTCTTGAGGGGGCGGGGGGGGGGGGGATTCACTCCGTCAATAAAACTGCCGTCGTCCCCAAATACTTTCGCAAATGATATTATGAAGTTTATTGTTAACTATCTAATGTTGATTTATGAACTTTATTGTTAAAGTAATACAAACCCATTTGCTGATCAGGATCGGTGTGCGTGATCAGAGTTACTTAGTTTGTGGGACTTGAACGAAGTCAAGTGACCTCACCAGACCGTAACCAAGTTGACATCTCCAGGTGTTCCCGTTGGACCAGTACTGGGCGCGCTATGTTGATCTGCAATGGCACATGGACCGCGTGGCATCAGGACGCGTCGTCGTCATCACGGTGGCAGTCTCTGGCACTGTGGGACTCCGCCAAGCAGCCCACCAACTCGCTCAACTCGGCTCACTCTTCGCCCTGCACCTCACGCCCATGGCACACTGGACTTGGGTCTTCGTTAAAGGTGGTCGCACCATCTCGGAGACGGTCATTCTTCGAGGAGTAGCTCAACACCACGCCCATCTCCTTCTGCCTCTCTCAGACTTGCCATCGCCCACTCAATCCTCCAATCAATCATTGCAACAACAACGCTGGCAATACTGCCAACTCCATGGTGCCATGGGAGGACTTTGTGATGAGCACAGTCCGGACCCACTACCACCGCCCTCGCCGCCCACTCTCGCGCACCAATCCGCGCTCGCAAATGTGCCCGTCGTCGTCACAGCTGGCGCCCGTCACCAGTATCTCTACCACACCCTCAATACCCTCCTCGCAGCTCCAGGGGCACAACGTAGCAACGTCCTCGTCGTACTTGGAGACGCACCGCAGCCTACCACACAACTGCTACGTCTCATCAACGTCAACTTCACCCAAGTTCCCGTTCACGGGAAAGACAACTTCAAGCTCTTCCATTACTACCGGAGCGTCTTCCAACTGGTGGCTCGCACCTTCCCCGACGCTCCTGCAGTTATATTCCTGGACGAGGACGTCGAGGTCTCCCCCGACTTCTTCTCCTTCATGAGCCAGACTCTGTGGCTGCTCCGCGAGGACCCCACACTCTACTGCATCAATACATACTCTGCTACTGGGTTGAAAGACCGAGCATTTCATCCTTCGCGAGTGCTCCGCGGCAGCCTCCAGGTAAGCTGGGGCTATGCTCTGCCCCTCTATTTTATCCGCGAAGCGCTGTCTATTTGGCCAAACGAGTCTTCCAAAATATATATCTATGATTACTGGATGTATAGAGATGTGCGGCGTGGAAGAGAGTGTGTATACCCGGAAATCAGCAGATCATTTCACTTTGGAGTTGGCATGAATTCGGACGCCATTCTTGATGAAAAAACTTTCTTATCCAAACCTTTGTTACAGGAAGCTTACGTAGACTTGATGCGAGTTTCTGATATCCAAATAGACAGCTGGCGGCGTCAACTGTCCCAGAATATCTCTCATGCCACAGTTCTACGGGGAAATCCATGCTCACCAAATTTTATTCCTTCCGATCTTTCAAACAGCCACTATGTTTTTTATTATCGACTGGATAAACTGCAAGAGAATCTACCAAACCCGGAACAGTTCCATCATTTATTCAACTGCGTCTACACTTGGACCTTCTCTGAGCAAGGGCTACACGAGGGCGTCGCTATAGTGACACTCTCTGTTCGCACCACTCTGTACCTAGTGGGCGTACCGTATTCCTC
>NW_028234414.1:23457108-23459608 GCF_977035675.1 Penaeus japonicus
TGTTTATATTGGCCACACATGTACTTATATTGTCTATGTTAATATTATGTTATTATACACTGTAAATACTATACATGTAAATAGAATAACCATTGTAATTAACGGAATTAAATATTTTGAATTCAATATTGAACTCTCTCTTTCTTTATTCTCTCTCTCTCTCTCTCTCTCTCTCTCTCTCTCTCTCTCTCTCTCTCTCTCTCTCTCTCTCTCTCTCTCTTTCTTTCTGTTTAAGTAAGTATCTTACACAAGAAGTGCAGTTGCGTGCGTTTAAACTTAATATATTCGTATGCATGTAACATACGTACATACACACACATTCACACAAGTATATGCGCATACGTACACAGAATCATATATACGTACATAATATGAATAATGTGAAAAGTAAAAAGAGCGACATGACCGAGTGAGAAGAGACGCAGCAGGACAGCGGGAAGTCCCTAAAAACTCTATGGAACGAAGCCAGAACATTCTACGCAACTCCTTTCCTTTCCCCTTCCCCTTTTCCTTCCTCTTCTTTTCTTTTCTCTCTCCCTTGTGTAATTCTTTCTTTTCTCTCTTTCGATTTATTTTCTTCATCTTTGAACGATTCCCCCCTACCTAACTTTTTCTTTATTTCCTTTTACACTTCTTCCTCTTTTTTTTCGTCTTCTTCTCCATCTTCTTTCTTCTTTCCTTCAACTTGCTATAATGCATCGTCTTCTTGTTTTCTCCTCTTTAATCTTTACTTTCCTGCATTTCCTGTCTCCCTCCCCCCCCCTTTCCATTCCATTCCATCCTCCGCCTCCCCTCCCTCCACCCCCTCCTACTGTTTTCTCCTGTTTCTCCTTTTGTATGTTCCTCCTCCTCACTCTAACTCAGCTATATTCTCCCTCCTCTTCCCGGTTCTTCTTTCTCATCCGCTTCCCGTTCCCTTTCCTCTTCTTTCACCTCCTCCCCCTACTCCTCCGTCTCTTCCTCTTCCTCCCATCACATTCTCTTCTACCTCGTCCTTCTCCTCCTCCTCCTCTTATAATACCTCCTCCTACTCTTCCAATACCTTGCACCCCCATCCCCCACCCCCACCCCCACCCCCAAGTTCCTGCTCATCTCACCACGTCAAATCAAAGAGGTTCCACTCCACTGCTCACCCTTTCCCCTTTTCTACCTAACCTTTTTCCAATTTCACTGTCCTTTTGGTTGATTTGAAAACAGAGAAATCAGGATGGTTACAGTAGTATCTGAATATACTCTATGGGAAAAAATCACAGGTAACTATACATTACTACCGTATGATTGGCAACCGAAGCTATTACTAATTATACATCATAACATAAGTAGTAACTGGAGCCATTACATCGCACAACTCTCATAACAACAGCTACTAAACTATCGTATATACAACGACAATTACTACAATTACAATACAAACTACCACTATAATTCTTACAACAAAGGCTCCTACTATTCTTACTAAAATTAAAAAACAACTCCTATTGTTACAACCATTACCACAAGAACAACTACTACTGCTCAAGATACTACAACTATACTTCCTTTCAGCTATCACGACTACCACTACTGTAGCCGTTGTCAACAGGACTAGCATCAGAAATACATCACTGCCTAAGGCTTGCCTAAGAGCCAAGGAAAACAGAACACTTAAAAAGGAACTTAAACCAGCTGAAGGAAACAAGGCCACATACATACGCAGTTGCACTTGGAAAAAAAGAATAGGTGGATGAGAGGGAGGAGGAGGAGCTGGAAAAAGGGAGGAGGAACTGGAAAAGGGAGGAGGAGGAGGAACTAGAAGGAAGAGGAGAAGTAGGAGTAGGAGGAGAGGCAGGAAAAAAAGGAAAATGATTAAAAGATGGGTAATAGGGTACATACGTTATTTTTTTCGCTATTAATCATATTCTTGAATTATTTAGTTATCATCATTGGTATGTATTTTTTATTTTATTTACCCGTGTGAGTCGTGTTTGTGTGTGTGTTGTATTGTGTGCGTGTGTGCGTTTTTGTATGTATGTGTGTGTGTATCTGAGTGTGTATAAATTTGTGTGTTTCTGTTTCTCCGGGTGTGTATATAAGTATACATACATACATATATATATTATATATATATGTGTGTGTGTGTGTTTGTGTGTGTGTGTGTGTGCGCGTGATCATGTGTGAAAACAATATCATACACAAAATTAAATAACAATTATTGCCAAATCTATTCTCTCTTTCCCTGCCTCTTTTTCTTCGTCACTTTCTCTTCATCTGTCTTTATCTCCTTCTCATAATCCTCTTTCGATACACTTGACTCCCTGACCTTTATATGACCTAGTATTCACTTCGCATTATATACGCAAATGCACACTCGCAAACTTTCTTATACACACACTCTCTGATACACACAGAGGTACACAACCCATAACACTATTACGAGCGGGCACAAACAGACACACACACACACACACATAAAACACAAGCCAAATAACCACAAATGACTAAATAGAAAGTGAAAACAGAC
>NW_028234414.1:23514608-23517878 GCF_977035675.1 Penaeus japonicus
ACAGACACACAAACACATAGTTTCACACACACAAACACACACACACACACACACACACATACATGCAAACACACATATAATCACGCACTCAAACAAAAACACACACACAAACATATTCCAGACTCCCGTCTTAACACACATCAATAATTGTCTATAACAAAAAGGTAATCCTTTTACTTACAGTCACGATGCTGTTTGTTATTTTCTTTTGCTTACCTGAAAAAAGTTAATGATAATCAGTAATGATTATTATGATGATTATAGGGATGATTATAGATAATGATGGTAGGAATATGAATAAGGAGGGTAACATTGATAGCATTAATGATACTAATAATCACAACAGGTATGATGCTAACAATGGTAGTGATAACAACAATGATGATGATGATGACAAAAAGGATGATTAGTATTATGAACGTAAAAGTAAAGATGATAACAATTATGATGATGATAAAAAATGGAGAAATGGTAATGATTAGCAATGCTGGAAATAATAGTGATGACAATAATGATAACAAAATGATGATGCTAAAGATAACAAAAATAATAAGAATAATGATACCACTGTTGACAGCAACACGCTCTAACAACAACAACAAAATAATTTGCACTAGCAGAACAAAAAAGAGTCGCAATCAAACGAGAGTGGGTTAGTGTGGGCGTGTTTTTCCAAACGACAAGGTCATGGAAATCTTGGTTTGAGGAAAGAGAAATAAGGAGAAGGATATTGAATACGGCCGGATTCCTTTTAATTCCGTCTCAAAATTCAGGCATACCTATGTATGTAATTGCATACAAAAATATATTCATACATGCATATGTACATTAGGGTATTTCAATAATTGCAACTTTTGAAATGTCATTGTGTCTGTACATAAATAGGCTCCATATAAATATGAAAAGTGAAAAAAATCAGCTTGATCTGATAACGTTTAGGGGTTGCACTTTTCAATTTAATATATTACGCATTTCCGCGCAGGCGGACGAGGTCCACCCACGCACTTCGAACTTCCTCGCTAACCTTAAGTGATCATAGTTCCCTTCCGAATCATAATCAAATTTGTGTCTTTAGGTGCATCAAGTTCTTCGCTGACCTTGGGAACCTAGTCTTTCAATACTTCTAGTTCCTCACTGAACTTAATGGCCTGTAAAGTAATGCCGTGTTTCTTCAATAAGCATATAAATGTT
Source organism: Penaeus japonicus (assembly GCF_977035675.1). Lineage (NCBI taxonomy): Eukaryota > Metazoa > Arthropoda > Malacostraca > Decapoda > Penaeidae > Penaeus > Penaeus japonicus. The sequence continues at coordinate 23,515,800 of NW_028234414.1, forward strand.
AGTTAATTAATAACATTCATTTATACATCTCAAACCAAAAGCGTCTGTGTGCGTGTTGTATGTTGTTTGTGATATATTGGCACGATATAATTCGCTGATTGTTCGAAAAGTGTTTTGATTGAAATCCAAACGTTTCTTGGATGACGAATTTGCTTTGAAACTTTGTGACCTAAATTGACAGAATGTTATATCAGAAATTTGGACTGCAAGGGAAGACTTTTACTAAAACTAAATGCCATCACAAAAGTTACTTAACATAAAGAAATATGTATTAAATTATACATCCAGGACGAGAGTTTGGAAAGCTTTGATTTATTGGTAAACTGTAAACCGTATCTTTTAAAAGGCCAAAAAAGACAAAACAGTAGAGAAGAGTGCTACAAGAAGACATTGAGTGGTATGAAGCATAAGTTAAATTGGTAGTTTGCTGGATCTTCCTGGTTCCTGTTTGACCGTAAAGGCCTTACTAAATAGAAGGATCTCTCAGAAAATAAGAGGGAAAGGTAGTTCTTTGTAAATAGAAAATGGACTGTGTGAGATGAGATCTCAGGAACATGTGAAAACGATACTAGATGATGTCAAACATCTCGGTAAGCCTAATCTTCCTTCTAACCTCTAGAAAGTATTTTGTTCATATTATCCTGATGACTGCCAAGAAGGGAAACGGTAAAAATATCACCACGTACGTGTAAATAATGCAACAAACTTTATTCTGTGACTCCTGTAGTGATAGAAACTGCATTGCGGTGGGAACGTCTCCAGTGAAGTAGGATATATGAATTACCTGTATATATGTATATATATATATATATACATATATAATTATTATATATATATTATATATATATTCTCATATATATATTTATATATGATATATATATATATATATATAAATGTATATATATATATATATATATAAAGATATTATATTATTATATATATAAATGCATGATATATATATTAATTAATATATATATATATATATATATATATTCTATATATATTATATATATATATATATATATATATATATAAATGCATATATGACAATATATATATAATATATATATATATATATATATAAATGCATATATATATATATATATATTATATATATATTATATATATATATATCTATATATATATTATATACTATATATCACTGTGTGTGTGAGTCTGTGTGTGTGTGTGTGGTGTGTGTTGTGTGTGTGTGTTGTGTGTGTGTAGTGTAGTATATAATACTGTGTGTGTATTATAGATATATGTATATATATTAATATATATATATATATCATATATATATATATATATATATCTAATTATATATATTATGATATAAATATTTATAATTTTATGAAACAAAAGTATCCCAGTAGTAGAGATGGAGAAAATTCAAATCGAAACGAAAGAAAAAGTGTTCTCATTGACGAACTTCCGATATTAAACTCAAATTATGAAATGACTCATAAGACCAGCAAAGTCAGTGAAGCACGACGGGCGCCCCGTAGAGTTTAGCCAACCATAAGGTAATTCAACTGCAGTATATTATGCATTCGAAAATGAAGGGCGAAGTGAAACCACTCTTGTGAGGGAGGCATCGGAGGGTAAGAAGGAGGAAGGGTAGGGGGGGAGGGTTAAGAGATGAATGAGGAAGAGGGTGAGGGAGAAGAACGAATGAAGGAGGGATTTAGAGAAGAGGGAGAGGAGTGGTTCCAGAAAGGGGAGTGAGAGTGAAGGGTGATTGAGGATATGGGTACGTGTGTGGGGGGGGGGGGGTTAGGGATGAAGAGGGGAAGAGGGGGAAAAGAGAGGAGTTTAGAAAAGGGAAAGGGGTAAGTTTAGAATGGCGGTTTGGGAGATGAGGGATGGGGAGGGGGGGTATGGGACTGAAGGGCCGTAAGTTTTGTCATGAAGGGAGCTCTAGGGGGAAGGGAGATAGGGATGGGGAGTGGAGAAAGGATGGGGATGCGGGAGAGTGAAGAACTTAAGGGGGAAGTCGGGAGAGAGGGGGGAGGTGGTGAAGGAGGGGAGAAGGGAGAGGGAGGGGGGAGATGGAAGTGGTAAGGGAGGGAAAAGTGG
>NW_028234414.1:23522978-23525478 GCF_977035675.1 Penaeus japonicus
AGCAAACATCACAGCATCCAGTAAACATCACAGCATCCAGCAAACATCACAGCATCCAGCAAACATCACAGCATCCAGCAAACATCACAGCATCCAGCAAACATCACAGCATCCAGCAAACATCACAGCATCCAGCAAACATCACAGCATCCAGTAAACATCACAGCATCCAGCAAACATCACAGCATCCAGCAAACATCACAGCATCCAGAAAACATCACAGCATCCAGCAAATACCACAGCATCCAGAAAACATCACAGCATCCAGCAAACATCACAGCATCCAGAAAACATCACAGCATCCAGCAAACATCACAGCATCCAGCAAACATCACAGCATCCAGCAAACATCACAGCATCCAGTAAACATCACAGCATCCAGCAAACATCACAGCATCCAGCAAATACCACAGCATCCTGAAAACATCACAGTTCAGTAAACAATACCAGATCCAGCAAACATCACGGCTTCTGCAAAACATTCATGCATCCAGAAACACCACAGCATCCATAAACATCACAGCATCCAGAAACATCACAGCATCCAGCAAATACACTGCATCTGTAAAACATCTACACATCCAGAAAACATCACAGCATCCAGCAAACATCACAGCATCCAGAAAACACCAACTGGCATCCAGCAAGGCATCACAGGCATCCAGGAAACACCACAGACATCCAGCAAACATCACAGCATCCAGTAAACACCACAGCATCCAGCAAACATCACAGCATCCAGTAAACATCACAGCATCCAGCAAACATCACAGCATCCAGCAAACATCACAGCATCCAGTAAACATCACAGCATCCAGCAAACATCACAGCATCCAGCAAACATCACAGCATCCAGCAAACATCACAGCATCCAGCAAACATCACAGCATCCAGCAAACATCACAGCATCCAGCAAACATCACAGCATCCAGCAAACATCACAGCATCCAGCAAACATCACAGCATCCAGAAAACATCACAGCATCCAGCAAACATCATAGACATCCAGTGAAATCTCAGCATCAGTAAACACCACAGCATCCAGATAAAACAATCAACAGCATCCAGCAAACATCACAGCATCCAGCAAATATCACAGCATCCAGCAAACATCACAGCATCCAGTGAACATCACAGCATCCAGCAAACATCACAGCATCCAGTGAACATCACAGCATCCAGAAAACACCACAGCATCCAGCAAACATCACAGCATCCAGTAAACATCACAGCATCCAGTAAACATCACAGCATCCAGCAAACATCACAGCATCCAGAAAACACCACAGCATCCAGCAAACATCACAGCATCCAGAAAACACCACAGCATCCAGAAAACATCACAGCATCCAGTAAACATCACAGCATCCAGTAAACATCACAGCATCCAGTAAACATCACAGCATCCAGCAATATCACTGCATCCTGGAAACCACCACAGCATCCAGCAAACATACTGCATCCAGTAAACAATCACAGTATCCAGCAAACATCACAGCTTCCAGCAAAATACAGCATCCAGAAAAACACCACAGCATCCAGTAAACTACACAGCACCAGTAAAATCACAGCATCCAGCAAATCATCACGGGATCCTGTGAACATCATGCATCCAGCAAACATCACAGCATCCAGAAAACACCACAGCATCCAGCAAACATCACAGCATCCAGCAAACACCACAGCATCCAGCAAACATCACAGCATCCAGCAAACATCACAGCATCCAGCAAACATCACAGCATCCAGCAAACATCACAGCATCCAGCAAACATCACAGCATCCAGGAAATTTCACAGCATCCAGCAAACATCACAGCATCCAGCAAATTTCACAGCATCCAGCAAACATCACAGCATCCAGCAAACATCACAGCATCCAGCAAACATCACAGCATCCAGCAAATACCACAGCATCCTGAAAACATCACAGCATCCAGCAAACATCACAGCATCCAGCAAACATCACAGCATCCAGCAAATATCACAGCATCCAGCAAACATCACAGCATCCAGTGAACATCACAGCATCCAGTAAACACCACAGCATCCAGCAAACATCCTTGGAATCCAGCTACATAACAGCATCTCTGCCAAAATATTCACAGCGATACAGCAAAAATTCTCAGCAGTTCCAGTGAAACATTGTACAAGCAATCTCAGTAAACACCACGGGGGCCCATTCCAGCAAACATCACAGCATCCAGTAAACATCAACAGCATCGCCAGCAAATATCACAGCATCAGCAAAAATCACAGCTTCCAGTGAACTTCACTGATCCAGAAACATCACAGCATCTGTGAATACTCACAGCATACAGAAAACACTCTGCATCCAGAAACATCACAGCATCCGTAAACTCACGCATCTGTAACATCACAGCATCAGCAATCATCACAGCATCCAGAAATCACCACAGCGTACAGCAAACATCACGCATCCGTAAACCTCACTATTATCCAGCAAACTCACAGCATCAGCAAACATCTCAGCTCCAGAT
>NW_028234414.1:23592978-23595478 GCF_977035675.1 Penaeus japonicus
CATCATTCTCCCCTCATATACACATAATCCCTTCCCCTCCTCCCCCACCACACACACACACACACACACATGCACACCCCCCCTCCTCCCCCTCCACACACACACAAGTACCCCTCACCCAACCTATCCCTAATACGTCTCCCCCCTCCCCTCTCCTACCCCACCACACACAACCCGCCCTCCTCCCCTTCACCCCCCTTCACACAAACACCCCCTTCCTCCCCTCCACAAACACCCATACACCCACTCCCCCTCCTTCCATCCCCTTACTCCCCCTCCACCCCCTCCCTTCCCATCCCCACAAACACCCAAACATCCCACCCTACCCCACCTATCCCTTTCTTCCAATTCCCATCCCCACAAACACCCCCCTCCCACCCCCACATCCCCCCACCTCCCCTTCCCATCCCCACAAACACCCCCCTCCCACCCCCACCTCCCCCCTCCTCTCCCTTCCCATCCCCACAAACACCCCCACCTCCCCCTCCCACCCCCACCTCCCCCTACCCCCTGCCCCCTCCCACCCCCACAAACACACCCAAAGGCTTTGACGTCAACAATTAAAAGCCGCCAGTGCCCCGCCAGCCCTGGCGTTGAAACAGCTTGAGCACTGCACTCAGGGAGGCTGCGAACGCGTCTCAAGTGCAGACGAGAGCTGTGTTTATAGTGGAGATAGGGCCTCTTCTTTAATAACTTGGGACTTGCTTTTGCTCTTGTTGGTTGTAAAAAAATATATATTTTATTAAAGAAATTGTATGTGATATAGGTGTTTTTTTTTCTGTTGCTGTTACGTTTGTTTAATGATCTTGTGCTGGTCTTTCTTTCTCTGTTTCTCTCTCTCTATCTATCTATCTATTTATGTATCTCTCTCTCTCTCTCTCTCTATCTATCTATTTATCTCTTTATCTCTCTCTCTCTTTCTCTTTCTCTCTCTCCTTGTCTCTCTCTTGTAAATCAAGACGCAAATTTTCCTGTTTAATATCTGTTTTACTTGCATTATTCATTTATTTATTTATTCATTCATCCTTTTCTCTTTTGGAAATGAAAACCAAAAGACCAGTATAAAGACCAGATTCAGACCAGTCTAAAGGACATATCAGCAGGGCAGCCCTTTATCAGTTCAGTCCTACGTTTACATGTATAATTGAACTGATGCGATGCCTTTGAAGTAACGCGGAAGTTGTCACAATGTCACGAGGAAAATTAAATGTAATAGGTGGAAACACACACACACACACACACACACACACACACACACACACACACACACACACACACACACACACACACACACACACACACAGTCACTCACTCACTTCTCAAGAAGCAATTAGGGGTAAGGGTATAATATCTGAAGTGACTATATTATCCAAAACAAGAAAGCAATGATTCAACTGCAACCTTTGGGTAAAGTTGCAAGGCAGTGCTATCTGATTGGTATTTCACTCTACGAACCAATTTCATACTATTAACACAAGAATAGTATACACTGATAGAATATTCATCCAAAAAAATGTATATATACCCATTGCTAGAAAAAAGGAAAATGTAATTCTGTGCAACCTCTATAGCCTGCAACTTAGCCCTGGTATGTTTGTTTGGTAATCAAGAGTCATCTGGCAGCTTAGTAGCTGTAGTAGTAGTGGGTGTAGCACTAGTAGTAGCAAAGATATATTTAAAGTAAATGCAGCAGTAGTTGTTGTTCCAGCTAATATTAGTAGATGTAATTGTAGTAGTAATAGTAGTAGTAATTGTTGTAACAATAATATCAATAGTAGTAGAAGTTGTAACAGTAGTAATAATAGTAATAGTAATGGTAGTTATTATGGTTTTAGTAACAACAGTAGTAATAGCAGTTTAATTAGAAGTAGTAGTATCAGTAGTGATAATTAATAATGGCAATGGCAATTATCATAATGATGGTACGAAAAGATAATACCAGCAACGATGACAATAGTCCTATACAGAAATCAGAAATAAAGATTGTCTTCTTTTGCAACCCATGGTATCTAAACGTAACGGGACTCCAGTTGTTTCACGAAGATAATCATCATAACGAAGATAACAAGCAAGGACGGCGATAAACGAAAAATGCGTCAAATAAACACACCAATAAATCATTAATTAAAATAACAAGAAACGATAAATAACTGAACAAAAAACCTTTTGATGAAAAAGACAAACAACTACAAAATTACCAGATATAAACATCGATACAGAGAAATTGTCAATATTTCACACCTTGGCTTTCTCTGTCTCAGCCCCTGATCTTTGGGAGATTCATAAATGTCAAGCGGTTAGTTCCGTAACACTAAGGTTGGTTGGGTCATGTGATTGCAAACATCTTTATAGCCACGCAGAGACTCGCACTTTCAATCGCACGTGGGTTTAAGTACACGTAAACAAACACACGTACTCACACACACACAAGCACATAGATACGCACACACACAAGAACACACGCAATTTCATATACACCGCCCATACATATACAAAGACA
>NW_028234414.1:23600478-23606408 GCF_977035675.1 Penaeus japonicus
GCCATAGGAACACCCAGGCGATTCCAACATCAAGATTTGGAACCATAAGCCCTGGCAACGTGACCACGCAGCGAGCAAGAAAAATCGAGAAATTCGGACACAAGATGGACCCCTCTACACAAACGCACCTAAAACTTCCCTCCGAAATGTTTCCGCTCGACAATTCTTCACAAAACCGTAAGTACATACAATGGGCCAATTCTCCTTATTTCTCTACTTTCTCTATGTCCCCCATATACGTGTGCTTATGTGTTTTAACAGTGAAAGAAGTTCAAACGTTCTCTGTTAGGCAAAGTGTTCTTTTCTCTCATACTTTCAACATTATAATTACATTCTTATCGGTGATCGAACTGTTCATTTAATAACTGCATTAAATGTATTGTATATTTTGCCGTAAAACGACTTTAAAGAAAGTAATTTTGTGTGTTCCAATCCTTTTTTTCTATGATGCTACACATTTTTTTTTCTCATTCGTTAATCACTCGTTTGTATTATCGAATTATATAATTCTACAACTCACTATGTATATAAACTTACGAGTCTGAAATTTCGTTAGTATTTTAAGGAATATTCCATGTATAAATTTCCCCCCGCCCCCAAGCCACGCTCAGCCCCCACCCCCCCAAGCCACGCTCGACAAACGCCACGCTACACCCCCCCCCCTCCCACCCCCGCTACGTGACTCTCGGACCAGCGTCAGGTCACAGGAGAACTTTTTCCCACCCCCGTATCCTCCCTCGACCCTCCCCCACTCTCTGTTGGTCCTTCTTTCCCTCTTCCCTTGGCCCTGTATGTAAAGGTTATCAAGCAGCTTACGGAACTCCATTAACTACGAAACGAGGCCCGGATTGTGGTCGCTCAAAAACACCACAGTTTGGAAGCTCAGAAGCAGCAGACGCCAAAAACGCCCAGAAGAGAGAGCATGGCCGTTATTCCCAGAAACCAAGAGTGTGGCACCCGTTGAACAGGACAGCCGGACGCCCTCATTCATAACGTGGAAGGCCCGCCTGCAAATTAACCAAACAGCAGCAGCCAAGTACGGAAAAACATGGAAAGCAAAAGAACGGAATCCGACATGCCGACATCCGGGAAGTGGGACAACGACATGAACGCACCAACGAGACGCGCAAATCACCGCCAGAGTTAGAAGTTGACCTGAACCACTCAAGGCCGGACGACACGTTCGCCCTTCAAGGACGACTTCAACTTCATGGCTTGAGGACAAGCCTTTTTAGGTGGCCGAGCAGTCTGTGAGACCACGATGAAGCCACGTGGAGACATAAGATTACCACGTGGTCATGATGCTATAAAAACGAACTAGGCAACTCTTGCATAGCGACCTAGCGTCAGGTCATCCGGGGCATTTCTCCACCGCCCTTCGATCACTTCCACTCTAGCCCTCGGCGAAGGCGCCGGGAGCGCCGCTGATCTCTGTCTCGTCCGCGAGACACGCGCCTAACAGCGAACAGAAGACATCAGAAGCCATCGAAACCTGTAATTATTTATATTTCAACCGTGTCGACATTCACCAATAAAGGAGTCAAGAATACCAGACTTTGGCTTCAAAATACCCTTTGTGAGCACCTCTCACAACTATGATAATATTGATAATGATATTGGTAACAATAATAATGACAATAGTAATGATGATGATAAGGATAATAAAATAATGATAATAACAATGATAACGATTAAGATAAAAATAAATATTATGACATTGATGATGATTATCATAATAATAATGATGATGATAAAGACAATGATGATAAAAATAATAATAACATTAATAACAACTATCATAATAACGATGATGATAATGATAATAATAATGATGATGATAAGGATAGCATTAATGATAATGATATCAATTATAATAGTAGTAATAATATTGGCAATGATAATTAAAATTATGATAATAACAATAACGAAATTAACAATGATAATAATCATGATAATTACAATTATGATAAAAACAATGATAATAACCATAGTAATAAAAATAAGGATAATAATATTAATGAAAAAATAATATAAATGATGGTAATAGAAATGATAATGATAATAATAAAAGTGATACTACTATTAACGATGATAATACTGATCATGAAAACAAAATATATATAATGATAACGATAACCTCAAAATTAATTATGATAATAATCATAAGTGTAAGAGTAATGATATTGATAATAATAACAACAATAATAATAATGATGATGATGATAATAATAATAATAATAATGATAATAATAATAACAATAATAGTAATAATAATAATAATAATAATGATAATACTACTAATGATAATGAAGATAATACTAATAATTATGATAAAAATGATAAAAATAACAATGATGATAAGAAGAAAAAGAACAATAATGATAATGATAAGAATACTGATGATAATAATGATAATGATAATCATAATGACAGTAATAATAATGAAGATAATTCACTAGGATAATAATAATAATGACAGTAATAATGATAAGGATAATTCATAAGGATGACAGTAATGATAATAACAATAATAATAGTGATATGATAAATATTATGACAATGATAATGATATTGATTATGATGATAATAATGATGATATTGATAATAATGATAAGAATAACAAGAGCAAGAACAATGATGATACTGATAATAAAAATAATAATAACGATAAGGAAAAAAAATCAAAATATTAAGAATGATATTGATAATAATAATAATACCAAAAATAAAGATAACAATGACAATGCTAATAATAATAATAATGTACAAAAGAATAATAGCCATAACGCCACACTGACTATTCAAATAACAAACATGTTTTTTTTTTTTCATATAAAAACTCAGTTCTCTAGACTTACCTAACTAAAAATAACAAAAGGAAAAAACCCTATAAACAAAATCCTTTAACCTCAAACAACAAAATAAGTCCGAAGTAACGCAAATAATGAGGTCTGTGGATATACCTTGCTCCAAGGAATAAGAATGATGACAATATGATTTCATGTCGTCATAAAATGTGTAAGACTCTCCACAGGTCAACGAGGCGGGAGTCAAGGTCACGTACTTGTGATGTAATAAGGCAGACGACCTTCTATGTGGAGGAGGTTTCGTTTTTCTATATATTTAATTGTTTTTGTCAGTTCTTGAGATTAGGCTCATATACGTAAGAATACAGACTTGTGTTTCACAGTTACACACACACACATGTAAGTATCGACACACACAGACATACACGTACATCTAAGGATATACATGTATACAAAACGCACACGGATATAGACACTCATCCACACACACACACACACAAACACACACACACATATAAACACACACACACACACAAACACACACACACACACACAAACACACACACACACACACAAACACACACACACACACACACACACACACAAACAAACACACTCATACACACACACAAACAAACAAACACACACACACACACACACACACACACACACACACACACACACACACACACACACACACACAAACAAACAAACACACACACACACACATACACACAAACACACACACAAACACACACACACACTCACACACATGCAACTAATTTCCTTCAAAACCATTTTTCATAATTGGTCTCTAGCAAGTCCTTCTGACGCAACGCAACGATAGCCTTGGCAATACCCCCCCCCCTCCCCTCCATCCTCTCTCCCTCGACCCCCAACATCCTAACCCTGCCCCCCCCCAACCCCCTCCCTCCTCGACCGCCACTTTTCCCCTCAGCCAAAGCAACCATGCATTGCGTCAAATTTTACTCATTTTCTTTCTTTCTTTTCCTTCATTCTTTCTTTTCTTTCTTGTATCTGAACGACCTTTGCCTCCTTTAATCTTTCTTAAAGTTCTCCAACTGACTTCCTTGCTCCCTCCTTCTCCTCCCTCCCCCCTCCCCCCTCATCCCCCGAGGCATCCCTCCCCTTCTCTCCACCACTATCCTTTTATGTCCTCGGTCAAAGTGGCTGGTTATTCGTTGCTTCTTTACCAATAGTGGTAGTAAAAAGTAGTAGTAGTTGTAGTAGAACTAGTAGTAGTAATAGTAGTATAAACAGTAGTAATAGTGCTAGCAGTAGAAGCAGTAGTAGTAATAGTGGTAGAAATACGAATATTAGTGGTGATAATTGTAATGCTACTAGCAATAGTTGTGCTACTTGCATTAGTATAAGTAATAGTAATAATGATAGTAGTAGCAGTAAGAGTAGTAGTAGTAGTAGTAGCAATAGTGCTATCAGTTGTAGTACTAGTGCTAGCAGCAGCAGTAGTAGTAGTTGTCGTTGTTGTAATAGTAGTAGTAGTATCCATTAGCGTATGAGTTCCTTCGCCCTCAGTCTTACTGTAGTTCTTCAACTAAGCTCTCAATTCTCTTACACTTTCTCTCTCTTTATCTGTGTGTTTTTTTGTTTTTTTTTAGCTAATATTTTTTTTTTTTTCTCCCCATTCCTCTAGTATGCTCCTCCTTTACTTCCTCCTCCTCCTCCTCCTCCTACTCCTATTCTTATTATGTCTACGCCCTCTCCTCCTTTCCCTTTCTCTTTCTCCTCTTCATCCTTCTCTCATTCCTCCTCCTTTCTCCTCCAAATTCGTTTTCCTCCCTGCTCCTCCCATTTTCCCCCCTTCCTCCTCCTCCTCCTCCTCCCTCCTCCTCTTCTTTTCTTCCTCCACTCCTCCTCCTCTTCTTTTCTTCTTCCACTCCTCCTCCTCTTCCTTCTCCTTCTTTCTCCTCTTCCTCCTCTTCCTCCTCCTTCTTCCTCCTCTTCCCCCTTCTCTTATTCCTGCTGCTCTCCTCCTTCTTCCTCCTCTTCCCACTTCTCTTATTTCTGCTGCTCTCATCCTTCTCTTCCTTCTCCTTCTTCCTCCTCTTCCTCCTCTTCCTCCTTCTCTCATTCCTGCTCCACTCCTTCTTCTCTTCCTTCTCCTTCTTCCTCCTCCACTCCTCCTTCTCTTCCTTCTCCTTCTTCCTCCTCTTCCTCCTCTTCCTCCTATCCCTCCTTCTCTCATTCCCGCTCCTCTCCTCCTTCTCTTCCTACTCGCATTCCTCCTCCTCCTTCTTCCTCCCTCCGTCCCTCCCTCATCTCCATCGCCTCGATAACTCATACAAACTCCTACGAACAGTGACTCACCCTCATGAATGACCTCTCTGTTACGGCCCAACGGCTGTGTACGTGAGGGTGCCAGTGCCCAGGGTCAAGCTACTGAGAGTGCCACAGTGCCAGACTCATGCCGGGACGATGTCTTACAAGAAAGTTTTATTAGGAGAATAAATCTAATTTCGTTTATCTTTTTTTTTTTTGCCGTTGGGGGGAGGGTTAGGGGGGGGGTAGAGGGAGGTTTAAGATGAGTGGGAGGGAATGTGATGACCATAAGGGGGAAGGGAGGGGGGAAGGGGAGAGGGATAAAAGGGGGGAGGAAGAGGAGGAGGAAGGAGATAGGGAAGAAGAGAAAGGAGAGGAAGAAGACAAGGAAGAGGAGAAAGGGGAGAAGGAAGATGAGGAAGGAGAGGAAGAAGAAGAGGAAAGGGAGGAGGAAGAGGAGGGAAAAATGAGTAAAGGAAGAGATGAAAGGGAATGGTTTGAAGAAGAGAAGAATAGAAGGAACAGAAGAAGAGGGAGATAAGAAAAAAAAAAGGGAATACGAGAGAGATCACAGAACTAGAAAAGTTAGAGAGAGAGAGAGAGAGAGAGAGAGAGAGTTATAAAGAGAGAGAGAGAGAGAGAGAGAGAGAGAGAGAGAGAGAGAGAGAGAGTTAGAGAGAGAGAGAGAGAGAGGGAGAGAGAGTTAGAGAGAGAGAGAGAGTTAGAGTAAGAGAGAGAGAGAGAGAGAAAGTTAGAGAGAGAGAGAGGGAAAGAAAAAGAGAGAGAGAGAGAGACAACTAGAGTAAGAGAGAGAGAGAGAGA
>NW_028234414.1:23606508-23624008 GCF_977035675.1 Penaeus japonicus
CATAGGGGACCCGTTTTCTATAAGAATTCTCAAAGGGGACCCGTTTTCTATAAGGATTCTCAAAGGGGGCCCGTTTTCTATAAGAATTCTCAAAGGGGACCCGTTTTCTATAAGGATTCTCAAAGGGGACCCGTTTTCTATAAGAATTCTCAAAGGGGACCCGTTTTCTATAAGGATTCTCAAAGGGGGCCCGTTTTCTATAAGGATTCTCAAAGGGGGCCCGTTTTCTATAAGAATTCTCAAAGGGGACCCGTTTTCTATAAGGATTCTCAAAGGGGACCCGTTTTCTATAAGAATTCTTAAAGAGGACCCGTTTTCTACGGACTAGCGATGATTCAATTCATTGCCCTGTGAATCCTTACTCGGATCCGGTTCCCCACCATCTACTCAACGGATCCCAAAGGACATGGCAAACCCACCCATAAATGTTCACAATCCGTCAGTAATTCATTGCACAGAGAGCATCTTATCCTATAATCCGTTCTTCACAAATTTACTAATAACCGAAGAAATCTGAAGAAACAATCATGATGGCAATAGTACTGATGCATTGATGATATTAATGATAATAATGGGATTATCATCATTCACAGTTCTCGATTTGGTGTTAATGATCATATTGACATTAATAACAATGATGACAATGATGATGAGGTGATGATGTGATGATGAGGTGATGATGAGGATGATCATGTTTCTTCACAATGCGTCAGTAAACATTCGCGCATAATCCTGTTTACAAACATCGTGCCAGCAAACCCATTTACCAGTAAATGAATAGATGAATATAGATATAAACAAATATAGTTAGAGATGAATAGATACGTAAATCTCTTCGATCGACGAAGGTAATGATCAATAATGATGATAAATAGGAGAAGATGACGACAATGATGGTGATCGAAGCAATAGGCAAGATAAGTATCGAGATGTTGCACAATCTTGCCTTCGCAGCTGGAGGACAGATGCAGCTCGGATTTATCTTGGTGGTTTCGAGAGGGGGGGAGGGGAGGGGAAGGAAAAGGAGGGAGAAAATGGAGAGGGGTTGGGTAGGAGATGGGGAGAGGATAAGGGGGGGAGGGAAGGGAAGGGGGTGGATGGATAGGCAGGGGGAGGGGGAGAGGGACAGGGGGTAGAGTATTGGGAAGACGAACGCATAAAGATAGATAACACAGAATTGCTCTAAATTGCGGTAGGTCACAGAATATACGTCATTCGTCATTTTCTGACCTCTTATTATTAATCTCTCCCTTCCCCTCTCCTCTCCCTTATGCCTCTTACTCTCTTCTCCTCTTCTTCCTTCTCCTCCTCCCCTCCCCCTTTCCTCTCTTCCCTCTATGCCCCCCCCACCCCCTCCTTCATTCCCTCTCCCCTCCCCTTCCACTCTCCCTTCTCCACACCCTTAACCCCCACCCCCACCCCTACCCCTTTCCCCTTCACCCCCTCCCCTCCCCCCCTTTTGTGCCCCTCCTGGAGTGCGTGAAGTAAGCAAGAATAGCGTCCAATCATGAGGCTATTCACTTGGCCCCAGAGGATATCTTGGCGTCGAATAGATACCTGGAGACACTATCGAAGTATCGGCTTATCATCGTCCCTTTTCTCTCGATTTGGGTTTCTCGTTTTTTTCTGTTTTTTTTTCTGTTATTTAGCTCTTTCTTCCCCTTTGCTCTTGCTTTTACTCGCTCTCTCTCTGTTTTATATCTCTTTCTCCCTGTTTCTCTTTGTATACTTCTCTCTCTCTCTCTCTCTCTCTCTCTCTCTCTCTCTCTCTCTCTCTCTCTCTCTCTCTCTCTCTCTCTCTCTCTCTCTCTCTCTCTCTCTCTCTTTCTCTCTATCTCTTTCTCTCTCTCTACTCTCGCCACTCTCTCTCGCTCTCTCTCTCTTCTCTCTCCTCTATCTCCTCTCTCTTCTCTCTCTCTCTACTCTCTCTCTCCCTTCCCTCTCTCCTCTCTCTCGCCTCCTCGGATCGTGTCCCTCCCCCCCCCCCCCCCTTATCTCTCTCTCTTCTCGCTCCCTCCCTCTTCTCTCTCTCACTCTCACATCTCTCCTCTCCTCTCTCTCCTCTCCCTCTCTCTCTCCTCCTCCTCACTACCTCTCTCTCTCTCTCTCTCTCATACTCTCTTCTCTCTCTCTCCTCGCTCTCTCCCTCATCTCTCTCCTCTCTCTCTCTCTCGCTCCTATCTTTCCTCTCTCCTCTCTCTCTCCTTCTCTCTCCTCTCTCTCCACTCTCTCCCTCTCTCTCAATCCTCTCCCTCTCTCTCCACTCTCTCCCTCTCTCTCCACTCTTTCCCTTTCTCTCCACTCTCTCCCCCTCTCTCCACTCTCTCCCTTCCCCTCTCCTCTCTCTCCCTCTCTCTCTCACTCTTATTCTCTTTCTCTCTTTCCCCTCTTCTCTCTCTCTCTCTCTCTCACTCTCTCTCTCTCTCTCTCTCTACTATCTCCTCTCCTCCCTCACTCTCTCCTCTCTCTCTCACTCTCCTCATTCTCCTCTCTCTCATCTCTCTCTTCTCTCTCTCGCCTCTCTCCCATCTCTCTCTCTCTCTCTCTCACTCTCTCTCTACCTCAGTCTCTTCTCTCTGTCTCTCTCCTCTCTCTCACCTACCTACTCTCTCTCTCCCCTCGCTCTCCTCTCTCCATCTCTCTCTCTCTCTCTTCTCTCTCTCTCTCTCCTCTAATTTTATTTTCACTATGCGCTCTATCCTATCTACTTACTCTTACTTTCTAACATAGATGTCTTTCTCTTTCTCTCTCTCTCATCATCATTTCTCTCCTTGCAAAATGCATGTCCATGGAATAGCAAGCAAATGCAAATATGAGTTTTATGCATCTCTTTATCTTCTCTGCTTCTTGCAAAGTATTATGATGTCATTGCCAAGTGATGGAGGCTGCAACTCCGTCTGCTCATTGCCACTATTTTAATCATTGTTGTCATTATTGATACTAGCAATGTCATTAGCATTCTTATCACTCCTATCAAACTCATTACCCTTATCATTATTGCTATTATTATGACAATGAATTTGATTATCATAATCATAATTTCCATGATTATCATCATCATCAGTATTATCATTATCATCATTACCATTATCATTATCATCATTATCATCATCATCATCATTTTTTTAACATCCTAATTATTATCAATGTCATCATATCTATCATTTCTCATATTGTTATCATTATCATTATCTTCATATCTACTTTTAGTATAATTCTTATTATTACCATCGTTATTATTATCATTACCATTATCTTCACCATTATCATTATTGTTTTTATTTTCCATTCTGATTGTCGTTGCTCATAGGATTGCTATCATTTCTGTTAGCATTAATGTCAATTGCATTATTTATATCTTTATCTTTTTCTTTTTTAGTATTAATTATTTTGTTTGGTATAGCTATTGTCATTATCCTTATTGTGATAGTTATAATTATACTTAATTTTATAATTATTTTTATTGTCATTACTATCATCATTGTCATTATCATTGTGGTCATGTCTATTAACATTATCATTATCATTTTCCTCATTATTAACACTATGGCTATTATTATCAATACCGTTATTATCTTCATGACTATCATCATTATCGTTATCATAATCATAATCAATACTATCATAATTTTCATAATCATTATCATTATCATCCTCATTTGGATTATCATTGTCAATTTTGTTGTTTATGGTAATTATTACAGTTATTACTATCATTATCATTATCATCCTTATCATTATAGCTATCATTATCATTAATTTTATAATCACCCTCATTACCATTATCAGTATCATTATCACCATCACTCCTTATATTATCACGATATTATTGATATCATTCTTATTATGTATTATTCATTTTTATTATGCGCGATGAGTTCATTATTATTATCATTATCATCCTTATTATTATTATTATTATTATCATTATCATTACTATTACTGCTAGTAATATCCTCATTTCTATTATTAAGAGAATCAGTATCAATATAATGATCATATTCTTGACTATTATTATCGCTATCATTATCATTGTCATCATTTTGATTGTTAAGATCATCATCATTCTTATAATCATCATAATCATTATCATCATAATCATCATATCATCAGTATCATTTTCATTATAGCTATTACTATTGTTATTAACACTGTCATCAACATTATTGTTATCATCATTATTATCATCATTATCATAATTACAATCCGTATCTGTATTATCATCATCCCTCATAATCACCTTTATAACCATCATTATTATCTATATTTCCAATATCATCTATGACTAAGATCATTAGTATAGTCATCATACTCGTACTCGGAGTTTGTTGCGTAGCGGATGCAGTTCTAGTACTCTTCGGATCAAAGAGAGGGGGGAGGGGGGAAGAGGAACAGACAGAGAGAGAGAGAGAGAGAGAGAGAGAGAGAGAGAGAGAGAGAGAGAGAGAGAGAGAGAGAGAGAGAGAGAGAGAGAGAGAGAGAGAGAGAGAGAGAGAGATGAACACAAGAGAGAGAGAGAGAGAGAGAGAGAAAGAAGAGTATAGAAGAGGAGAGAGTGAAAGAGAGAGAAGAGAGAGAGAGAGAGAGAGAGAGAGAGAGAGAGAAAGAGAATGAGAGAAGAATGAGAAGAAAAGGGTAGAATGAGGGATTAAACAGATAGAAGAAAAGAGAGAGGGTGGGGAGAGAGAAAGAAAAAAAATAAAGAAGGCAAGAGAAAGAAGAAAGAAGGGAGGGAATGAGGGACTTCAAGAGTGGGAGGAAGGGAAAAAGAAGAGAAAAGGGTGAGAATGGATTCAAACAGAGAGAAGGAGAAAGAGAGAGAGTGGGAGAGAGAGAGAGAGAGAGGAAGGGGCAAGAGGAAAGAAGAAAGAGAAAGAGAAAGAGAGAGAGAGACATTAACAGAGAGAGTGAATAAGAGTGTTCAAGACGTGTGGCATGACAGCTTTGCATGAGACATTTTCTCGGTTCGTCATCTTCGGGGTAGGGGTTAGAAGGGGTGGGAAGACGGGGGGGGGGCGAGTGGCAGTGAGAGACACAGTAGTTAAGAAGAAAAAAAAGGGTAAAAATCGGTATCGAAATAAACAAAGCACATGGGCTAGGAAGGAAAGCAAAAAAGGGGAAATAGAAATGAGAGAGAATAAACATTTTTTTATAAACGATTTTCTTTTACAGAGGAATAGAGTGCATTGATTTATCCGTGTTCATTATTGGCATGTTCATCCATCAGCATATCTCTTTTTTTGTGTACCAAATCTCTCTCTCTCTCTCTCTCTCTCTCTCTCTCTCTCTCTCTCTCTCTCTCTCTCTCTCTCTCTCTCTCTCTCTCTCTCTCTCTCTCTCTCTCTCTCTCTATTTCGCCTTTCTCTTTCCTCTCTCTCTCTCTCTCATCTTACATCCCTCTCTCTCTCTCTCTCTCTCTCTCACTGCGTCCATCTCTCTCTCTTTCACTCTCTGCTCTCATGCTCTCTCACTCTCTCTCTTACTCTCTCTCTCTCTCTCTCCTTCTTTCTCATCTCTCCTCCTCTCTTCTCTCTCTCTCTTAGCTCTCTCTCTCACACTCTCTCGCACTCTTTCTCTCTCTATCTCGTCTCTCTCTCCTCTCTCCTCCACTCTTTCGTCTCTCTCTCTCCTCTCGCCTCTTCGACGCTCTCTCACTCTTCTCTCCTCTCCTCTTTCTCATCTCTCAACATCTCCTCTCGCTCTACTCTCCTCTCCCCTCTCTCTCTCTCACCTCTCATCTCTCTTCTCTCCTCTCGTCTCTCTCTCTCTTTCTCTCTTCTCTCTCTCTCTCTCTCTTCCTCGCTCTCTCTCTCTCTCTCTCTCGTCTCACACTCTCTCATCTTTCTCATTGCCCTCTCTCTCCTCTCTCCGTCTCTCTCTCTCTCTCATCTCGACTCTCTCTCTCATCTCTCTCTCTCTCTCTCTCACTCTCTCTCTCTCTCCCTCAGCTCTCCTCTCTTCATCTCTCTCTCGCTCTCTCTCTCTCTCTCTCTTTCCTCTCTCTCGATCTCTCACTGCTCTCTCTCTCATCTCTCTCTCTCTCTCTCTCTCTCTCTCTCTCACCATCACCACACCCCCCATCTCTCTCTCTCTCTCTCTCTCTCACTCTCTCTTTCCTCTCTTCTCATCCATCTCTCTCTTCTCTCTCTCCTCTCATCTCGTTCTCCTCCTCCTCTTCTCTGCTTCTCACTCTCAGCAACTCGTCTCTCTCTCCTCTCTCTCTCTCTATCTCTACTCTCGTTCTCTCTCTCTCTCTCTTCTCTTTCACTCTCACATCTCACATCTTCTCTCTCTCTTTCACACACTCTCTTCTCCTCACCACTCTCTCTCTCTCATCTCTCTCACCTCCTCTATAGCCTTCTCTCTCTCCTTCCTCTCTCTTCCCTCTCTTTTCTCACTCGCTCTCACTCTCCCTCTCTCTCTCTCTCTTTCTCTTCTCTCTTCTCTCTCTATTCTCTCTCTCTCTCTCTCTCTCTACTCTCTCTCTCTCTTCTCTCTCTCTCTCTCCTCTCTCTCATCTCTTTCTCTTCTCTATCTCTCTCTCGTTCCCATTCATCTCTCATCTCTTCTCTCTCCTCTTTCTCTCCTTCAACTCATCCTCTCTCTTCTTCTCTCTCTCTATTATAACCGATCTTAATTCATATAGCTAATATATATCCGCATTTTACTCTCTTTTCTCCACTTCATCTTCTGCTCTACTCATCTCTCAAGAGCTATTCGCTCCTCTCTTCCTTCTAATCTCCACGCTTCATCGATACATGATCTCTCTTCCGGTATATGTGTATCTCTCTTCTCTATAATCATTAGCAGCTATTTATCTATCTATTCTAATCTTCTACTTACTCGTCTCTCATATCATTCATATCTCCTTAATCATAGATAGTATATATCTTTAACTCTCTCTCTGGATAGGCTCTCCTTCTGCTTTCATCGAGCTACTTTCTCATAGAAGATATATAGCATAATACTCATCTCTCATCGCGTCCTGCATCATCGGGTACGTCTCTCTATATCTATATCGCCGCTCGCCTCTCTCGCGGATCTATCATCTCTCTCGCTCTATAATCAGCGATCTCTCTCCGAATACGACGGTTCCTTCTCGTACCTTGGCTCCTCTCTCTCGTATACCGATACGTCTGCATGCTGTCCTTCTCTCTTTCTCTGGGGTCTCTATAACTCTCTCCTCGATGCCTCGGTCCTAGCTCTTAACTACTCTCTCATTCTCTTAATCTTACTCGCGCTCTCTATAGATATACTAGCTCAGCTATTTATCTCGTGCTCTCCTTCTCTCCTCCGTCTACTTCTTCATAATCTATCTCTCTACTGCTCTCGAGTCATCTCACCTCTATGTCTCACACTCTCTCCACGGGTCTCGTCTCACTCTTTCGTCCTTCTCTCGCTATATAATCTCTCGGTGGCGCCCGTATTTCTGCTGCCTCTCTAGTCTCTTCTCTCCTCTCTTCTCTCTCTCTTATTGTATCTCGGGGGGTACTGCTACTCTCTCTCTTCATTCTCTCTCTGATATCATAATCTCTCTCTCTCTATCTCTCTCTATCTAATCTATCTCTCTTATATCTCGTCTATTATATATATCTCTTATCTCCTAGCTCGGGTTCTCTCCCCCTGTCACTCATCTGCGGTCTCTCTCTCTCCTCTTATCTCTCTCTCTTCTCCATCTCTCATCGGATCTCATAATCTCTACTCCTCTCGCACTCTCTCTCTCTCTCTCTCTCTCTCTCTCTCTCTCTCTCGCTCTCTCTCTCTCTCTCTCTCTGTACCATATGTCTATTTATCTATATACTTTTAGATGAGTTAAGGGCGCCTGCGCGATCAGATATGAATACTACTATTGTATCATTAAGCAATATGAATGAAAATGAAAATACTATAATATTACTATAATATTGTTATTATCATATTATCATTATTATCATTATTATCATCACTATCATCATTATCATCATTTTTAGCATTATTATTATCATAATCATCATGACAATTTCTGCTAGTTTTATCATCGTCTCCATTAGCAATAACAGTAGCAGTGGTAGTATCATTTTCTCGGTTTGCCATCATGAGGTTGGGGGGTAGAAAGAGTGGGGGGAGGGGGGGTGGGGCGAGTGGTAGCGAGAGAGAGAGAGATTAAGACACAGAGCTATCTATCTATCTATCTATCTATTCTCAGACAATGAAATGTCGCTAATTGTATCAAAGAAGAATACCACTATTGTAGCATCAACCTAAAAAAATACTTCATTCGACCTTGACTTGAGTGTATTTCAGATTTTTCTTTTTCAATAAAAAACAACAACAAAACAACGTATCCCTGTATCTTTCGCTTCCCAGTAATCCTCTGTGAAAGCTGCTGCTAGAGTTACAGACATTATCTTCAATTATACGAATGTAGAGCTCAATGCCCCAATTGTGTGAAATCCATAATGCAGTCATATGTACATACCTACACACGTACGAAGTATAGACACACACACACAAAAATACAGCACATATACATACACACGATCCGCGGTAGATAAAAACATACACGTATATACACACATACATGATATATAAACATACACACTTAATACACACACACACACTAGTCAAACACCCCACACATATAGCACTACACATACACGACGATATATAAACATAGTCACACATACTTAATACACACACACACAAAACACAGACCCACACAGGCAAAAATATATAAAATATAGGTATATATATATAATATATAGTATAATATAGTATATAATAAATATAGGTAAATATATACTATACATAAATAGATATGAAATACATAAATAAATATAATATACCACATATATACATACAAATATATATATATATATATAATATATATTTATATATAAATATATATAACTATATTAGTTTATTTAGACTATTTATTTATATATGGGATAGTAGGGTATCTTTATTTATTATTTTCTCTTCTATCTATTCGAATCTAATCTATCTATCGGAAATCTATCTATACCGTATGTAGTATATATAAATATATAATATAATACTATATATATATATATACTATATATATATAGATACAAAATATATAAATATGATATATGCGGTATCAAATATATATAAATAGATAGGGTAGTAAATAAATATATATATATACATTTACACACACACATATCCATCATAACTTTATACACTCATATACGTTTCAGATCCATCACCAATCCATCAGAGTTACATGACGAAATTGCCCTCATATTAGCACCTTTCCACAAAATGTCATTCAAGCTGATGATAAGACCGCTGTGTTGTATGGACACATACATACGTAGATATATATAGATATATATAGATATACATATTGTGATTACGTTAGCAATTATTCAAAACCAAAAAATATTACCGCTTTTTTATCATCATCGGCAGTGTTACAGTAAACAATGATAATGATGAACTTCATGATAATGAATAATGACAAAACAAAAACGAATGACAAGGATGAAGCACCTGTAACACCAGTTTATATAGAAAAAAAATACTGCAGTTAGCCCAACGAAAACGGTTGTTTACAAAAAATGAGAAATAAGGTTTTTGACGGTGACTTCAATATTTTATCATTGTCTAAATCTAACCCAAAAATTACATAACTGTTACATAAAATCTCAAAATCTTAATCAAAGTATATACCGAGGGGCGTAGGTACATAATATAGGTATATATAAATATATTGGGGGCTATATATATATATATATATATATATAAAATATCTATAGGTATATACGTGTGTGTGTGTGTGTGTGGATTGTGGTGTATGGGTGTATCTCTCTCGTGCTCTCTCAGCGGGGGGGGTCTCTATTCTCTCTCTTCTCTCTCGGGGGGTCGGCGTCGGGGGTATCATCTCTCTCTCTCCCTCTCTCGGGTCTCATCATCCGATCCTGGGGTCCTCTCTCTCGGTCTCGGGTCTCACTCTTCTTCCTCTCTCTCTCTCTCTATATATATAAATAGTATATATATATATATATATATAGATGAATATAATATATAAATATATATATATAATATGTATATATATATATTCTATATATATACACACGTCAACACACATGCGCGTGCGCACACTCTACACACACACACACACACACAGGGGGGGGCGGCATATCAGGCACACAGACACATACAAATTACATACAGTAAGCGGGGGGGGGGGGGGGGGGGGTGGGGAAATAATAAATATAATATATAAATATAATGGGGATTTATATATAATAATATATAAATAGGTATATATAGTGATGCTGATATATATAATTAAAGAATGTGTTGTGTGTGTGTGTGTGTGTGTGTGTGCGTGTGTGGTGTGTTGTGTCTGTGTGTTGTGTGTGGTGTGTGTGTGTGTGTGTGTTGTGTGTGGTGGTGTGATATGATAATCTAATATATATAAATATATATACTATAAAAATATATATGTATAGTATAGTTGAGTATATATAAAATATATATATAATATATAAACAAGTATATCATAGGGTGATAGAGTACTCTATATATATATATATACATATATATTAATATATCATGTATAGAGATATAATATATAAGATATATATGATATATATATAATTTAATAGGTATAGTAATATACACATATAGTGGAGAGTAGCGATACATATATACATAATATATAATATTATAGAATATATATATATACCTATATATATTATATATATATATGTCGTATGTATAAATATATAGTATAGTTATATATATATATTATACAATACATATATATATATATATATATATATATTAATATATATATATAATAAAATATATAAATATATATATATGCAGTACACCACATCACACACACACACACACACACAAACACACACTGCACTAGAGGCAACAGACATCACACACAAACACACATAATCACATAGGAATATATATAGGTGAATATAGTTATATATATAGTGATATATAATATATATAAAGATATATATATATAAATATATATAGATATTGTATAGAATATATATATATATATATATATATATAAATATATATAAATTGTGTGTGTGTATGATATATAGTATATGTGTGTTTGTTTTATATATAATATATATTATATAATATATAGATATAAATCTATATATATAAAGGGTATATCATATATATATATATAACATATATGAAAAATATATATAATATATATGATATAAGACAAATATAAATAATATATAAATATACATCATATATATATATATATATATATGATAGTATATACAATAATATGTAATATAATATATATGTATATATATATATATACTTATTATGGAGATATTATAAAATACATTGGTATATATATAAACACATATAAATATATAAAATAATGATATAAAAAATGTGTTCTATAATACAAATATATATATATATATAATATCAATATCATATATAATATCTATTAAAAGGGGGCATAACACACACACACACACACACCCACGGGACACACACACACGACACGGACGGGAACACACACACACACATCACTATAGTAAATAATTCAATTATTATATAATAAGTATATTTATATATATAATATATATAGGATATAAAAATAAAGATACACACGGATGACTAGGGGGGGGAGGGGGGGTGGGAGGAGCACGAGGTGGGGGGGGGACGGGGCAGACCAAGGGGGACTGTGTTAGAGAGATATGGCACACACAAACCGGGGAGAGGCGGGAGACACACACACAGGGCAACACACACACACAACACACAGCACACACGCCACACAGGGCGAATATATATATTATATATATATATAAATATATATATATATTATATATATAATATAATAATATGCGGTATATTTATGCATATATTGGGATATAACCTATATATTATATATAATAAATATTATATATATATATTTCTTAAATAACACATAGTGGGGATATATATATATATATATAACATATATATACTATAGGAGTACATAGTACTAATACTATACGTCGAGTATATGCGGTGTTTTGCTTATCCTTGTCGAGCGGGGTTAAACCGACTACCCGATGGGAATTAATACATGAACATTTTCATAACTGTATATCAAATGCAAATGTGATTGCAGAATCTTCTTTAGATGTTCAAGTGCTTACATGTAAACGTAAAAGAATGCATGCTTTAGTAACAAACACAGACATAGAGACGGCACCACTGATAAATGCTCTACCGCCAGTGCCACGGTTACTGACCCTGGACTGCTTCCTGGCTTGACCTGGTGATCTCTTTGCTTCGTCGCGGTCCAAGAGGTGACACAAGCAACATAAGAACCCGCGACGGTTGTACGACCCCTCTTCCTCTTCCTCTTCTTCCTTCTTCTCTTCCTTTTCTTTCTCCTCTTGCATGATCGGGGAATTCATTGAATACTTTTTGCCGAGGGGGACCGATGGGGGAGGGGGAAGGAGAGGGAGGGAGGGAGGGGCATCTAATCTCAAGGTTAAGCTTAAAGGGGAAACTTTGAAGGATTTGAATACGTTCGTTTCTCACACACTGCTTATAGAGTACTGTGCGTTTCGCCGACAAGCTTCAAAGTCGAATGAAATACTAGTCTGTCATCTTGTTTACAGTCACGATCTTTTCGTTACGTCACTGCTACGTTGTTGATGACGTAGTGTGCTGACAGAATGTGAGCCGTTAGAGAGTAACGCCACGCACCGATGTCATTTCGAATTAAAACATATAATGACTCTTAGTACAAACTGACATCATTTTTTATATTTGTGAAGAGGAATCATGCATAATAAAGCACATGGACCTAGTTCATGGGATGATTATGCATGTAAAAGGTTTTTACTTTCCGAGCTAAAAATAGATTCATTCATGTTATGCCGGAACAGGGTTTGGAGGCTTCCTAGTAACATCCTATCAAGCGAATGCCGTGTGTCTGCTGTGTGACTACGGCTTCGCCTTCGCATTTTCTGCTAAGATACATGCCTAAGATTTTTAACTATTTCTTATTAGAGAAAATGGGTATATGATTGCAGGTAACATGGGTAGATATGGATAACGCTCCCATTCATCAATATCCAGACACTTAAAAGAAATGACATGGCTTGGGAAAATGTCGAACGAAATTAGTAGTTTTCTTCTAATAAAAATAGCATGAACACGTTAGCCCACCCACACACATACTAAATTACATAGATACATACACACACACACACACACATACACACACACACACACATATATATACATACATATATACATATATATATATAGATAGATAGATAGGTAGATAGATAGAACGATAGACAAATAGGTTATGTTAGATTGATACCATAGTACATGATTCTTAGATCAATAAACACATACATTAATTATATGGATATATTGATGTTCTATTATATATATATATCATATATATTATATAGTTTATATATTTTATATTCATATATATATATGTAGTTTATATATAAAGTTATATATTTATATTTAAATATAATATATATATATTTTAGATATATATATCTAGATAGGTAGATAGATTGATATATATATGTCTGTGGGAGTGTGTGTGAGGTGTGGTGTGTGTGTGTGTGTGTTGTGTGGGTGTGTGTGTGTATATTTATATATATAAATTATTATATATATATATATATATATTATATATCTATATGATAATATCTATTATATATATTTATAATATATATATCTATATATATATAATATATGTATATATATGTTTATTATTATATAAATATATATATATATATATATATAATAGATATATATAATTATATATATATTATTTATATAGTGTGGGTGTGTGTGTGTGTGTGTAGTGTGTTGTGTGATGTATGGTGGGTGTGGGTGTGTGTGGGTGGGGGTGAGTGTGTTGTGGGTGTGTGTGTACCTGTGTGGTGTGTGTGTGTGTGTGTGTGTCGTGTGTTGTGTGTGTGTGTGTGTGGTGTGGGTGTGTGTGAAGGGTGAGTGTGTGTGTGTGTGAAGTGTTGTGTGTGTGTGTGTATGTATGTGTTATATATATATATATATAATATATATATATTTAGTATATATATATATATACATATATTATATTTTTTATAGATTTGTATTATAAATATATTTTTATCTATATAGTATGTATATAATATATATATAGTATTTATAATTATATATATATATATGTGTGGGTGCTGTGGTTGTGTTGTGTGCTTGATGTGTGTGTGTGTGTGTTATGTGTGTGTGTGTTGTTTGTGTGTTGTGTATGTATATGTATATGACATTTACATGTATATATAGGTATATACACCGCATATATGATATATATGTATATATATATATATATATAATATATATATAATTTATATATATATATTTATCATATTTGGTGGTATATATATATGCTATTTATATATATATAAATATATATTATAGATATATTAGATATATATTTTATGCATATATATATACATATATTATCTATATACATTAGAATATATATATATTACACATATGTATGGATGTATATATATTGTATATAATCATTTATATATATTATATATATATTTATTATATATATATATATATACATATCTATATATATATACACACACCAATCCACCCTACACTATAAATAGTAATATATGCAATGTAGGTATGTATATGTAATATATATAAATTAACACACACTCATATACATTTATATATATATATTATATTTATATATTATATATAATATATTTATATTATAAATATATATATAGATGTATGTATACACCACACACACAAAACAAACACACACACACAGTATATATATATCTTATTTAGGATATATATATATATATATTCTATTTATATATAATAATATATATTTATATAACATATATATATACATATATATAGTATATTATAATATTTATATATATATTATATATATATATAATATATATTATAAACGCCACACAAATACATATATATATATATTATATCTTTATATATATTTTTTTTTTTTATTATATATATATCTAAATATATATATAACATATATATATATTTATATAAATATGTGTGTGTGTGTGTGTGGTGTGTGTGTGGTGTCGTTGTGTGGATGTGTTGTGTGTGTGTGTGTGTGTGTGGTGAGTGGTGTGTGTGTGTGTTGTGTGTGTGTGTGTGTGTGTGTGTGTGTCTGTGTGTGATGTGTGTGGTGTGTATTACACAAAATACATATTACCATATATATTTAAATTTATATATATATATAAATATATATATATATATATTTATATATATATTCATCAATATATGTGTATTATACATAGATACAAATATTACTACATATATATTTATATTATATATATATATATATAATATTTTAGTTTTCTTGCATATATGATGTATATACATAGAACTATAAACAATACATACATATTATTTATGATATATATATTTTTATAGATATATATATATATATTCTGCATATATGTTGTATATACATAGATACATATATCCATACATACATATATATATATATATATCTCGTTATATATATATATATATATAGATATATATGATATAGTATGTATGTAAGTATGTATATATTGCATGGAATATAATGTTGTGTAGTATATATATATTATATATATAATGTTTATATATTATATTATATATGTAGTATATGTATATGTATGTAGCGATGTTGGTTGTTGTTGTGTGTGTATGTGTCGATTTTGATCTGTATATGTGCAATTCCAGAACTATGTTATCTCTACGTCTTCGAGAAGAATTCGCAATATCCGGGAATACTGTTCTCTACCTATTGTACATTGCGTCCTCTTCCTTGCAGTATAAACATGTTATTCTTGCATAAACGTGTATATGCCAAGGTCGGAACTTGTGGTTCTGCCGCTTCGTGACGGACTTTGAATTTGACAGTCTTCTACATGTGTCCGATATTAATCTAGATGTGTGTTCGTATCTTTCATCGAAAACACTTATATTTAATCTTAACGTCTCTTGATATCACTATGGAGGAAGTTTGGTTGATAATAATTAATCTGACTTACCTCTGACTACTTCATCCAATTCCAAAAATATTTGCGTGGAATCTCAAAAACAAGATCAAGATCGACTGGTTAAGTGAAATGCGGCGTGCTATTTCCGTAGAGTAAGAACGTTATGAAGAGTATTAACATATTAAAACTAGAAATAAACATCTGCGCCATTGCAAAATAAAGGCTCTCGAAGGGAAAAACAACCCAGCTTTCATGTCCGGGTGCGATAGTGCACTCGTCGATCCTATCTCTCCACCAACGTTTCAGTATTCAAGGATGCTGACGACACATGGTCACGGTGGGGGAGGTCTGTATATTCTGTTGATAGGGGCACGGGAGTTCGTGTCTACGGCGGCGGGGACAGGCATGTCACCCACCCAACACCCAACCATACTCGTACGCAATCGAGCTCAAGCACGCGCGCTCGCGAGATGAGAGCGAGGAGGCGCAGCGCGAGGAGCGCGCGAGATCGCTCTCGAGCGAGCGGAGCATGCTCTGAGCGCAGCGCGCGCGCTATCGAGTCGAGCGCAGTCGATAGCTCGCGCGGCTCGACCGCGCAGCTCTCGCGCGCTGCGCTCCTGCGCTTCTCTAACTCTCTCGCTCTTCTCTCTCTCTCACCCTCTCTTTTTTCTCTTCTTCTCTTCTCTTCTCTTCTCTCTCTCTCTCTCTCTTCACTCACTTCTCTCTCTTCTCTCTCTCTCTCTCTTCCTCTCTCTCACTCTCTCTTCACTCACTCACTCACTCTCTCTCTTCTCTCTTCTCTCTCTCACTCTCTCTCTCTTCTCTCTCACTCTATCTCTTCTCTCTCTCTCTCTCTCTTCTTCTCTTCTCTCTTTCTCTCTCTTTTCTCGCTCTCTCTCTTGCTTTTCTCTCTCTTCTCACTATCTTTTCTCTCTTCTTACTTTCTCTCTCTCTTCTCTCTTCTCTTCTCTCTCTCTCTCTCTCTCTCTCTCTCTCTCTCTCTCTCTCTCTCTCTCTTTTCACTCTCTCTCTCTCTCTCACTCTCTCTCTCTCTTCTCTCTCTCTCTCTTCTCTCTCTCACTTCTCTCTCTTTCTTACTTTCACTCTCTCTCTCCTCTCTCTCTCTCTTCTCTATCTCTATTCTCTTCTCTTCTCTCACTTCTTTTCTCTCTTCTTCTTCTCTTCTCTCTCTCTCTCTCTTCTCCTCTTCTCTCTATCTCTCTCTTCTCTCTCTCTCCTTCTCTCTTCTCTCCTCTCTCTCTTCTCTCTCTCTCTCTCTCTTCACTTCTCTCTCCTTCTCATTTCTCTACTCACTTCCATCTCTCTCTCTCTCTCTCTTCTCTACTGCTCTCTCTCTCTCTCTCTCTCTCTCTCTCTCTTATCTCTCGTCTCTCTGTATATCTCTCTCTCTCTCTCTCTCACACTCTCACTCTCTTTCCCTCTCTCTCTCTCTCTCTCTCTCTCTCTCTCTCTCTCTCTCTCTCTCT
>NW_028234414.1:23634008-23644008 GCF_977035675.1 Penaeus japonicus
GTGGGACTTGGTGCAGGATGGGTGGGACTTCGTGTAGACTCAATGGAATTTGGCGCAGGCTGAATGGGAATCGATATAGGTTGAGTAGGACGTGGTTCAGGCTTAGTGGGAATTGATGCAGGCTCATCCAGATTGGGCTCAGGCTGAGTGGGAACTGGTGCAAGCTGAGTGGGACTCGGCGCGGGCCTTGTGGGACTTGGTGCTGGCCGAGTGGGACTCGATGCAGGCCGAGTGAGAGTCGGTGCAGGTCGAGTGGGACATGGCTTCTTCACCAGAGAAGCAGAATCAAGCTTTGCCGCGTCGGCAAAGGTTTCTTTCGGAGTTGTCGTTGGCGATTTTTTAACCTTCCCTCGAGTATCCTTGGATTCCCTGACAGCCTTGACCTCATCGTTCTCCTTGTTCTCCGTCGTCTTCAGCTCAGCCCTGGGTTCCAACTGCGTGAGGAACGTGCGAGGCGACGCGACGGGGGCTCTGTAGGGCCTGTCGCCGGTGTACCTCGACACGTAGGGCTTGGGCACGAGATTCGAGTTCCCGAGGTGCTGCGTCTGGTACACGGGTCGGTATTGCACGGCCGAGGACTCGATGATCTCTGGCAGGATGCTCCTCGGCGTCGTGGGGGATTTCTTCGGGGAATGCCTTGGGGAGGTTTTCGGGGAATTCTTCGGCGACTTCTTGGGAGACGATTCGATGTTGGCTTCCGAGAGCATTTTCTTCTTGGGAGATTTCTTCGGCGAGAGTAACTGCTTCAGGGACCCTTTCTTCTTTTCGGCGTCCTTCTTCTCCGGATTCTTGTTCTTCTTCGACTTTAGTGGCTGCTGGAAAGTCACCTCCCCTACGGGAGTCCACCCATCATCTTCGTCAGCGTCGATGATCTCAAATCCTCCGGAAAAGTTCGAAGTAAAGTTGGTCTTGGGGTCGATCGCCGTCAGATAATTCGGGTTCTCACACGGGGGACCCGCGAATTGGTCCTGATTGCCATTGACCGCCCCGAGGTTCCCCTGATCGCAGAATCCCCCCGACACCGCCCCGTAGCCAGCGCTCCTACCGCCTCCTTCATCCAACTCCTGAGACATCGCGTCGTCCTCGTACCCCACGTTGTAGACCTCGAAGGCCCTCGTCCTCTGCCTCGACGGGTCCATAGCCATTGCGATCTCCGTCTCTTCCGGCGACGAGATGAAGATGGCCGGGGGAGGCGTCGCTGATGCGGGGAGGAGCGTCCTCGGAATCCTCCGGCTCGAGAACTCGCTCAGGATCTCGTCGGCCTCGTCCTCGTCACTGATGCTCAAATAGTCGTCCTCGTCCACGGACTCACCACTAACATAAGTCGATTCCTAGAGAAAAAAGGGAAAAAATTTGTAAAGATATGAAGGGAAAATGATCAGTGATCAAGATTTAACACTTCATCTTTATTAATATTATCATTATTGTCAGTATCATTATTAGCACTGATTTGTATTGCTGTCACTGATATGATAATTAACATAACGGTTGTTATAATTATCATCTTCAACACTATCGTCACCATCATCATCATCATCGTTGCCATCATCTTTATCATCTTCACCGTAATCAGAATCACCATTACCATCACCAATGGCATCACCGTCACCATATTCACAAAGCAAGGGTTGCCATGACAACTGTGATGCAATGATAGCAACCCAAGCAGATTTCTCGTCCTCAGACTTTCCTCACTGCCAACCGTCCCCGAAAGCGAAAAAGTCCAAGGTTGAACAAAGGCTGCTTAATGAGACTAAAAGTGATAATGAAATATTTATGACATTTTAAACGTTTATAGACGTTCTTTCATCGATTCTTGTCTGTTCTGACGTACTGTAATTAGCGTTAATCAGAAGGATATACATTTGATGAGTGCAAATGGTTGTTGATCTATGCATTATTAAGTTTCATGGCATGATACATGCAGCTAATTATTAATGCAACCTGACAATTAACATGTGTACGTGTGTGTGTGCGTGTGTGTGTGTGTGTGTGTGTGTGGTTGGTGGTGTGTGTGTTTTGAAACGTGAACTGTAAGTGTAATATGCTATATATATATATATAATAAAACGCTATGATAAATATATATAGACTATATATCTATATATATATAATAATAGCGTTAACGGAGGAGCCTATATAATATATAATGTATCTATATATATATATATTTACGCAATATATATATATATATATATATGTATATATATTATATATATATGGATATGTATGATACTCATATATGTACATATCATGGCTATATATATGATTATATATATATATATATATAGAATATTCATATATATATATCTTATATATGTATGGTACTATATATAATTAGGAGGGAGGAGGGAGCGGTACGAGGGGGTCGGTGGGGGAGGTATTAAATATATATATATATATATATATATATATATATATATATATATATATATATATATATATATGTATATGAGAGGGGGGAAGAGAGAGAGGGAAAAATAAGTAAATGCTAATATTGAACATAATCGTTATCAAAATAACGATATCAGATATTTGGAAAAAAAATGAAACATATGATAGAATACTAAAAATAACGATAATCACAATAGTGTTGATAATGATAGATAATGATGATAGCAAAATCAGTAATCATAAATATAATGATTGCAATGATTAAAACCACAACTATAATTGTTATCATTATGATATGAGTATTAGCAATAACAAAAAAATAATACATTTTTCTCTTCCGAACGTGAGCCAATTCTCTGCACAATAATATCATAACTAAAGATAGACAGTAAACATATGTAGCTCATCGGTACGACGATGGTATTATGAGTAATTATGGATATTTGCGCGTTTATGGGTCGACAGTTAACACTAATGATGAAGACTTGATCATAGTGTAATGTATGAATTAGCGATTATAGATTGATTAAGGGGATCACATACTAATATCAATTTTTAGATTAGTAATGATAAGACTAAAACTGGTAGTGGTAATAATTATAAAGATTGTTAACAGCAATGATGATGATATTAAAAGTGCCTCAATGATCATGCAAAGGATAATGTTATTCAGAATGTTTATAACCAATATTATAAGAAATATGAGTAATAATACATGGTAAAACAAATTATGATAATGGTGAAATGGAAAATGATAAAAACTTTTTTTTTTTCTTTTGAGGGGGAATTCCAGTTGTTTAAGTCCGGTCCTTGCTAATTTATATATGGAAATGTTTGAAACTGAACTCCTTCCGGCCATCCTCCCTCCGGACTCGATCTGGAGGGATGTTGATGATATTTTTGTGACCAGTGAACCATCCGGATTTCCACGATTTTTTGCGCAAACTTAACACTCTTGCTCGTACCATTAAATTCAAAGTAGAATGGGAAAGTGCTGGTAAATTACCCTTTCTTGATATATTATTGCATAATTTCAACGGTTATTTAAAGTTTACCGGAAACCCACCCATGTTGCTAATTACCTTCATTTTTTCTCAAATCATCTCTTATCCATTAAGGAATCAGTGAGACCTCGTCTAATGGTTTCTTATAAGCATACTAGGAATCAGTAGCATTAATGAGCTTTATTGATAAGAGAAATTAACATCATCATGAGAGTCCTTTTAAAAGAATCTTGAGGTGACCCTTTTAAATATTCTATAGAATAAGCGTATTCATATGGCTAAATCAAAAATTTTTTGTATTATTCCAATATAACTTATAAGTCAGGCGTAAGGGACAGGTCCAATAGACTTAATTTAGTAATGTAAGTACCGTATTAAAATCAGTCACTCAGATGACATGGCGGGCAGTTAATTTTAAAAAGTGGACATCTGATATCGAGAGTTCACTTATCCTAACACGAGACTTGTCGCAAATCAGAGATGGTTAAACAATGACATCCAAGCGCTACAACTCTGGCAAATTCTTCAGGAATTTATGCTATTTTCCTTGTAATGAATAGGATCCGACGAGAATTTTCTACCATAGGTGAAACGGCGTGAGAGATGGAGAAAAAAAGAATAAGTGAACACATAACAGGATGTCAGGTACGACGAGGCTCAATCTCGAAGAGGTTGCTTTCATTCATATGACGTGATGCCAGCCATCAAACTAAATTGGAAATACACGTTAAAAGTTAATTGGCACAAATTCCAGCCAAATGCTTACGGAAAGAAAGATGGTTGAATCTCTTTGAAAATTAAAAAGCTCTCTCCGATTCCAATTTAGAATACAATGGGGGTTGGGATTTTTTGGATGTCTTACTTCCTATTCATTGGAGAAAAGCATTCCCTAGATTAATTGACCTCAACTTAAACATTTTCAAATATGACTCCAGAGATTCAGCCTTTGAGTTCCTGCTGTCATATCTTTTTCTGCATATAATTCTTATTTCTTGGTCAAAATTATCTATCTAACCATTAATTTTTGGATTCTCTTACGCCTGATAGAGGAATTTTTTCTTTAAAAAGTTCGAAAGCTTTAGGGAGTTTTTTATTTTCATTTTTACCTGAGATACAGTGTTAGGGTAAATATATAACTTGTTATTGTTGTAACGTTATTGTGTTTGTGTTTCTTTATATGATTCATTATATAGAAGCACAACACATACACACATCTCACAACAAGTCAAACACCAACAACAACACACATATTAATAATTAAATAATAAACTGTTATATATACATATCTGTATATATATTATATATAATCAAATTTATAATATATATATAATAATTATATATATATATAGTATATAAATATAATATATAATTCATATATACATATATACTACATTATACTACTATAATATTATATGAAGATATAAATATATATATATATATATATATATTATATTATCTTTGTATATATAGGTATTATATATATTAATATATAGTATTATATAATATATATAGTATATATGTAGATATATATATATATATATATAATAAATATAAGTCTGAGGACTATCTATATATAAATATAAATTATATATATATAATATCTGATAATATATCTATAATAATATTAATATAAGAATATAATGATATAATATACATACGTGTGTGTGTGTGTGGTGTGATTGTAGTTGTGTGCACATGATGTGTGATATTGTGTGTCGATGTGTTATGGGGTTTTTTTGTTGTGTGAGAGTGGAGAGAGTGACTTCGATGTGTGTGTGTGTGGGTGTTTGGGTGTGTGAGGTATGTTTTTAGATATGTATTATTATATATGTTTATATATATTATTATATTATATATATATAATAGATCTATATAATATAATATAGATGATAATATATATATGTATAGTATATATATAGTATATATATATAGTAAATAAATAGAAAAGTAGATAAATAGATAGATAGAATAGATAATATATACATGTAAATTATAGAATATATATATATATATACTATATAATATAATTATATAATAAATATACTAACTGATATTATATATACATATATATATTTGATATATATAATATTATATATATAATTAATATAATATCATATATATATAATGTGTTGTGGTGTGTGTTGTGGTGGGTGTGTGTGTGTGGTGCTGTGTGTGATGCTGTGTGTGTGGTGTGATTGTGTGTGTGAGGTCTGTGTGTGATGTGTGTTAGTGTGTGAGTGTGTGATTTGTGCGTCTATGTTCTTTTTGGTCGTGTGTGTGAATATGGGTGATGTTGTGTGGATGTGTGAGGTGAAAGTGTGTGTGTGTGTGTATGTGTTGTGTTTGTGTTACATAAGAGAAATAAAGAAAAAAAAAGATGTATAATATATACTAATATTATATATGTTAATATATATATATATATACATATAATATATAACATATATTATATATTTAATGCGTAGTTAAAATTCATATATATATAATATATATAATATTTATATAATATATATATATATATAAAAATGTTATGTATGTATTATTATACATAATATCTTCAACACATTACACATACAAAACGACACACACATCATACACACAGACAAACACGAACAGAAACCAACACACACAACAACACACACAAACACACCACACACACACACCACACACACCACCACACACACATACATATATATACATATACTATATATAAGATATATATATAATATATATATATATATATATATGTGTGTTGTGTGTGTTGTGTGTTGTGTGTGTCGTGTTGTGTGTGTGTAGTGTGTGTGTGTGTGAGTGTGTAGCTGAGATGTGAGTGTGTGTTTGTTGTATTTGTGTGTGTATGTGTGTGTGTGTGTGTGTGAGTGTGTGGAGTGGTGTGATGTGTCGCTCACTGACTTCAAACAACCCTCCCATACCTTACACTCAATATCACAAATCACACACAAAACATCCTCATCATCACAGCCACCAACTCTCCCTCACACTCTGACACACACACTCAAACACACACACACACCTCTACACTCATCACTCACACACACTCACACCCTCACACACTCACTATCCCACACGAACACTCACACACACTGATCTAACACACCCTCTTATAAAATCAAACATTACTCTGACCCCCCCATCCCCCTCCCCACACCCACCCCCACCCCCCCCCTCCCCCCCCTACCCCCACCCCCCTCCCCCCACCCCATCACGACCAAACCCACACACACACCCACCCACACACAGACCTTACACACACACACACACCCACACACACACACCCAAATATATATATATATATAATATAATCTAATATAAATCATATATATATCTAATATATATAAATATATATCAATGTCTAAATATATATATACTATATAAAAATATCAATATATATAAATATATGAAAATAATCTATATAAATTATACGTAAATTATATAATATATATATACTATATATATTATCATCTATCAGAAATCATCTCTCACTCTCTCATCTATATATATATATATCTGTGTATGTGTGACTGAGTGTGAGTACAAAAATACAACTACCTCTATCGATATAACTATATATCACTATATAATATCAAATAAAATAATATATATAAACTATAGATATAAATCAAAAAATATATGCGTGATGAGATATCTACTACTCAATATATATCTCCAATATATATAACAATATATATATATAAAACTATAAACTACAATATCTATCTAACATACTAAAACTCTAAATCTCTCCTCTATAATAACTCATAAATACATCTAAAACTATATATACTATAAATAACAAAATATATATATAGATAAAATATATCTAAATCACATAACTCACACTGAGTGAGTATTGAGCTGAGTGTTGGGTGTATGTAGTCCCACCCTCTCAATATATCATCTCTACACTCTCACACATCATAAATAACCAAAATATATATCTCTATAACTATCTACTAATACATCACTATCATCCTCACTATATCGTCACACAAACGATGTCACTCTCATCTCTCTCTCTACTCACCTACCTCTCAAAATATATCAATATTTATCTCTCATCTCACTCTATCTCTAACTAACTTTCCTCCAACACTTTAGGATCTCTCAAAAAATCAGTAAAATCCATACCATCTCTGTACCCAACTCAATATATCATCTCAACACTCAAATCTCTCAATCAATATTACATGCCTCTTCTGTATCTAACACTAAACTATCTATCTCTCATTCAACTCTCTCACTCACTGCTATGATCAAATATAACTCTCTGCCTCAATCCCCCTACAGTCCCCCCCCAATCCCCCCCCCCCCACTCTCTCTCACTCTCTCTCAATCTCCCACTCACACTCTCTCTATCTCACACACTCTCTCTCACACACTCTCTCCTATATATAACAAAATATATATATCTATCAATAACTCTATAAAACTCAAACAAACCACAAACAATAAATAACATATCATTTACAATATAAATCAGAATATATCTGTATGTAACATATAATCACTACTCTCAATCTAATCATCTATATTATATATATATAACAACTCAAATATACTATATCTACTATAATCTGTATATATATAAATCTACAAGTATCACAATACAATCAATATAACACAATCTCTTTCTATACTCACAACGTAAATATCTAAATAAATATATACTAACTCTAAAATGTAACAATACTAAATTAAAAATATTTAACTAAACCCACCACTATACAGAGATGACAGTTAAGAGAGAGAGAGAGAGAGATAGAGATAGAGGAGAGTACTAACACAATGCAAACAACAAGACATAACACCTCTCTCACACACACACACACACACACACACACACACACACACACACACACACACACACACACCCCCCCCCCCACCCCCCCCCCCCCCCCCCCCCCCCCCCTCTCTCTCACCCCCCCCCCCTCACACACACACACACACACACACACACACACACACACACACACACACTCACAAACCTCACACAAACTTACACTAATACAATACAGACACAACCACACAAACCCCCACACATATTTAAACAACATGTCACACAAACCCTCACACCCTCACCCACACCCATACAGATCACACACTCTCTAACAGTACTCACACACACTCACACAGACACACACACACACTCACACACACACACACCACACAAACACTAACCCCACACCTCTCACACAGATACCACACACACACACATGCCACACACACACATACACTACACACACACACAGATACACCCACACACCCACAACACACACAAACACACACACACACCACAACACACTCTCACCCAAAAAGACACAACGACACTCCCACACAAACACACACACCCACACACTCTCACTCACACAAGACACACTCAATCCCACACACCCCTCACTCTCACCACACGACTCACTCAAACACACACTCACACGTCACACACTATCCCACAAACCCACACACACACTCACATCACACTACAAACACACACACACGTCCTCACACACACACAACACTCACTCACACACACCATCACACTCACACACACACACACACTCTCAGTGTGGAGAGAGTGTTGATGATGAGAGAGTATAGAGAGAAGATGAGATATGTGAGATTGTGTAATAAAAGAGTAGTGAGAGAGATTACAGTCCATCACCAACACACACACACACCACACATCTCACACACACACACTCACTCACACACACTCTCACACACTGTGAGATATATATAGTGAGATATATAGAGACACACACACCCACTCACTACACACACACCAACACACACACACTCACCCCACACACACACACTCACACACAAACTCACCACACACCACACACGCACCCACACACCCACACACACACACACACACTCACACACACACACACTCACACCTCTCTAACACACACTCACACACACCACTCACTCACACCACCTCACACAATCACACACACACACACACCCTCACCCACTCACTACACTCACTCACACACAACACACCCCACACACACGCTCACACACTCTCACACTCCACTCTCCACCCACACTCAGAGAGAGAGGAGCCCTAGAGATGCGACCGAGAGAGACAGCCCCACACTCACTCTACCACTCTATCTCACACTCACTCTCACACTCTCACACACACACTAACACTCTCACTCTCCCTAACTAAAAGACACTCACACACCACACACACTCACTCTACACACACCACACCACCCATCTCTCACACATATCTCACACCTCACACACACACACGGTCACCACAAACACACACACAAACACACACACTCCACACCACTCATCACTCACAACCCCACACACTCTGACACACACACACACAAAACCACTACACACACACACTACACACACGCATACCCCTCACTACACACACTCCACCCACATACACACTCACACTCACACACACACACACACATCACACACACACACACTCCCACCCACACATCACAGAACACCCACACCACACTCTCACACACACCACACACACACACTCACACACACTCATAACACACACAACAACACACACGCACACACACACACTCACACACACACTATCA
>NW_028234414.1:23646508-23649008 GCF_977035675.1 Penaeus japonicus
AGACTGAGAGAGAATGAAGTAGAGGAAAGTGAGACACCCCCACTCACTCACACACCACTCACAACTCACATTCACTCTAACTAACACCACACACCACTCACTACACACACACCCCCACACAAACCACAGACATGTCATACATACACTCCCCTCCACTCACACCACGACATCTCACACACACACACACACACTACATCACACACAATCTCACACTCCCACACACCTCACACACACACTCACACACACTCACACCCACATACCCACTCTCTCAACTCACACACTCCACACACACTCACACACACACACTCACCACCAAAAAATCACACACACACACCCACACACACACACACACCACACA
This sequence comes from Penaeus japonicus, assembly GCF_977035675.1. Lineage (NCBI taxonomy): Eukaryota > Metazoa > Arthropoda > Malacostraca > Decapoda > Penaeidae > Penaeus > Penaeus japonicus. Next base: position 23,646,867 of record NW_028234414.1, read on the forward strand.
CACTCACACATCAACCACAATCACATCAAACACACACACACACACACACTCACCACACATACAATCACTCACTCATACACTCCACCCACACCCACCCACCCCCCCCAACCCTCCCCCCCCCCCCCCCCCCCACCCCCCCCCCCCCCCACACACCACACCACACTCACTCACTCTCTCACACACACACTCACACACACTCTCAACTCACAAACACAAACACACACACACAGTACACTCACCCATACAGACATGTACAGTGACACACACCACCCTCACACACACTCACACACACACACCAACTCACTCACACACACACACACACACTCACTCACACAGACCCACACCACACAATCAGTCAACCCACCCACACACACATCACCACACACACACACACTCTCAAACACACACACACACACACCACACTATCAATACACACACCCACACCACACACTCACCACACACACACACCACACTCAAACACACTTCACACACACACCACACTCATGACTAACACCCTCACTCACAGACCACACACTCAATCACACACACACACACACTCACACACAACACACACAGACACACACACACAGCACACACCACACACCACACTCACCCACCACACAAACACACACACTCACACACTCAACCACTCACCCACAGAGAGATAAAAGATAAGAGTATATAGACACACAACACACACACACCACCCAACCACACACACACACACACACACTATCACACACACACACACAGCACACACTAACAAACTCACACACACACACTCACAATCACACACACACTCACAGCCACACACACACACACTCACATACCACACACAACACGCACCCACCCACACTCACACCCACACACACACACACCTCACACACTCACTCACACACACACTCACACACAAAACTCACACACTCACACAAACCAGACACACACACTCACACACACACTCACCACTCACACACCCACACAAACTACTCCCCCACTCAACCACACACACCCACACTCACACACACTCACACACTCAACTCACACACACACACACACACTCTCACTCACACACTCACACGCACAAACACACCACACAAGACAAACTACTTCACACTCCCTCACCACTCCTAACACTCCACCCACACACACACCAACTCACACACACACACACACCACCCCCATACACACCTCACACAAGCACACTCACACACACACACACGCACACACACACCAGACACCACTCACTCACACTCACCCTACACACTCTCACAACTATCTCACACACACACACACACACACACACACACACACACACCCACACACCACACACCACACAGACACACGCTCGCACGCAGGCACACTCAACACAAACGCCCACACACACATACACCCACACACACCCCACACACTCCTCACCCACACACACACACACTCCTCACACTCACACACACACACGCACTCTGTCACACACTCACACACAAACACCCTCACAAAACACACACACAACAGCACACTCACAACTCTCCCCACAATACGTAACTCAGTTTCACTCTGGCCTCTCTCAGCCTCACTCTACTAACAAACCTCACTCTCTCTAACACTCTCTCAAATCTCAAATCTCAATATCATGAACCCAGCCATCCACAATCCCACCCTAAATCTCTCCCTATCAATAACACACTCTATATCCCTCATCCCTATCTCCCTCTAGACCTATCTCAAATTCTCTCTCTCACTCACTCACTCACAATACTCACACTCACTCCTCTATCCCTCTCATCTAACAAAATCACCATAAAAATACTATAAGCCTAATACTATTTAATTATATGTATACAATATCACTATATAACACTATATATATATCATATCTATTACTTTACTATCTCAAATCTCTATATATATATAAATCATAATATCACTACATCCCCTATCTCTCTCCACTCTTCTCTCTAAATCCTCTCTCTAACATCAATACTATACTCTCATCTAACATTCTACCTCTATATATACATCTCTAATATATATGTGTTTAATATCAATCTATCTATCTATATGTTTACATTTACTATATAACTATCATATATATCATATATATATCTTCTATAAATCTAGTCTATATATATATATATTTTATACTAT
>NW_028234414.1:23664008-23666508 GCF_977035675.1 Penaeus japonicus
TATACATATATAATTATATTTATATGTAAATCAATATACAACTATATCTTAATATCTGAGTTAAAAAATAATCATATGATATATATATATATATATATATATAGTATGTATGAGATGTTATTTATGTATATATATGTATAGAAATGTAATATACCTATAATATATATAATAAATATAGTTATATATATAGATATAGATATAGATATAGATAGTTCTAGATATAGATAATAGACTGATATGGTTGAATGTAAATATGATATATATATATATATTATATATAATATATATATATATATATGTATGTATGTTATGTGTATATATATATATATAAGTTATATATATATAGTATATATATTTATAAAAACCATGTATAACTATATATATATTATAATATATATATATATATATATATATACATATATATATACATACATAATTTATATATCTAAACATTATATATATACAAATATTATATATATATATATAATATACATAGTATATAGTATTTATATAATATATATATATATATATTATTATATAATATAATATATATGCATGTAAATGTATATATATGGAGATATATAATTAGATATGTATAGATATATATAGACATATATATATAGATATATATATATATAGATAACATTCTTTAGATACATTTAGTAGATATAATATTAGAATATATATATATATATATATACATAGATTTATATATTATTTATATATACATACATAGATTTAATAATACTATAATATTATATTATATAGATTGTATATATAATAATATATTTATAATTATATATAAGTACATACATAATATTTATATATATATATCTATATATAACGAGATATAGGTATAGATATATATATATAAAAATATATATCTATATATTATATAGATATAAAGCATATTTATGGTGTTGTGGGTGTGTGTTGTTTGTATATATAAATTTAGATTTATATATATTGTATAAATAGATATATATATATAATAAATATATATATATATATATATAATATATATATATTTATGTGTTGAGTTGGTGTGTGTGTTGTGTGTATAATATATAATATATTTATTATATATATATATATATATATAGATATTTAAAATATATATATATATATATCTAGTGAGATTATAATACATAAATTTATATATATTAAGATAAATATATATAGAGATATATGTATATATATATATATATATATATATATATATTTATATATATAATATATATAGATATATGTAGATATATATATATATATATATATATATATATATTATATATGTGTGTTGTGGTGGGTGTGTTTGTGTGATGGTGTGTTTGTGTGTTGTGTGTGGTTTGTTGGTGTTAATTGTGGGTGTGTGTATGTTATTAGCGAGAGTGGAGAGAAAGAAAAGAAGAGCGTGGGAATAAGTAGTTATCAAACTAGTTTCATGATTATCATTATCAAGTTCTATGTCCCATTAGTTCTATTATATTTTTATAATCATTGGTATTATCACCATCATTATCATCATTATCATTGTTATTGTTTTCATTGCTACCATTATTTATCATTATCATTATTTTCATTATAATTATCATTACACTATTATTATTATCAATATTTGTAATACTGTTACTGTTATCATTGTTATTACTATTTTCATTTTCACTTTTATCTTTATTCCCATTGTTATTATCATTATTATTACTTTTATCATTACCATTATTATTACTATCATTATCACTATCACCATTACTATCAATATCATTATCCTTATCAATATCAATATTCTTGTTACTATTTTTAGCAATATTATTGCCATCATGATTATAGCTGTCATGATCATTATCATCATAATCATAAATGTAGTTATTATCATTATCATTACCATTATCATTATCCTCATTATTATTATATCAGTATCATCATTATTATCACTTTTCCTCATTATCCTCATAGCTATCATCATTATTATTAGAACTATCATCATCATGATCATTATTATTCTAAGTATCATTGTCATCATTATGATTACTATTTTTTATCATTATAATCATCATTATTATTATTACTACCATTAGAAGTAGTATTATCCTTATGATTATTACAGTTATCATCATTATTGTTATATCATCATCACTATCATCCTTATCATCATCATTGCCATGTTCATTATTAACATTAATAATACTCACAGAGCGATTAACACTATCATCTTGATTGTTATTACTATTGTTATCATCATGATCCTTATCATCCTTATCAGTGTCATCATTATCAATATTGTTACCATTATTGCTGTTCATTTTTTCCTTATAATTTTCATTTTATTATCATATTGTAATTATATGTATATATAAATATCTATAGATATATATATATATATATATATATATATATATATATATATATATATATATATTCCCTTATAATCATCATTTTATCATTATATTATAATTATATGTATATGGATAGAGATATATATATTTGAATATATATATATATA
>NW_028234414.1:23671508-23679008 GCF_977035675.1 Penaeus japonicus
TTCATTTTATTTACCTCCAGTAAGCCGTTTATAAGATAGTAAAGGCGCATGTGTAATGCTGAATATAAATAATAATGCTGTATAATATAAACTGTATACTTTATGTACGCAAAGAAACACATATACACAACACGCGCCCACGCACACACATGATAATGAACATATTATCATGAATATACAAATACACACACAATATGCACACACGCACATATACACCTAGACTCACAGACATACAGATACACACACACACACACACACACATACAAACGAACACACAATAACACCACAAATTAATCTGCAAACGACTACATTCTCACAATAAACAGAAATGGCCATTTTAGTGTTTCATTAAACTTTTCTTCACTGCAAATGAACACAACAAAAAACATCATCTGATCTGAAATGGATAATGCACAAATCAGAATGAAAAATCTTTATTGCTCAACCTTTATAATGGTCCCATAGCCAAAACAAAAGGAATAATGTTAAAGAAAAAATGCAATTAGACATATTTTGAATAACGTGCATCGCTCCATTCTTCAGTGATTCCACGTTTTCGTTTTTGTATCAAACATCTTCAAAAAATGTAGCATTAGCATATTAACAACAACATTAAAAGTTATAATAGTAATGCATTAAGATAATTTGGTCCAGGTAAGTTCTCTGCACCAGGAAGAAAACAAGAAAAAAGTAGAAGAATGAACCGAATATTTCTTTAATATCTGGTAATAGTTTCCACTTTCAAAGACCTTTGTAAATATATTCTGTTTTCTTGTGACTGTGCTTATGGTTCTTTGTTTGTGAGTTTGTTGTTGTTGTTGTTGTTGTTATTGTTTTACGTGACACCATGGGCTGCCTTATAAAATGGAGATTTTATGACTCTTTATGACAGATCTTAAATAAGGTACGATGAATGAGAATAAATTCTTTTACAATGCAAGATGTTGCAATTATCTTATCTTAAGAATAATGCAATTCTAAAGTTTATGTTTTTAATTCTCTATATATTCCTTTTGTTTCTCTATCCCAAAGAACGGGACATGGAGTGACATTAAGAAGAACTTTGTGTCATAACTAACCATATGCCCGGCTCAAAAAAATCAAACAGATTTTTCTTTATAATGTTAAGCACTTTTTTGGTTAATTGTAACGTATCTTATATGTGTCTTTCAATCACAGGTCATTGATTCACAAGGAATCATAATATGTCTTAGATGAATATGGAAAGATTGATTCAAGTCCTTTTCTTTTTCCCTTTCTATTTTTGGCTATTTTGATAGACAGATAGCGTTTATAGAGTATACATTTTTTATGAATACCAGCTACGATATACAAACAGAGAGAAGAAATATAATCTCTTTCTTTCTCACAATTTAAGGAACAGTAGCAGATTCTCAAAACGGATTATTGAATAAATTAGATTTTGACTCCGGATAAGAATATATAATATCTCGAAATACGGAAGGAGAATAGGGAGAATCCAGAAGAAAACGTGAAGAATAACTTTTATTTAACTTAACTACTAACAAACAGATCGAAAAAAGAAAAGAGTTGAAAAGAAAAGTTTAATATTAGGAAAAATGTTTCGAACAAGATTCTTTAATGAGAATTCCATGCAGGAAAAAAGTTTATATATATATATATTATATATATATATATATAAATATATATATATATATATATATATATATATATATATATATAATATATATATAATATATATTATGTATATATATACATATATATATATATATATATATATATATATATGTTTATATGTATATATATATATGTTTATATGTATATATATTATATTATATTTATTATATATATATCTATATATATATATATATATATATATATGACTCATGAAAAGAAAATGAGGCGAAATTATTAACACAGGAAGAACAAAGGAATAAAATTATAATCTATGTAGGAGCTATAAAGCTTAAAGGGAGTAATGACTAACACTATTTAAAATAAATGATGCTTATCTGAAGATATTGGATCACAGGAATCACATCAAATATTTAAAAAAAACACGACATTGATATAGAAAAGACTATACATTGCAATGGGGCAAAAATGAGATGTCCGTGATTAAATCCACGGACAAAATCGCCCGTTTTCAGTATGTACACCAAAGTAACACTTACATCCTACCAACAATTTCTTGACATAATATACATATGAAGAGAAGTGGAAAAAATAGATGTTTGTATATATGTATGTATCTATATATGAATACATATCAAACATTTTTGTATTAATCTTCTAACCTTAGACACGAATAAACTACTAAGCATGCTAATCACTTCAAACATGAATCAACAAGATATACAGTGTTCTTATCATTCGTGTTCCATCAGGAGTACCTTAATCCAGAGGAAATTGAATGTATAACCGTAAAAGACACAGAGATGAAAAGTACTTCCTTATCAACAGCAAAAAGGGACAAAATACACAGTTGAAGATTATTCCATATCAAATTATATAGCTTACACCTGTAACGAGTCTCGAAAAATATCGAAAGTTTCAAAAACAGTTTACGAAGACATTATAAGTACATGACAGTTACTCATACGAGTAATTAAGGCAAAGACAGAAAATCATGAAAATGTCTTGTCAGGTATCGTTATCGACTAATCATTAATCTTATTAATGATCGAAATCATCATGAATTATTCATGCCATGAATAAATCACATATAATGGGAATACCAAGAATAGAATCATCATTATATAGGAAATAATGAAAATCATTCGGCGTTTTTAGGAGAGAAAGAGAAAGAGAGACCGGTATAGGAAATGAGAGAGAGAGAGAGCGAAAGAGGAAGAGAGAGAGAAGGAGAAAAAGAGAACGAAAGAGGAAGAGAGAAAGAGAGAGAAGGAGAGAGAAAGAAAGGGGAAGAAAGAAAGGAGAGAGTGGGTAGAGAGAGAGAGAGAGAGAGAGAGAGGCAAAGAGAGAAAGGAGAGATGCGAGAGAGAAAAAAAAATCATTATCCATACCATAGACAGTTCTAATATGTATGAACTTCCCCATATAAGGTCCGAGATCAAAGAAATTAGGTCGAGGATCCTTTGGACAGCTTGAGAGAATTCCACCGATAGAGCTAATATTTACAAGAACTTTGTAAATACTGTGCGACGTTGATATGAACTATTGTCTATTTACGGACTATGGCCTTTCTCCTCAGTCATATATTTATATGTATATGTGTGTGTACGTATATATACATATATATATATATATATATATATATATTATATATATATATATATATATATATATATAATATATATATATATTATATAATATATATATATATATATATTGTCATATGTATGTGTACAAACACGCTCATACGTATTGTTATGTAAATATGCAACAACAAACACACACACAGACACTCACACACACACACACAGACACACACACACACACGCACACACACACACACACACATACACACAAACACACACACACGCACACACATACACACGCACACACACACACAAAGAAACACAGTGGGCGTTATTCAGCATAGATTAAAGACTCAGGATGTGTCTTCTGTCTTGTCCTAACGGAGATGAGTCTTCGGAAGAGATTCCGGCCGAACCTCACGGAGTGTTTCTTAATCTTTCATCAAGGAGTATGAGGAAGATGAGAAATTGAGTGAGGGAGGGAGAGAGGGAGGGAAGGAGAGGGGGGGGGAGGAAGGTGGAGAGGGAGAGTGAGTGAGGGAGGGAGAGAGGGAGGGAAGGAGAGGGGGAGGGGGGAAGGAAGCGGGAGAGGGAGAGTGAGTGAGGGGCAGATGAGAGAGTGAGGGAGAGAGGAAGGGTGGATGTGAGGGAGGGAGAGAAGGATGGAAGGTGGAGAGGGAGGGAGGGAAGAAAGGGGATCGGGAGGGAGGGAGAGAGGGAGGGAGGCAAGCAGAGGGAAGGAATTGGGATAGATAGGTAGATTGACTGCTTGAGAGAGAGAGAGAGAGAGAGAGAGAGAGAGAGAGAGAGAGGTGGACATAAAGACCTACAAACAAAAAGATAAACAACTGAACCAAGAAAAGAAAGACACTCATTGAAATCCTGTCGACAGACGACGCAGCTGCCTGTCTCACGCAACACAATGAGTTTTATATCGTGTTATTATTCGTCTTTACCTGCCCCCCCCCTCCTTCAACGCCTTTGCTATTTCCATCCCTTTATTCTCTTCCCCTATCTCTCTCCCTTTCTATTCTCGCTCGCTCTTCCCCTCCTCTCCTTAGCCGCCTCATCTTCCCTTTTCCTCTTTTCCACCTTTCTCTTACCCCTTCCTTCTCCCTTCACTTTTTTTTCATCTTTTCACATCTCTTGTTTTCCCTGCTCTCTCTTCCTATCCTCTTTCCTCTTCCCTCTACTACCCTATTCCACTGTTTCCTCTTTTATCCCTACCTCCTCTTTCACTTTCCTCTTATCCAGCTTCTCTTTCCCTCCTCTTGTTTCTCCTTCCCTTTTTTCCTTTCCCCTTTTCCCTCCTTTTCTTTCCACTTCCCCTTCCTCTTCCTCTTATCTTTTTTCCCCATTTTCCTCTTCTCTTGTCTATCTAGTTGTTCCCCTACTCCTTTCTTTAATTCCACACCCCTTTCCCTTTTTCCTCTTCCCTTTCCCATCTGCTCTTTCTCCCTCTTCTCGTTTCCCCTATTTTCCTACACGGTCTTTCTCCTTTGCCCTTCCTCTCATTGCTTCCCCCTCTCCCTTTCTCTTTTCTTTATTTTCCATTTCCCTTTTGTTCTTTTCCCTTACCATTTCCCCTTTTTTCCTCATCCCTTTCCCATCGGTTCTTTCCACAATTCTTCCTCCATCTTCTCGTTTCCTCCATTTCTCTGTGTACCCCTACTCCACCCATACCCCACCCCCATCCCTATGCCTTTAGGTGTTTCTTAATATTTTTCCTTACTACCCCTATTCTTCTTAAACGTATTTCTCCTTTTCATCTCAAAAAGAAAAAAATATCTTAGTTGAAGAAATAAAAAGGTACTATGAAGGAGAAGAAGAGGGGAAAAATCTGGCAAATATGAAATGGGAAGTGGAGTGAATGACAATTAAGTCTTGGAAGTCAGTTATCTACTGTCCTCTTCCCCTCTGTAGTGAGAAATGAGATTCCCTTTTCCTCTCTCATATCTCTGCTATCTTTCACTCTCTCATATCTCTGCTCTCTCATATCTCTGCTCTGTCTCTCTCTCTCTCCCTTTCTCTCTCTATTTCACTCTCTATTTCACTCTCTCTCTTTCACTCTCTTTGTCACTCTCTCTTTCTCGCTCTCTCTCTCTCTCTCTCTCTCTCTCTCTCTCTCTCTCTCTCTCTCTCTCTCTCTCTCTCTCTCTCTCTCTCTCTCTCTCTCTCTCTCTCTCTCTCTCTCTCTCTCTCTCCTATTCTGAATGACTTTTGATGTACCTCATATTGCTAAAGTCAGCCAGGAAAAAAACAATAAACTAAATGCAATATCTTCGACTGATTGAAAAACCCTGAAGTTGAATTAAAGTAAAGAATTTCATCTTTTGAAAGACATATTTAATTATTTTACTCCATGATCGGTATTCACTGGAAACTTTTTTTTTTAATCATATACATTTTTTTTTCCTAAATTTCAAAGAAAATGTTTCTTAATTACCCTGAACGACATTTTCATGTTTCGCTTATCAAGAAATGGATTTCATAACTAGGATATGTACAGTTAACATCCATCTCATTTGAAAAACGAACGTAATATCACATTTAGATTTTTTGCTTTTCTGAAAAAATGATTGGATGCGCTTGTTGTGTTTCCCGTTTTCTTTATTGCCTTTGGAGAATCGTGATAATTATTTTCTTTTTTTTTCTTCTTTCTTTTCTATTCGTTTTCTTTGACATTTTTTTTTGTTTGTTTGTCCTTACTTCAACTGACGGATAAAAAAAAATGTGAAGACTATTTTGCTTTTGGTCTTACGAGAAATAAAATGTCTATTATCGTAAGACAAAAAATGTATACTGACATTTTTTAATTCTACTTATAAAAAAGAAGTCTACTATCGTGTCATAGAGAGTAGAATAAATCATCATTTTATATTTTTATTATTTCTCTTTTTCAAATGAGAGAAATGGTAATATGATTTTTTTTTTAGTAAAAATGCAAAAACTTCTCTCGAATATTCTTTCTTTCTTTCTTTCTCTTTGGTTTTACAATTATCTTACCTCTATCTGTCTATCTGTTTCCTACAGTCTATTTTGGTGCTGTTGTTTCGTTTTCGTTTTTTCCTTAATTTTTGTGTGATTTCATTTTCCTCTTGTTTATCGTCAATGTTTTAATCGACCACTTTCGCCTTACTTTGTGTACTCAGTGCGTTCAGTTTCCGTTTTCTTCATCTACTTGTTGTTATCGTTGTCTGTTGTCCTCTCTCTCATTTATCTCTTTCTCCCACAAACTGATCTCTCTCTTTAATTCTTTTCTCCCACAAACTCTAATCTTATCAACCACTTTTTTTCATGTCTCCCCCTTTATATATTTCCCCAAACTCTTTTTTTTTTCTCGACCACTTTCGCCGTGAGTACGCGCGCGCCTCGCTCCCTCGACGAGTGACTTTTCTCTCTCGTCGTGGTCCCATTGCTCGACCTTTTTCGCCATGCGGTGCGGACTCTCGACCACTTTCGCCCCTCGAGTCTTTAGAGGAATTCGGAGTCTTCCTCCAGGTCGATCGACTCCCTCTCAAAGGAATCTCCTGTCATCCTGGCGACCTGTTGAGAGAAAGTGCCTGGCGTCACCGCTTACAGTTTGAAGAAGAGAAGGAAGAAGAGGAGGAGGAGGAGGGGGAAGAGAAGAAGAAGAAAAGAAGAAGAAGGAGGAGAAGGAGGTAGAGAAGGTGGAAGAGGAGGAGGAGGGGGGGGGAAAGAGGGGAAAGGGTAGAAGGAGAAGGAGAAGGGGGAAGAGAAGGAGTAGGAGGAAAGAAAGGGGAAGGAGGGGAAGATAAGGGGGAAGGGAAGAAGGTGGAGGAAGAGGAAGACTAAGGAAAAGGAAAGAAGAGGAGGAGGCGTGGATGAGGAAGAAAAGGGGTAGGAGGAGGAGGAGGAGGAGGGGAAGCAAGAAGAGGAAGGAGAAGAATAAAAGGAAGAGGAAGAGAAGGGTACAGAAGGTGAAGAGGAGGAGGAGAGAAAGAAGGGGAAGATAATTATGATAAGGTGGAGGAGGAGGAAGAAATGGTGGAGAGAGAAGGGAAGAGGAGGAGGCGAAAAAGAAGGAGGTGAAGGGGGAGGGGGAGAAGGAATAGGAGGAGGTGTAGGAAAAGAAATAAGAAGTCGAAGAAAAGGGAGAAAGAGGAACAGGAGATGGTGGTGGAGGGGAGTAGGAGTAGGAAGGTGGAGTAGGAGAAATAGAAGGAGGACGATGCGGAGGAGGAGGAGGAGGACGAGGAGGAGGAGGAAGAAGAAGAAAAAGGAGAACGCATAGAACTAATAAAAAGGAAGAGGAGAAGGAAAAGGAATAAAAGAA
>NW_028234414.1:23709008-23719008 GCF_977035675.1 Penaeus japonicus
AGAGAGGAGAAGAGAAGAGAAATAGGAGAGGAAGAGAGAAGAGAGAGAAGAAGAGGAAGAGAGAGAAGAGAGAGAGAAGGAGAAGAGAGAGAAGAGAGAGAGAGGGAGAAAGGAGAAAGAATATGAGAGAGAGAAGAAGAAAAGAGAGAAGAGAAAGAGAAGAGAGAAAGAGAGAGAAGAAAGAGAGAGAGAAAAGAAAAGAAAGAAGAGAGAAGAGAGAAAAGATTGAAAAAGGAAGAGAGAAGAGAGAGCGAAGAGAGAGAGAAAAAGAAAGAAGATAAGATAAGAAGAAAAGAAGAAGAGAAGAGAAAGAAGAGAGAGAAGAGAGAGGAGATGAAAAGAGAGAGAGAATGAGAGGAAGAGGGAAAAAGAGAGAGAGGGAGAGAGAGAAGAGAATAAGAGAGAGAGAAGAGAGAGAGAGAGAGTGAGGAGGAGAAGAGAGAAAGGAGAAGGAGAGAGAGAGAGAGAGATAGAGAGAAGTTGATAAGAGAGGGAAGAAGGAGAAGGAAGAGAGAGAGAGAAGGAAGAATAGATTTAGGGAGAGAGAAGGGAAGAGAGGGAGAGGGAGGGAGAGATAAGGGGAGAAAGAAGAGAAGAGAGAGAGAGAGAGAGAGAAGAATGAAAGAGAAAGAAGAGATGAAGAGGGGGAGAGAGAGAGATGAGAGAGAGAAGAGAGAAGAGAGAGAGGAGAAAGAATAAGAGAAAGAAGATAGAGAAGAAGAGAAGAGAGAAGAAAGAGAGAAGGAGAAAGAAGAGGAGAGAGAGAAGAAGAGGAAGAGGAAATATGAAAAGAGAAGAGAGAGATAATAGTAGAAGAAGATAGATAGAAGAGAAAATGAGAAAAAAGAGAGAGAGAAAAGGAAGAGAGAGAGAGATAGAAGAGAGAGAAGAGAGGAGAGGAAGAGAGAGAGAGAGGGGGGGTGAGATAGAGAAAGAGAGAAAAAAAAAGGGTGAATGAAGAGAGAAAAGAGAGAGAGAAGAAAGAGAAAGAGAAGAGAGGAAAGAGAGAAAAGAGAGATGAGAAGAAGATGGATAGATGAGAGAGATTGAGAGAGAGAGAGAAGAGAAGATGAGAGATAGAGAGAGAGATGAAGAAGAGAAGAGAGAAGAAAAAGAGAGAAGAAGAGAAGAGAGAGGAGAGAGAGAAGAGAGAGAATGATAAATTAGAGAGAGAGAAGAGAAGAGATGAGAGGAAAGAGATAAGATAGAGATAGAGAGATAAGAAGAGATGATAGAGAGAGAGAGAGAAGAGAAGAGAGAGAGTGAGAAGAGAAGAGAGAGAGAAGAGAGAGATATGGAGTGAGATGAGATAGAAGAGAGAGAAGAGAGAGAGAGAGAGAAGAGAGGTGAGAGAGAGGAGAGAGAGAGGAGAGGAAAAAAGTATAGAGAAGAGAGAGAGAGAGAGAGAGAAGATAGAGGGGGAGAGATAGAAACCCAAACGACCTACGAAACCACACACACGTTTGGGTCAAGAAAATAGTCCTCGCATAAATACCCACGCAGACACAAGGCCACACGCGGAGAGAAGAGGATAGAAAAGAGAGAGAGAGAAGATAGAAGAATAGAGAGAGAGAGAAGAAGAAGAGAAGTAGAGCAGATAGAGAGAGAGAGAGAATATAGGGAGAGAAGAGAGAGAGTGAAAATAAGATATAGAGAGTATCGAGAGAAGAGAGAGATGAAGATGGAGTGCGAGGGAGAGTATTAAGAAAGTAAAGGTATGTTAGTGAACAGGGGGTTAGAGGTATTTTTTTTTGTTTTTTTTGGGAAGGAGGAGGAAGAGGACTGTGAGGTGGTGATTAGGGTGTTTAAATTTAGTAAGTAGTTAATATAGATTAGGGGGGGGATTGTTTTTGGAAGAGATGTTTGTAAATAGATGTATATTGGAATATAGAGGTTGGGAAAGTCCCGTGTTTGAGATGCGTTCTGGTCATGATGGGAAAGATTAGCTTTTCAAAAGGTGGGTTGGTGGTGGTTTTTTTTTCTTCTTCTTCTTCTTCTTTTTCTTCTTCTTCTTCCTACACGTCAAGGATATAGTCATATACACAGGGATATAAGAGACAGAAATATATACATATGGAACACATGTATACATACATCTACATCGAAATGCCCATTAGGAGGAATGGTAAGAATGATGATGGTGATGATGATGATGATGATGATGATGATAACAATAATGTCCCTAATAATGATAAAAATGATGATCATTATCATCATTGTCGTAAGATCACTGTTATTGATATCAATAATAATGATGATAAGGATAATGATGATAGAATTTAATAAGAAGAATGATGAAGTTGATGATAATTATAAGTACCATTAATACTGATGATAATGATAACGACAGTAATGAGGAGAACGAGAATGATTATAAAATTAATTATTATGATGTTGATATCATCTTTATATATCTTTTGCTAATTATATGAATTAATAAAGATCATACTAATAAACTTGACAACAATGACACGGCGTTAATTAGCTGAATAACAATGGAATTTTACAGGCTGTCCCTTTTATCACAAAGATCAAAACTTTTTTTAAAGAATCGACTTTCCAAGTTTGGTGTATTACAAGTCAACATGTTTTTGAAGTTGGGGAAAGGTGAAGGAGAGAGAGAGAGAGAGAGAGAGAGAGAGAGAGAGAGAGAGAGAGAGAGAGAGAGAGAGAGAGAGAGAGAGAGAGAGAGAGAGAGAGAGAGAGAGAGAGAGAGAGAGGAAGAGAGAGTGAGAGAGAGAAGATAGAGAAAGATAGAGAGAGAGAGAGAGAGAGAGAGAGATAGAGAGTGAGAGAGAGAAAGAGAGAGAGAGAGAGAGAGAAAGAGAGAGAGAGAGAAAGAGAGAGAGTAGAGAGAGAAAGAAAAAGAAAAAGAGAGAGAAAAGGGAGAGGGAGAGAGAGAGGAGAGAGGAGAGAGAGAGAGAGAAAGGAAAGAGAGAGAGAGAGAAAGGAGAGAGAGAGAGAGAGAGAGAAAAAAGAGAAGAAAAAGAGAAAAGAGAGAGAATAAGGGAGAGGGAAGAGAGAGAAGAGAAAGAGAAGAGGAAGAGAGGAGAAGAAGGGAGAGAGAAAGAGAGAGAGAAAAGAGAGAAAAGGAGGAGAGAGAGAGAGTGAGAGAGAGAGAGAGAGGGAGTAGAGAGGAGAGAGAGGCGAGAAGAGGAGGGCCTTGGGGGGGAGTGGAGTGTGGAGGTGTAATAAGGAGAGGGAGGGAGTATGGACGGTGGAAAGTGAGTTAGTAGGAGAAACAGGTAGGATCAAGTGAGTAAAGGGAGGGAGGGAGTGGAAGTAAGGAAGAGAAGTGGAAAAGGTACGGAGGGGGAAAGGAGGAGTTGAGAGAGAAGGGGTGT
The DNA here is from genome assembly GCF_977035675.1 of Penaeus japonicus. Lineage (NCBI taxonomy): Eukaryota > Metazoa > Arthropoda > Malacostraca > Decapoda > Penaeidae > Penaeus > Penaeus japonicus. The sequence continues at coordinate 23,712,353 of NW_028234414.1, forward strand.
TAGAGGAAAGTGGAGGAAGAAAGGGTAAGAGGGGAGGGTGATAAATGGAGTGGGGGAGTGGAGGGAGGGGAAGGGGTAGTTATCAGTGGGAGTAAAGTAGAGGAGTTGGGGAGGGAGTAAAGAGAGGGAGGGAGATAGATAGATAGACAGAGAGAGAGAGTGGCAGAAAGAGAAATCATTGAGTCAAGATCAAACGACGCAGTTCATTAAACGCTGAGATTTCGAAAGACCTACAATCTATTTCAAGATTTTTTATTATTTTCATGTTTCAAGATCAAATGTCTATTTTCAATTCTGAAATTAGTAGTCCATGTGAAAGCAAAAAGAAATGAATTAGCGAAGCCAAAAGATGAAAGTGAAATAACAGCGTTGGTAATTCGCATTTCATGATGGGAAGATATAATTTTGAAAAAGTTTCTTCAAGATTAATTAAAAGTTCTGTGACATAAAAGGATAGAGAGCAAACATGATGATAACAGTATACATATACTGATATTGATTGAATTCACCTCAATATCAATTATATGTTTAGAAATAAATTGCATAATGATACTAATTGCATGACATCTGTTGCGATGAAAAGGACAAATGAATTAGCAATACACTCTACTGAATCAATTTGATAAATATGATAATGATAATAATAATAATAATAACAATAATGAAGATCATGAAAATAATAACATTGATAATAACAACAATAACAGTGATAACAATAATGATACTGTCAATAACAACAATCATAATACCAACAATAACAGATAAGCATACAAATAAACATGAATAGATAAATAGATAACCGAGAACTAAAAACATCAAGAAATTAAAGAAAAAAAGAAAGTTGAAATTACTTTACAAGAGTTGTTGATCCCAGAATCCTTTTACACATACAAAGTTCTTCGCTTGGGTTCGAGTTAAGCAAGGGATGGTGGTGATGAAATGATGAGGGTGATGACAGTATGAAGTGGTGGTGATGAAATGATGAGGGTGATGGCAGTATGAAGTGGTGGTGATGAAATGATGAGGGTGATGGCAGTATGAAGTGGTGGTGATGAAATGATGAGGGTGATGGCAGTATGAAGTGGTGGTGATGAAATGATGAGGGTGATGGCAGTATGAAGTGGTGGTGATGAAATGATGAGGGTGATGACAGTATGAAGTGGTGGGGATGAAATGATGAGGGTGATGGCAGTATGAAGTGGTGGGGATGAAATGATGAGGGTGATGGCAGTATGAAGTGGTGGGGATGAAATGATGAGGGTGATGGCAGTATGAAGTGGTGGGGATGAAATGATGAGGGTGATGACAGTATGAAGTGGTGGGGATGAAATGATGAGGGTGATGGCAGTATGAAGTGGTGGGGATGAAATGATGAGGGTGATGGCAGTATGAAGTGGTGGGGATGAAATGATGAGGGTGATGGCAGTATGAAGTGGTGGGGATGAAGTGATGAGGGTGATGGCAGTATGGAGTGGTGGGGATGAAGTGATGAGGGTGATGGCAGTATGGAGTGGTGGGGATGAAGTGATGAGGGTGATGGCAGTATGAAGTGGTGGGGATGAAGTGATGAGGGTGATGGCAGTATGAAGTGGTGGGGATGAAATGATGAGGGTGATGACAGTATGGAGTGGTGGGGATGAATATTTTATTAATTTATTAATTATTTAATGATTGATGAATGTGAAAAAAAATTTAAAAAATTTATGAAGTGTATGAATATTGATAAATTATGAATGAATTTGAATAAGATTAATATATGATAATTATGAACATGATATTATATATATTTGAAATTGAAGGTGATATTTTAAAAATATATGAAAAATATGATATATGAATATATAAATGAAATGAATAATGAAAGTATTAAAAAGATTATTATGAGAAATGAGTCTATAATGAAAAAATAAAAATATATTATATGAATTTAATCATGCTGAATGATTATGAAGTGATAAAATGAATGAATTATAATATGGAGATAAATAATATTATTGATTGACCAAAAAATTTTAAATTTAAATTGAATAATTTGCATGAAAGTTAACGGATATTGAAATATTATATGATATGTTTAATATGATTGAAATAAGGAATTATTGAATAATGATTGAAGTGAATAATGAATATATATTATGAAATTGATAATATATGAAATAAATTATTTCATGATATGAAATCTTGTATGTGTAATTTTAAATATATTGAAAAAAATTTATATATAATGAAGTGATGAGGGTGATGGCAGTATGAAGTGGTGGGGATGAAATGATGAGGGTGATGATAGTATGAAGTGGTGGTGATGAAATGATGAGGGTGATGGCAGTATGAAGTGGTGGGGATGAAATGATGAGGGTGATGGCAGTATGGAGTGGTGGGGATGAAATGATGAGGGTGATGGCAGTATGAAGTGGTGGTGATGAAATGATGAGGGTGATGGCAGTATGGAGTGGTGGGGATGAAATGATGAGGGTGATGGCAGTATGAAGTGGTGGTGATGAAATGATGAGACGTGAATGGCAGTATGAGTGGTGGGGAGTAAATGATGAGGGTTTGATGGCACGTATGAAGTGGTTGGTGATGAAATGATGGAGGGTGATGGCAGTACTAATGAAGTGGTGGGGATGAAATGATGAGGGGTGATGACAGTATGGAGTGGTGGGGATGAAGTGATGAGGTGATGGCAGTATGAAGTGTTGTGCAGTGGGATGAAAATGATGAGGTGGTGATGGCAGTAAGTGAAGTTGGTGGGGATGAATGAAATGGTGAGGGTGATGAATGTATGGATGTGGTGGGATGAAGTGAATGAGGGTGAATGACTAGTCACAAAAAATGGAGTGGTGGGATGAAATGATGAGGGGTGATGGTAGTATGGTGTGGTGGGGATGAAATGATGAGGGTGATGACAGTATGGAGTGGTGGGGATGAAATGATGAGGGTGATGGCAGTAATGAAAGTGGTGGGGATGAAATGATGAGGGTGATGGCAGTATGAAGTGGTGGGGATGAAATGATGAGGGTGATGACAGTATGAAGTGGTGGGGATGAAATGATGAGGGTGATGACAGTATGAAGTGGTGGTGATGGAATGATGAGGGTGATGACAGTATGAAGTGATCGGGATGTAATGATGAGGGTGATGACAGCATGAAGTGATCGGGATGGAATTATGAGGATGATGACAGTATCAAGTGGTGGGGATGGAATGATGAGGGTGATGACAGTATGAAGTGGTGGGGATGAAATGATGAGGGTGATGACAGTATGGAGTGATGGTGATGAAGTGATGAGGGTGATGACAGTATGAAGTGGTGGTGATGGAATGATGAGGGTGATGACAGTATGAAGTGGTGGTGATGGAATGATGAGGGTGATGGCAGTATGAAGTGGTGGTGATGGAATGATGAGGGTGATGGCAGTATGAAGTGGTGGGGATGAAATGATGAGGGTGATGGCAGTATGAAGTGGTGGGGATGAAATGATGAGGGTGATGACAGTATGAAGTGGTGGTGATGGAATGATGAGGGTGATGGCAGTATGAAGTGGTGGGGATGAAAATCGTTGAGGGTGATTGCAGTATTGGAAAGTGGTGGTGATGGATTGATGAAGGGTGAATGGCAGTTATGAAGTGGTGGGGATGAAATGATTGAGGGTGATGACCAGTAATGAAGTGGTCGGTGATGGAATGATGAGGTGGTGATGACAGTATGAAGTGGTGGGGTTGAAATGATGAGGTGATGGCAGTATGAAGTGGTGTGATGGATAAATGATGAGGGTTGATGGCCCAGTATGAAGTGGTGGGGATGAAATGATGAGGGTGATGGCAGTATGAAGTGGTGGGGATGAAATGATGAGGGTGATGACAGTATGAAGTGGTGGTGATGGAATGATGAGGGTGATGGCAGTATGAAGTGGTGGGGATGAAATGATGAGGGTGATGGCAGTATGAAGTGGTGGGGATGAAATGATGAGGGTGATGACAGTATGAAGTGGTGGTGATGGAATGATGAGTGAGACAGATAAGTGGGGGGATGAAATGAGGCGGTGATTGGCATATAAGTGGGGATGGAATGATGAGGGTGATGGCAGTATGAAGTGGTGGTGATGGAATGATGAGGGTGATGGCAGTATGAAGTGGTGGTGATGGAATGATGAGGGTGATGACAGTATGAAGTGGTGGTGATGGAATGATGAGGGTGATGACAGTATGAAGTGGTGGTGATGGAATGATGAGGGTGATGGCAGTAAATGTGTATGGATTGATTGAGGGTGATGCAGTCAAGAAGTGGAGGGATGAATGATGAGGTGATGGCAGTATGAATGGTGGGATGGGAATGATGAGGGTGAATGGCAGTATGAAAGTGGTGGTGATGGAATGATGAGGGTGATGGCAGTATGAAGTCGGTTGGGATAAATGATGGAGTGTCTGATGGCAGTTGAAGTGGTGGTGGATGGAATGATGAGGGTGATGGCTGTATGAGTGGTGGTGTGGAATGATGAGGGTGGATGGACAGTATGAAGTGGTGGGGAAGAAAATGATGAGGGTGATGCAAGTATGAGTGGTGGGTGATGAAATGATGAGGGTGATGGCAGTATGAAGTGGTGGTGATGAAATGATGAGGGTGATGGCAGTATGAAGTGGTGGGGATGAAATGATGAGGGTGATGGCAGTATGAAGTGGTGGGGATGAAATGATGAGGGTGATGACAGTATGAAGTGGTGGTGATGAAATGATGAGGGTGATGACAGTATGAAGTGATCGGGATGTAATGATGAGGGTGATGACAGCATTAAGTGATCGGGATGAAATGATGAGGGTGATGACAGTATGGAGTGATGGTGATGAAGTGATGAGATACAGTATTAATGATCGATTAATGATGAGGTGATGCTGACAGTATGAAGTGGTGGGTTGATGGAATGATGAGGTGATGACAGTATGAAGTGGTGGTGATGGAATGATGAGGGTGATGGCAGTATGAAGTGGTGGGGATGAAATGATGAGGGTGATGACATATGATTGAGTGGTTTGGTGATGATAATGATGAGGGGTTGATGGCAGTATGAAGTGGTGGGGATGAATGATGAGGGTGATGGCAGTATGAAAGTGGTGGTGATGGAATGATGAGGGTGTTTTGATGACAGTATGAAGTGGAGTGAGTGGGGTGGGGATGAAATGATGAGTGAAATGGGGAAACCATTTTATAATGATCGGATGTAATGATGAGTGATGACTAGCATTACAGTATCGGGATGAAATGATGAGGTGATTGACAGTAAGGAGTTGATGGTGATGAATGATGAGGTGATGACAGTATGAGTGGGGTGATGGGAAAATAGGTGGTGACAGTATGAATGGTGTGATGAAATGATGAGGGTGATGGCAGTATGAGATGGAGTAGTGATGAAATTATATGGTGATGACAGTATGAAGTGGTGTGCATGGAATGATGCGGTGTTGGCGTATGAAGTGGTGGGGATGAAATAGAGAGGTGATGCAGTATGAATGGTGGTGATGGAATGATGAGGTGATGACAGATAATTGGTGATGGAATGCTGAGGTGTAAGGCAGTATAAGTGGTGTGAAGGAAATGACTGCGGGTGAAGGCAGTATGACTTGGTGGTGATGACTGCTGAGGGTATGGCAGTATGAAGATGTTGGGGAGAAATGATGAGGGTAGGCAGATGAAGTGTGGGGATGAAATGATGAGGTGAGCCGTATGATGTGGTGGGGAAAGAAATGATGAGGTGATGGCCGTAAGAAGTGTGGGAAGAATGAGAGGTGATGGCAGTATGAATGTGGGGAGAAATGATGAGGGATGGCCGTATGAAGTGGTGGTGAAGGAATGATGAGGGAATGACAGAATAAGTGGAGGTGCTGGAATGAAGAAAAGGGTGATGACAGTATGCAGTGGTGGTGATGAATGATGATGAATGATGGCAGTATGAAGTGTGTGGATTGAAATGTGCGGTGGATGCCAGTATGAAGTGGTGGGGAAGAACTGATAGGGTGATGACAGTCAGAAGTGTGGGATGAAATGATGTAGGTGATGACAAATGAAAGGGGTGGTGATGGAATGAGAGGGTGATGGCAGTATGAAGTGGTGAGTATGGAATGAGAGTGATGACAGTATGAAGTGGTGTGAGAATGATAGTGATGGCAGAGGAAGTGGTGTGATGAAATGATAGTGATGGCAGTATCAGTGTGATGAAATGATGAGGGTGATGGCAGTATGAATGAAAGTGGTGGTGGGGATGAAATGATGAGGGTGATGGCAGTACACACCTGTTGTCTGAAGTGGTGGTGATGAAATGATGAGGGTGGATGGCAGTATGAAGTGGTGGGGATAAATTATGGAGGTGATGGGCATATGAAGTGGTGTGATGGAAATGATGAGGGTGATGGCAGTATGGAGTGGTGGGAGAAATGATGAGGGGATGGCAGATGAAGGGGTGGGAATGAAATGATGAGGGTGTTGGCAGTAAGAAGTGGTGGTGATGGAATGATGAGTGATGAACAATGAAGTGTGGTGATGAATGATGAGGGTGAATGAACAGTATAAGTGGTGTGATGGAATGAATGAGGTGATGGCAGTTATGAAGTGTGGGGATGAAAATGATAGGGTATGGACATATGAAGGGTGGGGATGAAAGATG
>NW_028234414.1:23724008-23728246 GCF_977035675.1 Penaeus japonicus
AAGACAAAGAAAGCAAAAATGAAAAAACAAAAAAGAAAGAAAGAAGAAGAAGAAAGATAAAAAGAAGATAGAGAAAGAGAAAGAATAAAAAAAAAGAAAAAAAAAGAAAAAGAAAAAGAAAAGAAAGAAGAAAGAAAAGAAGAAGAGAGAAAGAAAAAAAGAAAGAAAGAAATGAGATAGAAGGACAGAAGAAGAACAAAACAAGAAAAGAAAGAGAAGGAGAAGAAGAAAGAAGAAGAGAGAGATATAGAAAGAGAGAGACAGAGAGACGTGGGATAAAGTAGAACAGAGTGAGAGGCCAAGAGAGAAAAAGAGTGAGAGAACAGACATACATACTGAAAATGGTAGTAAAGAGAGAGAGAGAAGGAAACGAAATGAAATATATATGTGTATACATATATATATATATATATATATATATATATATATAATATATATATATATATATATATATATATTGTATATATATACACACATACACAACACACACACATAGACACACACACAGACATACACAACACACACACACACACACACACACACACAACACACACACACACACACACACAACACACATTATATATATATATATATATATATTAAATTTTTTAATATATATATATATACTTTTAGATAGATATATAGATATATATACAGACAGACACATACGTCTTCTTCAAGAAAAAATAAAATAAAAAACGGAGAGAAAGAAAGAGCAAGGAAAGAACAAGACACCACGAAGCAGAGAGGAGAAAGCAGAAAGCAGAGGTTGGAGCAGACTACAGAGAGGGGCGTGGTGTCGAGTACGTATGAAAAACGGGGGTGGGTGGGGCTACTGAGGGAGAGGGGGTGAGCGGCTTACAAAGACAGGGAAGGGGAGTGGGGAGGGAGAAAAAAGGTGGGGGAGGAGGAGAAGGGGTGAGGTGAGAAGAAAGGGGGATGAGGGAGAGGGGAAGAGAGATAGAAAGGGTGGGAAGGGATAAGGGAGGATGGTGAGAGGAGGTGGTAAGAGTATAAGAGAGAGGGGAAAGGAAGAGAATGATGGGGGAGGGGGATATAGAGGGTGGCGAGAGGAGGGGGTAAGAGCATAAGAGAGAGGGGAAAGGAAGAGAATGATGGGGGAGGGGGGATATAGAGGGTGGCGAGAGGAGGGGGTAAGAGCATAAGAGAGAGGGGAAAGGAAGAGAATGATGGGGAGGGGGGATATAGAGGGTGGCGAGAGGAGGGGGTAAGAGTATGAGGGAGGAGGGGAGGTCCTAGAAGGGTACAGCGAGAAAAGAAGAGAGAACAGAGGAGGTACATGACACGTGTAATGAACGCCGTGTGTCTAAGCCGACCTTTTTCATTATTTTTTTTCCGAACTTTTATTATCATCCTCATATCTCTCTATTTCTATTTTTCCTAACATCTCTATTACGCTTTTTGTTTTCTTCTTCTTCTTTTTCGTTCTTCCTTTTTTCCCTCTCTTCTCTTTCCCTCCGAAATGATCCGATATAAACGTTTAATTGTGATTTATAACAGAGGAAGAAAAGGAATTCGGCCCATCCCTTCATCTCAGGAACAGGAACAAGTGCAACATAGATCCATTTTTTTTTTTTTCTATTCTTTGACTTTTTCTCTAAATTCTCTCTCTCTCTCTCTCTCTCTCTCTCTCTCTCTCTCTCTCTCTCTCTCTCTCTCTCTCTCTCTCTCTCTCTCTCTCTCTCTCTCTCTTTTCTTTTCTTTTTCTCTTTTTTTTTCTTTTTATTATTATTTTTTTTTTTGCTCTCTTGATCTTAGCTGTGAATCTGAACTCTTGATTAAGTTAGTGTCTGTTTGTCAACTGTGGTTGCGTGTGTGTGTGGGTGTGTCGTTCTCTCTCTCTTTATTTCTCCCTGCCTATCTCTGCCTCTCTCTCTCTCTCTCTCTCTCTCTCTCTCTCTCTCTCTCTCTCTCTCTCTCTATCTATCTATCTATCTATCTATCTATCTATCTATAAATCTATCTATCTATCTATCTATCTATCTATCTATCTATCTATATATATATGTGTGTGTGTGTGTGTGTGTGTGTGTGTGTGTGTGTGTGTGTGTGTGTGTGTGTGTGTGTGTGTGTGTCTGTGTGTGTCTGTGTGTGTCTGTATGTGTGTGTGTGTGTGTGTGTGTGTGTGTAAAGTTGTATGATCTATATCTATCTGTCTATCTATCAATTTATCTATCTATCTCCCTGGCAATCGTCCCCCTCCCATCCTCTTTTTCTCAAAGAGAGACAGAGACAGACAAACAGGAAACAAAGTGAGACAAAAATACATATTTACACTGCATATACACTGAAGTGCCCCCAAGGGATGGAGCGTACACAAGCACTCCACTCTGGGGATAAGATCTTGCCTGTAAGAAACTGAACAAGGCACGCCACGCAGATATTTTCACGGTACGCAGAACACACACAAAAAATACGTAGGAAATGTATGGCGTTAGGCGTAAGTACGTATGATACGTTTAACAGATACATGATGTAAAGCTTAACGTAGGAGAGAGGTAGAAAGAAAGGGGGGAGGGAAGGAGAGAGGGAGTGTAGGAGGTAGAGAACATAGGAGAGAGAGACGGAGAGCGAGGGAGAGAGAGAGAGAGAGAGAGAGATGAGGATGAGGATCGATGAGAGAGAGAAGAGGGAGAGAGGAGAGAGAGAGAGAGAGGAGGGCGAGAATGAGAGAGAGAGAGAGAGAAGAGAGAGAGGAGAGAGAGAGAGGGAGAAAGAGAGAAAGGAGGAGAGAGAGAGAAAGAGAGAGAGAGAGAGATTAGGAGACGCAAGCAGAGAGAGAGAGAGAAGATGAGAGGAGGAGAGAGGAGAGAGAGAGAGAGAGGAGTAGAGAGGATGAGCGAGATAGAGAGACAGCGACGAGGAGAGAGAGGAGAGGAGAGCGCGAGAGGGAGTGAGACGAGAGAGAGAGCGATAGAGAGAGAGAACATTGAGAGAGAGAGAGTGAGACAGCGAGAGAGAGAGAAGAGAGAGAGAGAGGGAGAGAGGAGTGAGAGAGTGAGAGAGAGAGGAAAGAGAGAGAGAGAGGAGGAGAGAGTGGAGAGAGAGAGAGGGAGAGAGGACGGTGAGAGAGAGAGGAGAGAGAGAGAGAGAGAGAGGAGAGAGAGTGGAGAGAGAGAGAGAGAGAGAGAAGCAGGAGAGAGAGAGGCGAGCGAGAGAGAGTGAGCGAGAGAGAGAGAGAAGAGAGAGCAGAAGATGAGGAGGAGGAGATAGAGAATAGAGAGAGAGAGAGAGAGAGAGAGAGAGAGAGAGAGAGAGAGAGAGAGAGAGAGAGAGAGAGATTTATAAAAATGATAGAGCACAAATGTAATATACCTGTGCGGTCTAACGTACCCAATAACCTTCTCTTATCTCATAGGTCTATCGCTACACCCTTTTCCCGACTCTCCCCCTCCCCCCTCCCTTCCCTCTTCCCGTGACCCCGATATGCCTGAATGAGGGGAGTGGGGGGGGGGTTGGGAGAAGGGGTTAGAGTGACGGAAAGGGAAAGGGGTTAAGGAGGGAGGGGGGGTGAGATGCACAGGAGGTTGGATTGAAGGATGGGGATGGGAGATGGGGAGGCTAGATATGAAGAGGGAAGGGAGGCACAGAAGGAGAAGGAGAAGGGGGAGGAGCAGGGGGAGGCAAGGAGGAGGAATTGGAGCAGGATGGTAGGGGGAGTTGTTGGGGGGGGGGGCATAGACAGGTAAGGAGGAAGAGGAAAGATAAGATTTGGAAGATAGGGAGGTAGAAAGGGAGGATACGAAAGATGGGGATGGAGAAGTGAAGAAAAGGATAAAAATAAGTAAGTGGAAGAAGGGGGGGACGCAAAAGATGGAAAGAGGAAAAATAGGAAGAAGAGGATGCAAAACGATGGGAACTGAGAATAAAGCAAGAAGGGAAAATGGAAAGAAAGGGGAAAAACACAAGAGAAAAGATTACGAAAGACGAGGAAGAGAGGAAGCGAAATAGAGATGAGAAGAGGAGGCAAAAGATGGGAAGGAAGAAGAAAAGGGAGAAGAGGATGAAGAAAAGAGAATGCAAGAGATGGGAAGGGAGAATAAGCGAAATAGAGGGGAGAAGAGGAGGCAAGAGAGGGTAATGGAGAAAAGGAGGGGGAGGGGGGTGGAGAGGACTTACAGGCACTTCCTCAGCATCACCTGCCATGTTTACTCGACCGAATTTCCTATCGTTTCATCATCGGCAGTGGAGGAAAAGGGGAGTGGGAGGAAGGGGGA
>NW_028234414.1:23733346-23735846 GCF_977035675.1 Penaeus japonicus
CTTTCTCCCGCTCTCTCTCTCACAGCAACATCAATAATCAATAGCGATAATGATAATGATAATGAAAATAACAATATTGATAATGATGATAATGAGGATAATGACAATGATAGTCATTTTCGTCATCAACATTATCAACAATTATCTACCATATTAATTACTATCATTATTATCATTATCATTACTATGTTATTTTGATCATTATTGTCACTGTCATTACGATTACCATCATATTTAGTATCGTTATTGTTATTCCATCAATCATAATTATCATGATTCTCAACAGCAGTTTCATCATTGCAGCTATAATCATTTATCATTTATCATATGAAACCCACTATACTTAAACGCGTGATATAAGATGATACAACAGCAACGTCCGGAATTCTACTGGATTGCGAAGACCTGAAGATGATATCCATGAGGACTTCCAGTATCATGTTTTTTTTTATTATGATTTTATTGTTTTTTATTATTTTTTTAAATCAGTATTATAAGCACCACTTTTGGTTTATGCTTATCTTTCCATTCTGTATGATTAGACTTATTTCTCTCTTTCTCTTCTTCCTTTTCCCTATCCGTCTCTTTTTATCCCCCCAGCCCCCTATCTCTCTCCACTCTCTCTCGCTTCCTCTTTATGTCTACCTCCCTTTTTCTCTCCCCCCCCCCCCCACCATTACACATACTCTCTTTCTTTATCTTCTCCCCACCTCTTCACTCTCTCCTTTCTATTATTTCTTACTTGATCCTTATGTTTCTCTCTTCACTCTCTCTCTCTTTCCCTCCTACACTCCTCATTCTCGCGACCTCCTTATATCTCTCTCCACCTCTCTCTTTCTTCTCTCCCCCTCCTCACTCTCTCTCTCTCCACCTCTCTCTTTCTTCTCTCCCCCTCCCCACTCTCTCTCTCTCTCTCTCCCTTCCTCTCTCTCTCTCTCTCTCTCTCTCTTCCCTCCCACACTCTCCCAGGAAAACAGATACATCATACCTTCAATACTAGATACACATCCGGTGGGTCATTATCCAAGAGCATTAGAGAGGAAATTACCCCAAGCCTAACGCAGCTCACCTTACTCTGACTTCTCACTGTGACCTTGGGATAAAAGATCACCTCCGCATCCTCCTCAAGGTCAGAGAAAGGTCGACTGTATTGAAAGATGATGGCCTAAGGGATATGACCTTGGTTGTTTATTGTTCCATTCAAGTACATATTGAAAAGAAGCATATATATTGTTTCCAATAATGTCAAAAGAAATATTATATTTTTTCTTTCTTTTTTATTTTTTTCCTTTCTCTCTCACTCTTCTACCTCCTCCTCCCTCCCTCTGTCACCTCCTCAACATCTCTCTCTATCTATCTCCATCATCGCCCAAAACTTCAACGATTTTTCAATATATTTTTGTTTTTGTTGCAGTTTCCCCGTTCAAAAATACATATCTCGTATTAGTTGTTTATCGTCCCAGCGTGTTAATCGTTAGCTGGATTTAACAACAGCACTGAAGGATAGAAAGCTAAAGTTAGCAATCAAATACCATTTTTAAGAGATCATCAAACTGCCAATGGTTCTAACCAAGAAGAAAGAAAAAAATGTCCTCACGCGCAGGTATAAATTCTTTTTTTTTCAAATAAAACACGAGCTATTAAGACATTTTATTCATATGCATAAAGGTATACGAACATTCTATTATAATATGGACGGTGTTGCACGAGGAGAATCAAATAGCAGTTGAAAGCGTTGTCTTTATTAATATTCAACCTGGAATATAATGGATCCATGAATCCTATACAAATACTATGAAGTACATGGTTGCTAGTAAATCTTGGGTATTTATTGCATTACAATAACAAAACAATATTCTTGAATATAAAGGGAAACTTAAAACTTCAAACAATGAATTCCTCACACATGTACCTAAATCACAATAACAAAATACAATAACAAAACTTCAATGAGATATACACAACATAATTCAAATAAATCTCATATAAATGATATTCAACCAAGTACAGAAATGAAAATAATCAGAAACTCACTTCTTTCGCCTTTGCCCTTCCCACAATCTCTTGTGCAGATTTCTTCCGGTCCAGCAGCATTAATCCAATACTCAATGCTCTACAGAAGGAAGTCACTTAATTTCTGAGACACTAAACGCTAACTCAAGTAAATCATAAATTCGTATCAATGTTCAGGGATCACAAAACTTCAAAACAAAATGTACAATTCCGTCCACGTGACTTCCTCCGTCCAACACAACCAAAACACGAGCCACAACCGCAACGCCATCTACAATACAAGATCTCTCGCGCGTAATTTGAAATATCGTTCACGATACAGACGGGTCAGTGTATCATGATAAAAATGTATCATTTATTTCCTATGAGTCTATTGATCTTGGCAACGTTTTGTAATCAATAAAGTGATAAGGGCAAATAATGTGCAAAAAACTACTTATCTTGTTCCATCATCTAGATCCACGTGTAATCCATTTAATAGGGCTTG
>NW_028234414.1:23740846-23744573 GCF_977035675.1 Penaeus japonicus
TTTTCTTTTGTCCTTTCTTTCTCTTTTTCTATTCATCTGCTTCATATTTCTTTACGTAATCTTTAGCTCCTTCCTCTTGTTTATTAATTCAACGACCTACTTTTCGTAATAACTTGAAGCCGAGGCTTCAGCATGAATGGCGTGGGACAGATGTCAAATACGCACACATGAGCACACATACAGATACGCACACAATAATACACACACAAATACGCACACACGGACACACAAGTGCTCGTTGATCCTGCCACAATTTAGGCAATTTTACTTTTGTTTCTTTTGTTATAATTAGTCATCTTTGCAACACTATTATCACTGTTATTCATCACTGTCATTATCATTTTCATCATCCTTATTATTATCATCATTATCATCTTTGTTAGCATTATCATTATTGTTATCTTTATTTCATCATTATCCTTACTATCATTATTATCATCAATCGTATTCCTTATTCTCATTATTGTCTCTGCAAGTCTTGTCATTACTATCATTATTATTCTTATCATGACACCCACACAGAAACAGACATCCACACACACACACACACACACACACACAGGCAGGAGGCATCTGACACCTGACACACCTGCCTTGCTCGTGTCACACACACTCGCTCGCTTTCAGGTGCCGCCTCAGATGGCATCGGTATGATAGTAGTGCCAAGGTGCCAACTGACTCGACCTCAATCACTCTTTGAGGTTGAAATATCTATCAGGAGGGAAGGGGGATAAAAAGAGGCGGTGGTGGTAGTGGAGGTGGGGGGGTTGGACGTGGGCAGGGGATGGGGGTGATGTAAAGAGGGGGAGGGAGGGAATGGGGGAAGCTGAAGAAGTTTGGGGGAGGGGGAAGGAAGGGGGAAGGGGGAAAGGGGGCGTGGAATGGGTAGAGGTGAGACGGGGGTTGGAGAGGAGGGAGGGAAGAGGAGAGGATGATGCAAGGATGGGGGAAAGGGGGAGGAGTAGGAAAAGGGAAGATGATGCAGGGATGGGGGAAAGGGGGAGGAGTAGGAAAAGGGGATGAGGGGGGGAGGGGGGGGAAGGGGGAGAAGGGGGAGGGGGGGGAAAGGGGGGAAAAGGGAGGGGGGGGAAGGGGGGGGGGGAAGGGGGGGGGGGGGGGGGGGGGGGGGGGGGGGGAGGGAGGGAAGAGAAGAGGATGATGCAAGGATGGGGGAAAGGGGAGGAGTAGGAAAAGGGGAGATGATGTAAGGATGGGGGAGCAGAATGAGGTAGGGGAGAGGAGGAAGAGGGGGAGGGGAGGCGGATGGAAGAGTGGAGGGGAGGAGGAGAAGGAGGTGGGGGGGGGAGAGGGAAGGAGGAGGAGGAGGAGGAGGAGAAGGAGGGGAGAGGAGGAAGAGGGAGGGGGGGAGGGGCAAGGCTGAAGAAGATCGAATGCATCACTTGCTCTTTGATCCTGTCTCGAGGGTTTACCGAATGTGGCACTCCTGACGGCTCTGTGCTTTGGGGTCGCTGCCTCTCGGTGCCATCTCCACCTGCTCTCGGGACCCTTGGTGATGAGTGTGGGGACGAGGGTGGTGGTGATGGTGATGATGGGGATGGGGCAGGGTGTGGGGATGGGGATGGGGATGGGGATGGGGATGGGGATGGGGATGGGGATGGGGATGGGGATGGGGGATGGGGATGGGGATGGGGGTGGGGATGGGGATGGGGATGGGGATGGGGAGGGGGGGAGGGTTGGGGATGGGGATGGGGATGGGGGAGGGGGATGGGGATGGGGATGGGGATGGGTGATGGGGATGGGGATGGGGATGGGGATGGGGATGGGGATGGGTGATGGGGATGGGGATGGGGATGGGGATGGGGGATGGGGATGGGGGATGGGGATGGGGATGGGGGGGGGGGAGGGGGATGGGGGTGGGGATGGGGATGGGGAGGGCATGGAGATGGGGATGGGTGTGGGGATGGGGATGGGGTATGGGGGAGGGTGGGGATGGGGTGGGAATGGGGAGGGGAGGGGAATGGGGTGGGGGTGAGGATGAGGATGGTGATGATGATGGGGATGGGTGGGGATGGGGCATGGTGGTGGGGATGGGGGGGGATGAGGATGGGGAATGGGGATGGGGCTGGGTTGGGGATGGGGATGGGATGGGGATGGGGATGGGGAGAGATAGGTGGGATGGGGTTTGGGGGTGGATGGGGCAGTTGGGTTGGATTGGGATGGGGATGGGGATGGAGTGGGGATGGGATGGGGATGGGGATGGGGATGGGGATTGGGATGGGGATGGGGATACAGTGGGATGGGAGGGATGATGGGGAAGGGATGGGGATGGGGATTGGGGATGGGGATGGGAGAGGGATGGGGATGGGGATGGGGATGGGGATGGTGATGGGGATGGGGATGGGGATGGGGATGGGGATGGGGATGGGGATGGGGATGGGGATGGGGATGGGGATGGGGATGAGTGTGGATAAGGATGGTGATGGTGATGATGGGGAAGGGGAAGGGTGTGGGGATGATGATAGTGATGGTATTGGTGATGATGATAATGCTGATCTTCATCATCACACATCTTCCATACTTGCTCCAAACTCTTCAACTCCACCTCTTCTACTTCTGCCTTTGTTCCTGCCACCTCTTCCCCTTCCACTTCTATCTCAACTCTTACAACCTTATTCTCCTCCTCCTCCTCCTCCTCTTCTTCCTCCTCTTCTTCTTCTACGTGTACCTTTCATCACTTCTTCAATTTTCACTTCCACCTCGTCCTCTTCCACGTCCACCACCTCCTCTCCCCCCCCCCCCCCCCGCCTCCCCTCGCCTTACCATTTGGCTTCGCTTGGCAACCGAACAGGTGAGAAGGAGGGTGGGGGGGGCTAGGGGGGGTGGGGGCGGAGGAGGAGGATGGGGAGGGGAGGAAGGGGAGGGGGAGGGGGAAGGAGGGGAGTGGAGGAGGAGGATGGAGTGGAGGAGGAGAAGGGGGTGGAGAGGTGCGGAGGAGGAGAGGAGGGGATGGGGAGGAGGCAAAGGAGGAGGATGGGGAGAAGAAGGAGAGAGAAAGAGCAGAAGGGGAAAGGTTGGGGTACAATAAAGGGGAAGGAGGAGGGAGAAAAGGAGGTTGAGGATAGTGTAAGGAGAGGATGAGGGGAATCGAAAGAAGAAGAAGAAAAAAAGAGGAAATGAGGAAGAGGAGGAGAAGGAGAAGAAGGAGAAAGAAGAGGAAGAGGAGGAGAAGGAGGAATAAGAGGAAGAGGAGGGGAAGGAGGAAGAAGGAGAAGAGAAGGAGGAGAAGTTGGAGAAAAAAGAAGAGAAGGAGGAGAAGGAGGAAAAAAAGATGTGGAAGAGTCAGAAGAAGAAGAGGAAGAGAAGGAGGAAGAGAAGGTGGAGAAAGAGGAGGAAGAGGAGGAGAAGGAGTAGGAAGAAGGCGGAGAAAGAGGAGGAAAAGGAATAGAAGGAAGAGGAGAATGAGGAGAGGATGAAGAAGAAAGGGAGAAGAATAAAAAGAAGGAGGGGGAGAAGGCGGCGGCGGCGGCGGCGGCCCCCTGTCTCCGTCATGCAGGACTGGGAGAAGTGTTGGCGCCTCTGACGTCATCATCGCATTTCGCAGGCTGTTGCAGTTGCCAGTTTCGATGATTTCTCCATTGGCTTTGAGGTCGAAGAAGGGGCGTGAAATATAAATATTTTTTGCGGTTAAAGTGTGACGTGTGAGATGTTCACGGAGGTCCATTTTTGTCTCGTGGCTGCTTGCTTGTGTGAGTGGTCTCTGTATGTC
>NW_028234414.1:23747173-23749673 GCF_977035675.1 Penaeus japonicus
TATGATTATTATTAATAATCGGTATCCTTATGATCGCCTTGTTATATTCTCATTCTATTATCAGGTCATTCTTCTTCTTATTTTTAATATTATCACTATTATTGGTATTATCCTTATCGTTATTATTATCACCATACCAGTATCAACTATCTTCATTACTATCACTTTTAAACCCTCTTATTACTATAGTTTTTACTCTTGCATCTCATCATTATCAGTAACATTATTATTAGGATTCAATATTCCATTATCTGCATCATCATTAGCATAGAATATTATTCTTGGTTCATTATCTTTCTTATTATTTTAATATCATTCTATCACGGGCGTCACATCCTTTATCATTATTATTCTGTTCAATTATCTTTGTATTATTTTAACATGATATTATCAGCCTTAATCATTTTTATCATTATCATCATTTTACTATCATTATTGGTTAGTAATCATTTCATCTCATCATCACTGTACACTTTTGTCATTATTAAACTATTGTCCACATTATCATTAAACTACTATTTTATTTCAGTATTGTTATATTATTTCTTATCTAATAATAATTATTACATCATTATTAGTGTTATCCATCTCCTGTTATTGTTTTTATTATCATTATTATCATAATTTGTTAAGAAAGGTATGAATGAGACTGAATAGATAGATATTCAGTCTCCACACATACCTTTCTTATACATTTTGTGCTATGAACTTCATTTATATCATTATGTTATTATAGTCATTATTTACTTTCATCCTCATCCTCATTTGGTATTGTCCTCATTATCAATCAATGTCATAATCATTATTGTTTTTAATAAGAATGTTGATCTATTTTACATTATTATTAATCATTGCTATTTTTATTGGCTATCTTTTGTGAGGAATTAACTTATTCATAAATGAAAATAGTTCATGTTTTTACTTAATTAGGCTATCACGGTGATTTTTAACATTAACAATATTAGCTCCATTAGATGGTCTTTGTTAAGAAATACGACCCTACATTAAAGACTACAGGAGTAACATTCGTGTTACTGGGATTTAAAAAATATATAATTATTGGTTATTGTATTATTAAATTTCTTTGGTAAGCCAGGATATTTTTCAATCCATTCGTAAATCCAGAAGAGAAAGAAAATTGCAACCTTTCTGGTTAGATGTCATTCAGAATTTTTTCATACCATTTTTTATTATTCAACTTTTGCTGAATGACGTGAATCAACATTCCTATTATTTCTTAAAGATCTGATTCCAAAATTCCCTAATCAAGCTGTGATAAAACTCAATTTCATGTTTTGCATTCTCGGTTGCAAAAGATTTTAATCATTTATTTTCTGAGAGCAAAAAAAATAAAAATTCATTTGCATAATGCTGGAGGTAAATTCATATGTGGATATCTCGTTTGGGGGAAACTATTACATTTAAAAAGACGTTTTTCCTTTTTCCCCGTTTTCTTTATGCAGTTGTTTGTCTATGCGAATCTGTTCATAGTTTTTTATATGTGTATTAAGGTGCTTTATACCAAATGGCTGATCAAAAATACAGAAGATTCATCAAAAATAAATAAATGTGAAAATGATTCTCAATGAATAGTAAAAGTAAAAAAAACCGCAGAACAACATATAAAAAGAAGAAAGAAAGAAAGAAAGAAAGAAAAAAAAAAATCGTTCGCGTTTCCTTCCCTCAATTACAAAAAAAACAACAACTAAGAAAACAATCTTTCAAAAAAAAAAAAAAAAAAAAAAAAAAAAAACGAATAACCTACGTGAATAACACTAAGTCCTCAACATCAGCAACGCCCCCTGAAACCACCCCAGTCCCCCCCCCCCCCCTTCCCACCCGTATGCGTTTCCCCCCTCCCTCCAATCGCAGTCGGGAAGCCGTTTCGCCTCAACGACTTCGCGAAGGCAGTGGGTCTTCGGCGGCGAAACGAACGAAATCAGCAAGTTACGAAGGGGCGGGCCACCTCAAGCAGTAACATTACTGGCTCATGCTACTTCATCAAACCCGACCTTCGACTGCTCTTCACGAAGATCAACAGGGACAGGGTGATCTTCGTTATGGAAGATCCTGTGCCTCTGAGTGGCGTCTGCCAAGCGATCTTCACTGTTAAGAAGAAAGGTGAGATGTGTTATGTTGTGAGAGGGGTTGTGGGGGAGGAAGGGGTGTGTGGGGTGTTGGAGGGGTTGTGGGGGAGGGAGGGAGGTGTGGGGGTGTTGTGGGGAGGAAGGGGGATGTGGGGTTTGGGAAAAGTATGTGTGTTTCTTTGTTTGTTAGGGAAAGGGGTGAACAAAAATGTGAATGTTAGTTGAGCTTTTGGTGTGTGTTTGTTTCTTTTTTGTTGGTTTAGACCAGAGTCGGGCAACCTTTTCATGCCGTGGGCCAGATGAGATTATTATGATAAGGTAGCGGGCCACAGGTCAAGTGAAATTCCCAGCATACAATACATACTTTATTTTCGTGAATAACATATAAAACTAATCATTTATGTTTTACAAGA
>NW_028234414.1:23754673-23757173 GCF_977035675.1 Penaeus japonicus
TGTGAAAGCACACAATACACAAAATCAATTTATTAAAAGATAAAGTATTTCAATATACCTACACCTATTTTGGCTTTTATGGTTTTCTTCTCTCGTTCTATCAACACAGTAGAGTGTTTCCTGTTGGGGATTCAAGCAAAGTAAATAAAACAACAAAGGGAAAAGCAGGAAAAATACTGTTATGATGAAAGTAATCTTTACCATAAGACTTTTTCAGAACAAGACTATATTTCTGTGTGCTTTCCTGCTTCCTCTTTCATTGTTTTGTTCGTCATTTATCTACCAATCTATATATCTATCTATCTGTCTATCTATCTATCTATCTATCTATCCGTCCATCCAACAATCTATCTATCCATCCATCAAACTATTTATCTCTCTCTCTCTCTCTCTCTCTCTCTCTCTCTCTCTCTCCCTGACAATCTATCTATGTATCCATGTCTGTATCTATCATTTTATCTATCTATCTACCTATCTATCTATATGTACATATCATACCATACACACAGTACACAGATATCCCTTTTCCCTAATCTTTACAAGTGTTAGAAATGGAAAACTCGCTCCAGAAAATGTAAAACGCAGGAAAGGCCTTGAATTGAAAAAGAACCATGAATTTCATATCTGAGGGATATCATGGACCAAGGAATAAAGCGAACTTGAGACGAATTTGAAAACAGAGGGAGAAGAACAAGAAAAAAATAATAAGAATAAGAAAACGACGAAGAATAAGAAGTAAATGAAAAGAAGAAGAAGGAATGATAATACTAATACTAATGATGATGAGAATGGGAATAAGAATGAGAAGTAGAGTAAGAGTAGGAATAAGAATAAGAAAAAGGATGATAAGAAGAATGAGAAGAGGAGATGGGGAGAATAAGGAGAATGAGAATAAGAAAAAGAATAAGAACAATAATAAGAATAAGAATGAAAGTAGGACAAAGAAAGAGAATAAGAATGAAAGTAAGAATAAGAATGAGCATAAGAATAGAAATAAGAATGAGAATAAGAACAAGAAAAAATAATAAGAATAAGAAAACGACGAAGAATAAGAAGGAAAATGAAAAGAAGAAGAAGGAGAATAAAGGACGATGACGAAGAAAAAAAAGAAAAGAAAAAAATAGGAAAAAGAAGACAAAAGAAGAAAAGGGAAAAGAAGAAGAAGGAAGAATAATGACAGAAAAACGAAAATCGGGATTATTGATTTTCCTTTGCAGTATTTCTTTCATCCATTTAAAGTTCTCGAAATCGTGTTCTTTTTTAGTCTTATTTCCCATTTCGCCGATTTATTGCTAGTTCCCTTTCGTATAAATCTTGAAAATGGTTTAGTTTCTGCTTTAAATCTCTCGCTTTTTTTTTATAACTCCCTCCCTCCCTACGCTCTACTCTCTCTCTCTCTCTCTCTCTCTCTCTCTCTTTCTTTCTTTCTTTCTTTCTTTCTTTTCTCTCTTTCTCTTTCTTTCTCTCTCTCTCTCTTTCTTTCTCTCTTTCTCTTTCTCTCTTTCTCTCTCTCTCTCTCTCTCTCTCTCTCTCTCTCTCTCTCTCTCTCTCTCTCTCTCTCTCTCTCTCTCTCTCTCTCTCTCTCTGTCCCTTCCTCCCTCCCTCCCCCCTTCCCTCTCTCTTGCTCTCTCTCTCTAGCTCTACCCCTCCTCTCTTTCACTCTCTCTCTCGCTCTCCCCCCCTCTCTCTCTTTCACTCTCTCCCTCTTCCTTCCTCTCTCTCTCCCCCCCATCTCTTTCTCTCTCTCTAGCTCTCCCCCCTCTCTTTCACTCTCTCTCTCGCTCTCCCCCCCCTCTCTCTCTTTCACTCTCTCCCTCTTCCTTCTTCTCTCTCCCCCCCCTCTCTCTCTCTCTCTCTCTCTCTCTCTCTCTCTCTCTCTCTCCCCCTCTCTCTCTCTCGCTCTCTCGCTCTCTCTTTCGTTCTTTCACTCTTTGCCTTTCTCCCTTTCTCCCTCCCCCCCTGCTCTCTCTTTTTCTTTATTTCTCTTTATCTCCCTCTCCCTCTCCCTCTCCCTCTCCCCTTCCTCCCCTCCTCCCCTTACCCTCTTCCACACATACACACACACACACACACACACACACACACACACACACCCACACACACACACACACACACACACACACACACACACACACACCAACACATACACACACACACAAACAAACACACACACACACACACACACACACACACAGAAACACAGAAACACACACACACACACACAAACATAAACACACACACACACACACATCGCATGCGCTTGAACACTCCCCTCTCCCTCTCCCTCTCCCCATACCCTCCCCCTACCTCTCCCTCTCCCTCTCCCTCTTCCTTCTTCTCTCCCCCCCATCTCTCTCTCTCTCTCGCTCTCTCTCTCTCTAACCTCCCCCCTCTTTCACTCTCTCTCTCGCTCTCCCCCCCCCTCTCTCTTTCACTCTCTCCCTCTTCCTTCCTCTCCCCTCCCCCCCATCTCTCTCTCTCTCTCTCTCTCTCTCTCTTT
>NW_028234414.1:23767173-23769673 GCF_977035675.1 Penaeus japonicus
GGGGGGTTTAGGGATTGGGGAGGAGGGGATTGGAGGAGGGAGAGGGGGCAGGGGAAGGGGTTTAGGGGATTGGAGGAGGGAGAGGGGGCGGGGGCGGGGGTTTAGGGATTGGGGAGGAGGGGATTGGAGGAGGGAGAGGGGGCAGGGGAAGGGGTTTAGGGGATTGGAGGAGGGAGAGGGGGCGGGGGCAGGGGATTTGGGAGGGCGGGAGGATGGGATTCGGAGGAGGGAGAGGTGCCAGGGGAGGGGGGAAATGGTGTTTAGGGATTGGAGGAGGGAGAGGGGGCGGGGGCGGGGATTAGGTTGGGGAGGGGAGGGATTGGAGTGGGAGAGGGGGCAGGGGAAGGGTTTTTTTAGGGGATTTGGAGGAGGGAGAGGGGGAGGGGGCGGGGGTTTAGGGATTGGGGAGGAGGGGATTGGAGGTGGGAGAGGGGGCAGGGGAAGGGGTTTAGGGGATTGGAGGAGAGAGAGGGACGGGGCGGGGGTTTAGGGATTGGAGGGGAGGGGATGGGAGGAGGGTTAGATGGGGAGGCAGGGGAAGGGTGTTTAGGGGTAGGAGGAGGGGAGAGGCGTTGGGGGCGGGGGTTTAGGGATTGGGGAGGAGGGGATTGGAGGAGGGAGAGGGGGCAGGGGAAGGGGTTTAGGGGATTGGAGGAGGGAGAGGGGGCGGGGGCGGGGGTTTAGGGATTGGGGAGGAGGGGATTGGAGGAGGGAGAGGGGGCAGGGGAAGGGGTTTAGGGGATTGGAGGAGGGAGAGGGGGCGGGGGCGGGGGTTTAGGGATTGGGGGGGAGGGGATTGGAGGAGGGAGAGGGGGCAGGGGAGGGGGTTAGGGATTGGAGAGGATGGAGGGTGGCACCCGCGCCGGCGATCGGACCACGAGCCCCGAGGCCGTGCCCGACCGATGACGCGAGACGCCGAGTCGACCGCCGAGCCCCCCCGCCCGACCGGAGCCTCCAATGAGGGCGACGAGCGCCGCCGAGGGCCCTGCCCCGCCGCCCCCGCGCCCCGGCCGAATACCGCCCCCCGACCCGCAGGAGCCGCCGCCGCGGCCGACGCCCGCCGCCCCCGACGCCCGTGAGACCGAGGGGCGCCGACCCGCGCCGCGACGCGCATCGCCCCGCGGCCTCCCGCCTCCCGGCGCGGCCGGCGCACGACGAGGACGACCCCCGCGGCTGCGATCCCCGCGGACCGTCCAGCGCGCGCGACCCCCGGAGCCCCCGCTGCGCGACGAGCCCCAGCCCGCCCCGCGCCCGGGCCCCGACTCCGCGAGCGCGTCTAGGGACGAGCCCCGCGCCCCCCGCCGGGACGGGGCGCCCGTCGCTCGCCGAGCCCCCCGCCCCGAAGGCCCGCGAGCCCCGTCGGACCCGCGCCGCGCACCGCGGCGTCGAGGGCCGGCGTCGCAGAGCCCGACGCCCGAGCGAGATCGCCCCGAGGCCGAGGGCCGCCCCCGCCGCCCCGCGCGACGCGGAAGGCCCGACGCCCCTCGCGCGCCGACCTGCGCGACCGCCCCGCGACTCCCGCGAGCGGCGCGAGCCCGCCGCCGCCGAGGGCCCCGGCCGCCCCCCCCGAGACCGCGCCGTCGCGCCCGAAGGGCGCGGAGGCCGAGGCCCTGTCGCGCCCGGGGCCGAGGCGTCGCGAGAGCGTTCGCGATCCGAGCCCGCGGGCGAGCCCCGACGGGCAGACAGGCCGCGGGGGGGGAAGTCCCCGCCCCCCGGCGAGCGGCCGAGCTGGCCGCGCGGCCACCCGAGGGAGCCCGGCCGGCGCGCCGGCCGCCTGCCCCGAGGGCGCGAGGGGACGCCTACGCGGACGTCCCCGAGGGCCCGCCACCCCCGAGCGGCCCCGCCCCTCGCGCGAGGCCGAGGGGGGGGGTTTTGTTGGGTTTGGTAGGGGTTGGGGGGGTGGGGGGGTTTAGGGGATGTGTGTGGGGTCGGGGAGGTGGGAGTGGAGGTGGGTGGGAAGGGGGTGGGGAGGGGGGAGTAAGGCGGAATGGGTGCGGGGGAAGTGTTTTTTTGTTATGTTTTGTCGTGTGTATATGGCGTAGCTTCGGTGTTGTGTTATTGGTGCTTGATAGTTTATGGTGTGGGGTATAGTTTTAATTTTGATGGTGAAGGAGAAGGTTATGATATGATTATTATTTTGTAACTCTACTATTACTACTCTTACTGGTATCTTTTGAGTAAGTTTTATATCATCCGTAGTATTTTATTATAATGATCTATCATTTAACTCGATGATATTATCATTACTATTGTTGTTGTTCTTCTTCCTCCTTCATGTTCTCTTTTTTTCATCTTACTGTTGTTTTTATTTTATCTCCTATTTTTCTTCATTTTCTTTTTCATCCTCACGGTCACATTCTTCTTCCTTTTCCTCATTTTTCATCTCACTTTCTTCTTTCTCTTGTTTCATTCCTTCTGAATCATAATCCCTTTTCTCCTATTTCTTTCCCTTGTTTTAACATCTCTCTCTCTCTCTCTCTCTCTCTCTCTCTGTGTGTGT
>NW_028234414.1:23789673-23792173 GCF_977035675.1 Penaeus japonicus
ACAAGAGAGGGGGAAGGTGGAGATAGGAGGGCTGGGAGAGAGAGGGAGAGGAGAGAGAGAGGAACTGGGGAAAGAGGCAGAAGGTATATCATACTACCACTAACTACAAAGGGAGATGACAGAAGGGGAGGGGGGGGGGGGAGCTCGAGAGAGGGTAGGAGAGAGAGAGAAAGGGGGTAGGGGGCGGAAGAGGAGAGAGAGAGAGAGAGAAAGGGGAGTAGGGAAGGCAGTGAAAGAGACAAAGGAAACAGCTTTCTTTGCAAACGGAGGGTATATATGTCCTCATTGAAACTCTATTGCTTGAGTGTTCCTTATTGTTTGGGTTATGGGGAGGGGGGTGGGTGGAGGGATAGGGGACTAGGATGTGGGAGAGGCTTGTGGATGTGTGTTTGTTGGGGGGGGGGGAGAGGGAAGGGGGGAGGGGTTGTTGTTGGATGTCTATTTACTCGTATTTGTTTTATGTCTATTTTGGTGTTTGTATTTTGTGTATTTGTTCCGACTATGTTTTTATTTTTGTCTCCGTTATATATAAGTATATAAGTATAAATAATAAAGATAAAAGAAAAAGCGTAACGTCACTGAGGCATGATGAAGCGGAAGAAGATAGAGACAAATGAGAGGAAGTGAAGTTGGGCGACAGTGACCTAAGAGTGAGTCCTGTTATAGGTCGGAAAAGGTCAATTGAGTGGAAAGAAATGGAGAAATGTCCTCGCCTTTTCTCCTTGGTTATCTATTCATTTGTTTGTTTATCATTATTTGTGCTTGTCATTGTCATTGTTATTGTTATAATTATCATTATTATTATTTTTGTTGATATTATCATTATTGTTGTCATTATTTTCATTATCATCATTATCAATACCATTATGATGATGATGGAGATGATGAATATGATAATGGTGACTGCTATTATCATTATCATTGTTATTATTATCATTATCTTTATAAGAATACTAATATTAATACTGTCATTATTGATATTATCATCACTATTATCATAATTATTATCATAATTATTATTGCTGTTGTTACTATTATCATCATCATTATCAAAATAATCGTTGTTATTATTCCTATCATTTCTATCGCTGTTGTTCATTATATTTCTATTACTAAATAGTCTCCAATAGTAACTTTATTCCAATCTTATCATTAGAGTTGCCATTGTTAGTCTACCACTTACTATAATTACCCACACACACGCACACACACACACACACACACACACACACACACACACACACACACACACACACACACACACATATATATATATATATATATATATATATATATATATATATATATATATATATATATGTACACACACACATATGTATATACATATACATAGGTCTTTCTCAAAAAGATTGTATTTTTGAGAAAGACCTCCGTCGAAACGCGTCAAATACATCTATTGCGTATTTAAATATTCTTTCTCATTCATACCTTTCTTCTACATTTGTCGCTATGAATTCTGTTCATATATATACTGTATATATATTTACTTATATATGCACACATAAATACATACACATACAAATACACACATATATGTATATATGTATACATACATACATACATACATACATACATACATATATATATATATATATATATATACATATATATATATATATATATATATATATATATATATATATATATATATATATATATATATAAGTTTAAACACACACACACACATATATCTATCTATCTATCTATCTATATATGTATATATATATATATATATAGATAGATAGATAGATAGATAGATAGATAGATATATATATGTGTGTGTGTGTGTGTGTGTGTGTGTGTGTATGGATGTATATATATATATATACATATATATATATATATATATATATATATATATATATATATATATATATATATATACACGCACACGTGTTTATATATTTATATATGTATAAGATATGTAGCAGTAAATTTATGTACGTGGAAGATATTATTTACGTGAATAAATACAGTGCATACTTTGTGTAATTTCTCTTTAGGTATGTATTCTATTATATATCTTGAATCAATGCACATGCACATATGCATAGATAATCTTGCTATATATTTGATCATTGCAATAATGATAAACTACTTTTAATGGATCTTCCCTTTCCTGCGAGAATATGGCTATAGAGGTGTTTCCTTATGTTAATTTTGTTCATCGTAACTTGTGATAAACTTCAAACATGTTAATTTCCGGTCCCCATTTTCACAGTAGGGGGACCTTAATGACCCCTTCGTTAAAGCAATGAGTCATTGATTATTAATTAGTGTTAAACAGATAATCGTTTCTCGAACTTTATCTGAAGTTTATATCAAGTAGATGATCAGGAATTCGTGGACTGACTAAACGTTTGATAAGAATTATATTGTCAAAAGGGGGAACATGTAATTTAATTCAAGTTTGAAATCAAGCGAGATGGTAGATGTTATGAACAAAATGCACATAAACATGAAAAGATACCCTCCATCC
>NW_028234414.1:23802555-23810055 GCF_977035675.1 Penaeus japonicus
TGACCCCGCCCCCGCCCCTGAGACACGTACCCGCGTGTCCACTATCAGTCTGAACTCTGTCGCTGCAGAAGAAGGAAAGCAAGAGAGAGTTAAGACAATAGATTAAAAAATATATATAAATGAAATTATCAAAGGTATGATATAGCTGTTGATGCGGCAGGTAATTTTCATTAATCAATCAATCAAAGTTAACATATGAAATAAAGAAAGGTGAGATGGTAGATACACACGAATCAAATACAGTATATTGTATGTTTTATCAAAATATATAACATGCAGTAGACAAAATTGGTTAATTATAAATATAGGAACAAACATGCAGTTGAACCAATATTATGTGACTGTAGGGGGAGGGTATATGCTTGTTAGTGTTAAGGAAAAATAAATTATAATGTGTAAGCAAAAGAATACTTTCAGTCTAAACCAACAAAAAAGAAACAAACACACACCAAAAGCTCAACTAACATTCACATCTTTGTTCACCCCTTTCCCTAACAAACAAAGAAACACACATACTTTTCCCAAACCCAGGAAAATAAAAAAGGGGGGTGGGGGGGAGGGAAAAAAAAAAATATAATATAAAGTTTTTATATATAACATCCCCCTCCGCTCCACAACACCCCCACACCTCCCTCCCTCCCCCACAACCCCTCCAACACCCCCACACCTCCCTCCCTCCCCTACAACCCCTCCAACACCCCCACACCTCCCTCCCTCCCCCACAACCCCTCCAACACCCCCACACAACCCCTCCCTCCCCAGAAAAAAAGCACAAACAGAAACACACCACATCTCACCTTTCTTCTTAACAGTGAAGATCGCTTGGCAGACACCACTCAGAGGCACAGGATCTTCCATAACGAAGATCACCCTGTCCCTGTTGATCTTCGTGAAGAGCAGGAGGTCGGTGAAGAGCATGAGCCAGTACTGCTTGAGGTGGCGCCCTTCGAACTTGCTGATTTCGCCGCCGAAGACCCACTGCCTTCGCGAGTCGTTGAGGCGAAACGGCTGCGAGGGGGGAAACGCATACTGGTGGGAAAGGGGGGTGGGGGGACATGGGTGGGTTCAGGGGGCGTTGCTGATGTTGAGGACTTAGTGTTATTCACGTAGGTTATTCGTTTTTTTTTTTTTTTTTTTTTTTTTTTGAAAGATTGTTTTCTTAGTTTTTTTTTGTATTGAGGGAAACGCGAACGATTTTTTTTCTTTCTTTCTTCCTTTCTTTCTTCTTTTAGATGTTGTTCTGCGGTTTTAGTTTACTATTCATTGAGAATCATTTTCACATTTATTTATTTTTGATGAATCTTCTGTATTTTTGATCAGCCATTTGTTATAAAGCACCTTAATACACATATAAAAAACTATGAACAGATTCGCATAGACAAACAACTGCATAAAGAAAACGGGAAAAACGTAAATGTAATAGTTTCCCCCAAACGATATCCACATATGAATTTACCTGCATTATGCAAATGAATTTTAATTTTTTGCGCTCAGAAAATAAATGATAAAATCTTTGCAACCGAGAATGAAAAATGAAATTGAGTTTTATCTCAGCCTGATTAGGGAATTTGAATCAGACATTTAAGAATAATAGGAATGTTGATTCACGTCATTCAGCAAAAGTTGAATAAAAAATGGATATGAAAAATTCTGATGATAACCAGAAAGGTGCAATTTTCTTCTCTTCTGATTACGATGAAATATCCTGGCTTACCAAAGAAATTTAATAATACATAACCAATAATATATATTTTTTAAATCCCAAGTAACACGAATGTAATTCCTGTAGTCTTTACTGTAGGGTCGTATTTCTTAACAAGACCATCTATGGCTATTATGTTAATGTTAAACATCACCTAGCCTAATTAAGTAAAACATTGAACTATTTTCTTGTATGAATAAGTTAATTCCTCACAAAAGATAGCCAATAAAAATAGCAATGATAATAATAATGTAATGATCAACATTCTTAAAAACAATAATGATTATGACATTGATGATAATGAGGACAATAACAATGAGGATGAAAGTAATAATGACTATAATAACAATAATGATAATAAATGAAGTTCATAGCAACAAATGTATAAGAAAGGTATGTGTGAGACTGAATATCTATCTATTCAGTCTCATTCATACCTTTCTTATACAAATGATGATAATAATGATATTAATAACAATAACAAGGATGATGATAATCTAAATAATGATGATAATAATTATTATTATATAAGAAAAAATATAACAATACTGAAATAATAATAGTAGTAGTAATGATAATGATGACAATAGTAATAATGACAAAAGTAGTATCAGTGATGATGATGATGAAAATGATAGTAACAATAATAATAGTACAAATGATAATAATGATAACAATGATAAAGCTGATAGTAATGATGTTAAAATAATAACAAAGATAATGAACAGAATGATAATAATGATGATGATGCAGCTGATAGTAATGACAACAAAAATAATAAGAAAGATAATGAACAGAATAATATCTATGCTAATGATGATGCAGATAATGGATTTAATCCTAATAATAATGTTACTGATAATGATGATGATGAAGAGTAATAACTATAGTAATAATGAGGGTAAAAGTGATAGTAATGATGATAGTGATACTGGTGATGATAATAATAATAACGATAAGGATAATACCAATAATAGTGATAATAATAATAAGAAGAAGAAGAATGATAATGATAATAAGAATGAGAATAATAACAAAGGCGATAAGGATACCATTATTAATAATAATTATAACAATAACGATAACACTATTAAATAAAAATGCAAACAGTGATCTAGATAAACACTAATTCCTATAAAACACTTAGCAACTTATCCTAAGCCCTTATCCTCAGCACCTCAGCATACCCACCTGTGTGAACTTGGTGAACACAAGACGCTGTTCAATGTCATACACGGAGATCAGCGGGGGCCGGAGGGGAACCGGTGACCTGGTGGCTGAGGGCGAGGGTGCTGACCCTGGATGACCTGCCGGAGGCGCAGGTGGGGATGGCTCCATGATGTTCTGCTGGCTGGTCACTCCGCGGTAACATGACTAAGGGAAGGGGGCGGGGGGCGGGGGGCGGGAGAGAGTGTTATGTTTATTATGAGTTATATTCGCCTATTTGTTGTATTTGCACTTAGGGTATATTATCTCTCTCTCTCTGTATCTCTATTTATCTTTCTCTCTCTCTTTCTCTTTGATATATATTTGTATGTATACAGACACAACACACATACAAACACGTATACACACAACAATATATATATATATATATATATATATATATATATATATATATATATTCATTTATTTATATATATACATATATATAATATACATATATTTACAAATACTCATACCTTCAAAAATGCGTATCATCAGAGAGATCTCCAGAAAAGCACACGAGTACCATGAACATATATTTACACCCATGAGAGAGAGAGTGCCCTAAAGGGTTCTTTGTCTACTTTAAAGTTTACTGCAAGATGATATTAAATGAATATGAAAAAGACAGAAATTATATTTTATGATCAACTAGTTGGCATTTAGTTCCCTTATCAATTACAGTTCTGGGTAAAATAAAAGGAAATAGATAAAGCTTCTATAAACATTTATATATAAAACTTGACTGAGGATATAGTGTGACAGAAAATGCATCGAATGTTTTTTTTTATTTGATTTTGACTAAAGAAATATATCAAAATATAGATTTTTTTCATGAACAGTTTTACACAACGATTATAATTTTATAACGAAAATATATAAGCAGGAACAATGCATGATACCATGAGAGAGAGAGAGAGGAGAGAGAAAAGAGAGAGAGAGAGAGAGAGAAGAAGAAAAGAAAGAGAGAGAAGAGAAAAGAAAGAGAGAGACAGAGACAGAGAAGCGCGACTGTGAGAAGAGAGGTAGAAACAGTCAAACAGACAGACGAACTGCCACTCAGAATTATTAATCTTTACCTTCAATCGCTCAAGGACCGTGTCGAGGTACGTGATGTCGTTGTGGCCGGGAGATGCCGAGTACACCTGCGTCAGAAGGCCCAGGACCTCGCGCAGGTGCTGAGGGAGGAGAGGCAGAGATAGATATGTTACGGTCAATGAGAATAGTTGCCTAATGTATATATATACATATATATGTATATATATATATATATATATATATATATATATATATATATATATATGTATATATATATATATATATGTGTGTGTGTGTGTGTGTGTGTGTGTGTGTGTGTGTGTATACAGTATAAATAGATATATATATATATAATTTTTATATAGAAATATATATATATATAATATATTAATATATACATATATATAAATATATGATATCATGTATATATATATATTTATATATATATACATATTATGATATATATACTATAATATATAGTAAATATATATATATATATATTATATATAATATATATATATTAAATATTAGATGTTATCTATATATTTAATATATATTATATCAATATAGAAATAATATAGATTGATAGATAGATAAATAGATAGATAGAAGATACGTACATACATACATACATACATATATGAATATATAATATATATAAAATATATATATATATATAATATATATATATCTATACATATATATATATACATATATATATATATCAACATATATATATATATATATTAGAAATATATAGATAATTATATATGTGTGTATGTGTGTGTGGAGTGTGGTGTGTGGTGTGTGTGTGTGTGTGTGTATACATATATGTAATGTTATGTATATATATTAGATATATATTTAATATACTCCAACCACAGACATACATAAACACACACACACACCACACACACTCTCTCACACAAACCTCACTACACACACACACGACACAAACAATCTTACACACAAACTTATATATATATATATATATATATCACAAAATATATATATATATATGTAAATGAAATATATATCTATAAAACAATATATATATATATATTGATGCACAGATAAATTGATATATTCATGAGGGTAGGTTTGTATTTGTGCGTGTATGTGTTTGTTTGAATGCATGCGTGTGTGTTTGTGAAGATGCATCCGTTCCATCAAAAAATAAATCCGTAGATATAGATGGATCCGAAAAAATCACGTTTAATCAAGATTTCTTTCCATAATTTAAGATTTAAAATACCTTCACGAAGTAATCTAATTATAAGATCAGTAGAGATTTCCAAAGAGAGAGAGAAAAAAAATGGGATAAAGGGATGAAGGAGAGACAGAGAGAGAGAGAAAAGAGAAGGGGGGAAGGAAGAAATTCAATTGAAAGATGGAAAACGTGAAGCTAATAGCAATATGAAATTCCAAAAGAAAAAGACATAAGGTCAGTGACGCTTTAATGAAGATGGAAGTGGAGGAAAGGCAAAGAAAAAAATAATAACGAAATTGGAATTAAGAGAAGAGAAATAAGAAAGAACTAAAGGTGAAATGAGGTAATTATGATGATATTGATAAAGGTTATCAGAGCAATAATGATAATAACCTCCGCGATTATGATAATCATCAACTATCGTAATTTCTACTACAGTTATTGTTAACGAAGAAGGAGAAAGAGAAAACGAAGAGAACAAATGTATATTTGATTATAAGGTTAAAAAAGAAAAAAATAGATAAGAATATTTTGATGTGGAGGGGAAAATAGAAAAAAATGCATATAAAGAAAAAGGAGAAAAATATATGATAACCATAAGAGGAAAGCAAAATTAATACACCCAAACCGAAAAGCAAATAAGTCCCCCCTAAAATTTCGAAAGACAAAAATACAAAGGAAAAGAAAACGACGTTTCACACAAATTGCATGAAATTTCCAATAATCAAAGACATAACCAATACGACAATGAGATAGCCAGTAGAACGAAGCTCTGGGCCAGTGGTACCCCTACCGGTGGACCCCAAAGCCCCTTGGGGTCCACAGAGATAGAACTGGGGTCCCTTAGTTAAATTTAATAGAAGTCTCCGCTGAAAACGTGTAATTTACATAGGATAAGGATGTTGAAAATATACTTTATTTTTCAATACTGCATTTTTTTTCATTACATCTTCCGTTACGTAAGTCCTTCAGTTATTAGATGAAACTGGAAAACTGAATCCTCCGAAAGTTAATGAAATCGGCTAGTGAGCAAAAAGCCTTTATTTTGTTTACCGTAGGACACGAAAAAGAAAGATATTCTGGCTTATAGGGAAAGAGAGAGAGAGAGAGAGAGAGAGAGAAGGGAGAAAAAATAGTTAGAGAGCGAAGACTAAGAGAGAGAGAGACTGTCTGACTACCAAACAGACAGACAGACTGGACGAACAGAGAGAGAGAGAGAGAGAGAGAAGACGAACATGGAGAGAGACAAAGACTAGCAGAGAGGAGGGAAGAGGAAACGGAAGACAGAGAGAGCGAAAGAGAAAGGAAAAAAACTCATATATCAAAAGATAACCAAATTAAGGCCGTAGAGAGAGAGAAAAAAAAAAAATCCCCCTTGCAGGCAATCTGGCAGGGCCTCCGGAAGTGCATCCCCTCCCCCCTCTCACCCCCCCCCCAGCCCAGCCCAACAGCCTTCCCTGTCATGCCTTAAGTTAATCAGAATACAAAAGAAAAGGGACCCCATATCTTTGTAAAGTGATCTTGAACCTGTTAGCTCCCCTTTTGTTCTTGTTATGCTTTGCTGTACACAGATTTTTTTGGAAAATAACGATAAAAAAAACAAGAAAAATATGACAAATAAAATTCAAATACAACAAAACACATCCAACGAAACGATTATAAAAGGAATCAAATCCCATTAAGCTCGACCAAGAAAGGAATCTACTACCCCAGACTCATTAAACTAAATTACGAAGAGCCATTTGCATATTATATTATCCCGCCATATTGCCAAAGAGAATCAAGTCATTAAGATCACCTTAATCCTAAACCAACGGCCATGATTCACCCTCAAGGCAAGGTTTGCTCCTCGAAATGCAGCGGGTATGATTGTGAATATTAATGGAGCATGTAAGGGTGTTTGCAGGAGTGGAACTTTGGTCTGTTACGCGTGATGGAATTTTGCGATGGATTGGTTCGTATCTAAAAGCTTTTGCGTCTTTGTTATTGTTATTCTAATTCTTTAATGTTATAATCATTATCACTAACATTGTTATTAGTATTAGTATTGATATTGTTATTATCATTATTATCATTATCATTATTATCCTTAATATATTGTTACTATTACTGTTGTTTTTATTATCATTATCATCATCATTATTATTATCATAACTATTGTTATTATTAACATTATCATTATCACTATCATTATCATGCTATTGTTATAATCTTTATTATTATCATTATTATCACCATCATTATTATCATTTTCATTGTTGTTGTTCTTGTTGCTATAATGTGTGTTATTGTTATCATCATTATCATAATCATCATTATTACCATTAATCAAAATCCTCATAAT
>NW_028234414.1:23817555-23820055 GCF_977035675.1 Penaeus japonicus
TTAGTTGAGGAAGTGTTAAGTGTTGTTAGTTGAGGAAGTGTTAAGTATTGTTAGTTGAGGAAGTGTTGAATGCTGTTAGTTGAGGAAGTGTTAATTGTTGTTAGTTGAGGAAGTGTTGAATGCTGTGAGTTGAGGAAGTGTTGAATGCTGTGAGTTGAGGAAGTGTTGAATGCTGTTAGTTGAGGAAGTGTTGAATGCTGTTAGTTGAGGAAGTGTTAAGTGTTGTTAGTTGAGGAAGTGTTAAGTGTTGTTAGTTGAGGAAGTGTTGAATGCTGTTAGTTGAGGAAGTGTTAATTGTTGTTAGTTGAGGAAGTGTTGAATGCTGTTAGTTGAGGAAGTGTTAATTGTTGTTAGTTGAGGAAGTGTTAAGTGTTGTTAGTTAAGGAAGTGTTGAATGCTGTTAGTTGAGGAAGTGTTAATTGTTGTTAGTTGAGGAAGTGTTAATTGTTGTTAGTTGAGGAAGTGTTGAATGCTGTTAGTTGAGGAAGTGTTAATTGTTGTTAGTTGAGGAAGTGTTGAATGCTGTTAGTTGAGGAAGTGTTAATTGTTGTTAGTTGAGGAAGTGTTGAATGCTGTGAGTTGAGGAAGTGTTGAATGCTGTTAGTTGAGGAAGTGTTGAATGCTGTTAGTTGAGGAAGTGTTGAATGCTGTTAGTTGAGGAAGTGTTGAATGCTGTTAGTTGAGGAAGTGTTGAATGCTGTTAGTTGAGGAAGTGTTGAATGCTGTTAGTTGAGGAAGTGTTGAATGCTGTTAGTTGAGGAAGTGTTGAATGCTGTTAGTTGAGGAAGTGTTAAGTGTTGTTAGTTGAGGAAGTGTTAAGTGTTGTTAGTTGAGGAAGTGTTGAATGCTGTTAGTTGAGGAAGTGTTAATTGTTGTTAGTTGAGGAAGTGTTGAATGCTGTTAGTTGAGGAAGTGTTAATTGTTGTTAGTTGAGGAAGTGTTGAATGCTGTTAGTTGAGGAAGTGTTAATTGTTGTTAGTTGAGGAAGTGTTAAGTGTTGTTAGTTAAGGAAGTGTTGAATGCTGTTAGTTGAGGAAGTGTTGAATGCTGTTAGTTGAGGAAGTGTTGAATGCTGTTAGTTGAGGAAAGTGTTAAGTGTGTAGTAGAGGAAGTGTTGAATTGATGATAGTTGAGGAAGTGTTGAATGCTGTTAGTTGAGGAAGTGTTAATTGTTGTTAGTTGAGGAAGTGTTAAGTGTTGTTAGTTGAGGAAGTGTTGAATGCTGTTAGTTGAGGAAGTGTTGAATGCTGTTAGTTGAGGAAGTGTTAATTGTTGTTAGTTGAGGAAGTGTTAAGTGCTGTTAGTAGAGGAAGTGTTGAATGCTGTTAGTTGAGGAAGTGTTGAATGCTGTTAGTTGAGGAAGTGTTAATTGTTGTTAGTTGAGGAAGTGTTAAGTGTTGTTAGTTGAGGAAGTGTTGAATGCTGTTAGTTGAGGAAGTGTTGAATGCTGTTAGTTGAGGAAGTGTTGAATGCTGTTAGTTGAGGAAGTGTTAATTGTTGTTAGTTGAGGAAGTGTTAAGTGCTGTTAGTTGAGGAAGTGTTAAGTGCTGTTAGTAGAGGAAGTGTTGAATGCTGTTAGTTGAGGAAGTGTTGAATGCTGTTAGTTGAGGAAGTGTTAAGTGTTGTTAGTTGAGGAAGTGTTAAGTGTTGTTAGTTGAGGAAGTGTTAAGTGTTGTTAGTTGAGGAAGTGTTAAGTGTTGTTAGTTGAGGAAGTGTTAAGTGCTGTTAGTTGAGGAAGTGTTAAGTGTTGTTAGTTGAGGAAGTGTTGAATGCTGTTAGTTGAGGAAGTGTTGAATGCTGTTAGTTGAGGAAGTGTTGAATGCTGTTAGTTGAGGAAGTGTTAAGTGTTGTTAGTTGAAGTGTTGAATGCTGTTAGTTGAGGAAGTGTTGAATGCTGTTAGTTGAGGAAGTGTTGAATGCTGTTAGTTGAGGAAGTGTTAATTGTTGTTAGTTGAGGAAGTGTTAAGTGTTGTTAGTTGAGGAAGTGTTAAGTGCTGTTAGTTGAGGAAGTGTTAAGTGCTGTTAGTAGAGGAAGTGTTGAATGCTGTTAGTTGAGGAAGTGTTAAGTGTTAGTTGAGGAAGTGTTAAGTGCTGTTAGTTGAGGAAGTGTTGAATGCTGTTAGTTGAGGAAGTGTTAAGTGTTGTTAGTTGAGGAAGTGTTGAATGCTGTTAGTTGAGGAAGTGTTGAATGCTGTTAGTTGAGGAAGTGTTAAGTGTTGTTAGTTGAGGAAGTGTTGAATGCTGTTAGTTGAGGAAGTGTTAAGTGTTGTTAGTTGAGGAAGTGTTAAGTGCTGTTAGTTGAGGAGGTGTTAAGTGCTGTTAGTTGAGGAAGTGTTAAGTGCTGTTAGTTGAGGAAGTGTTGAATGCTGTTAGTTGAGGAAGTGTTAAGTGTTGTTAGTTGAGGAAGTGTTGAATGCTGTTACTTGAGGAAGTGTTGAATGCTGTTAGTTGAGGAAGTGTTAAGTGTTGTTAGTTGAGGAAGTGTTAAGTGTTGTTAGTT
>NW_028234414.1:23835055-23840055 GCF_977035675.1 Penaeus japonicus
CTCTCCTTCACCTTGTCCCATTCTCTCTCATTCAGCTTGTCCCATTCCCTCTCCTTCACCTTGCCCCATTCCCTCTCCTTCACCTTGTCCCATTCTCTCTCATTCAGCTTGTCCCATTCCCTCTCCTTCACCTTGTCCCATTCCCTCTCCTTCACCTTGTCCCATTCCCTCTCCTTCACCTTGTCCCATTCCCTCTCCTTCACCTTGTCCCATTCCCTCTCCTTCACCTTGTCCCATTCCCTCTCCTTCACCTTGTCCCATTCTCTCTCATTCAGCTTGTCCCATTCCCTCTCCTTCACCTTGTCCCATTCCCTCTCCTTCACCTTGTCCCATTCCCTCTCCTTCACCTTGTCCCATTCCCTCTCCTTCACCTTGTCCCATTCCCTCTCCTTCACCTTGTCCCATTCCCTCTCCTTCACCTTGTCCCATTCCCTCTCCTTCACCTTGTCCCATTCTCTCTCATTCAGCTTGTCCCATTCTCTCTCATTCAGCTTGTCCCATTCCCTCTCCTTCACCTTGTCCCATTCCCTCTCCTTCACCTTGTCCCATTCCCTCTCCTTCACATTGTCCCATTCTCTCTCATTCAGCTTATCCCATTCCCTCTCCTTCACCTTGTCCCATTCCCTCTCCTTCACCTTGTCCCATTCCCTCTCCTTCACCTTGTCCCATTCCCTCTCCTTCACCTTGTCCCATTCCCTCTCCTTCACCTTGTCCCATTCTCTCTCCTTCACCTTGTCCCATTCTCTCTCATTCAGCTTGTCCCATTCCCTCTCCTTCACCTTGTCCCATTCTCTCTCATTCACCTTGTCCCATTCTCTCTCATTCACCTTGTCCCATTCCCTCTCCTTCACCTTGTCCCATTCCCTCTCCTTCACCTTGTCCCATTCCCTCTCCTTCACCTTGTCCCATTCTCTCTCATTCAGCTTGTCCCATTCCCTCTCCTTCACCTTGTCCCATTCCCTCTCCTTCACCTTGTCCCATTCCCTCTCCTTCACCTTGTCCCATTCCCTCTCCTTCACCTTGTCCCATTCTCTCTCATTCAGCTTGTCCCATTCCCTCTCCTTCACCTTGTCCCATTCCCTCTCCTTCACCTTGTCCCATTCTCTCCTTCAGCTTGTCCCATTCCCTCTCCTTCACCTTGTCCCATTCCCTCTCCTTCACCTTGTCCCATTCTCTCTCATTCAGCTTGTCCCATTCCCTCTCCTTCACCTTGTCCCATTCCCTCTCCTTCACCTTGTCCCATTCTCTCTCATTCAGCTTGTCCCATTCCCTCTCCTTCACCTTGTCCCATTCCCTCTCCTTCACCTTGTCCCATTCTCTCTCATTCAGCTTGTCCCATTCCCTCTCCTTCACCTTGTCCCATTCCCTCTCCTTCACCTTGTCCCATTCTCTCTCATTCAGCTTGTCCCATTCCCTCTCCTTCACCTTGTCCCATTCTCTCTCATTCAGCTTGTCCCATTCCCTCTCCTTCACCTTGTCCCATTCTCTCTCATTCAGCTTGTCCCATTCCCTCTCCTTCACCTTGTCCCATTCTCTCTCATTCAGCTTGTCCCATTCCCTCTCCTTCACCTTGTCCCATTCTCTCTCATTCAGCTTGTCCCATTCCCTCTCCTTCACCTTGTCCCATTCTCTCTCATTCAGCTTGTCCCATTCCCTCTCCTTCACCTTGTCCCATTCTCTCTCATTCAGCTTGTCCCATTCCCTCTCCTTCACCTTGTCCCATTCTCTCTCATTCAGCTTGTCCCATTCCCTCTCCTTCACCTTGTCCCATTCTCTCTCATTCAGCTTGTCCCATTCCCTCTCCTTCACCTTGTCCCATTCCCTCTCCTTCACCTTGTCCCATTCCCTCTCCTTCACCTTGTCCCATTCCCTCTCCTTCACCTTGTCCCATTCCCTCTCCTTCACCTTGTCCCATTCTCTCTCCTTCACCTTGTCCCATTCCCTCTCCTTCACCTTGTCCCATTCCCTCTCCTTCACCTTGTCCCATTCCCTCTCCTTCACCTTGTCCCATTCCCTCTCCTTCACCTTGTCCCATTCCCTCTCCTTCACCTTGTCCCATTCCCTCTCCTTCACCTTGTCCCATTCCCTCTCCTTCACCTTGTCCCATTCCCTCTCCTTCACCTTGTCCCATTCCCTCTCCTTCACCTTGTCCCATTCCCTCTCCTTCACCTTGTCCCATTCCCTCTCCTTCACCTTGTCCCATTCCCTCTCCTTCACCTTGTCCCATTCCCTCTCCTTCACCTTGTCCCATTCCCTCTCCTTCACCTTGTCCCATTCCCTCTCCTTCACCTTGTCCCATTCCCTCTCCTTCACCTTGTCCCATTCCCTCTCCTTCACCTTGTCCCATTCCCTCTCCTTCACCTTGTCCCATTCCCTCTCCTTCACCTTGTCCCATTCTCTCTCATTCACCTTGTCCCATTCCCTCTCCTTCACCTTGTCCCATTCTCTCTCATTCAGCTTGTCCCATTCCCTCTCCTTCACCTTGTCCCATTCCCTCTCCTTCACCTTGTCCCATTCCCTCTCCTTCACCTTGTCCCATTCCCTCTCCTTCACCTTGTCCCATTCCCTCTCCTTCACCTTGTCCCATTCTCTCTCCTTCACCTTGTCCCATTCCCTCTCCTTCACCTTGTCCCATTCCCTCTCCTTCACCTTGTCCCATTCTCTCTCCTTCACCTTGTCCCATTCCCTCTCCTTCACCTTGTCCCATTCCCTCTCCTTCACCTTGTCCCATTCCCTCTCCTTCACCTTGTCCCATTCCCTCTCCTTCACCTTGTCCCATTCCCTCTCCTTCACCCACTCATTTTCCCTGATCCTCCCTCTCTGTCTTCCGCTTCCAGGCGCCTAATGCACAAAGCCAGCACATCATATTCGGGAGAGTTTCTTACAATGAGAATACAGAGTCTGCTCTAAGGTTGATGGAAACACTTACTTTACTTAATGACTCCTTTTCATTTCTTCTTTCGTTTTTATTTCGTTTTTACTTTTTTTTTCTGTATTTGTGTTTTTTGTTTTTGTTTTTCGTTTTAGCTTTCTTTGTTTGTTTATTTTTGGTATTGTTATTTATTTGTTTAATTTTCTTTCTTTTTTATTCTATTTTGTATTGTTTTCTGTCTTTCTTGTTCTTTCTTCTTCCTAGTTTGATATTTTACTAGTTTTGTCGTTTATCCAACCACCATTCTATCCCCACCTATCGTCCTCTCGTCTTCAACTCACCTGTTCCATATTGTTGAAGAGGAGATCATGCTGGCGTTGCGTGATGAGGTCCGAGCGAAACTTGAGAGGGATGAGGTACCTCTCGAGGCCGAACCTGCAGGCGTGGCTGAAGGCTTGTTCGCAGTTGATGAGGGCGTACACCAGGTCTTGGCGGTCTAGCTTGCTGTTCTGGTCGACGTGGAGGGAGAGAGAGAGAAAGAGAGAGAGTGAGATAAGTGGGGGATGGGTGGGGAGGGTGATGAGGCGAGAGTGGGTTGGAGGGGGAGGGGGATGAGGCGAGAGCGGGTTGGAGGGGGGGGTTGAGGCGGGAGGGGGATGGGGGGGGAGGGGGTTGAGGCGAGTGTGGGTTGGAGGGGGAGGGTGATGAGGCGAGAGTGGGTTGGAGGGGGAGGGGGATGAGGCGAGAGTGGGTTGGAGGGGGAGGGGGATGAGGCGAGAGTGGGTTGGAGGGGGAGGGGGTTGAGGCGAGAGTGGGTTGGAGGGGGAGGGTGATGAGGCGAGAGTGGGTTGGAGGGGGGGTTGAGCCGAGAGTGGGTGGGAGGGGGAGGGGGATGAGGCGAGAGTGGGTTGGATGGGGAGGGGGATGAGGCGAGAGTGGGTTGGAGGGGGGGTTGAGGCGAGAGTGGGTGGGAGGGGGAGGGGGATGAGGCGAGAGTGGGTGGGAGGGGGAGGGTGATGAGGCGAGAGTGGGTGGGAGGGGGAGGGGGATGAGGCGAGAGTGGGTTGGAGGGGGAGGGGGATGAGGCGAGAGCGGGTTGGAGGGGGAGGGGGATGAGGCGAGAGTGGGTGGGAGGGGGAGGGGGATGAGGCGAGAGTGGGTTGGAGGGGGAGGGGGATGAGGCGAGAGTGGGTTGGAGGGGGAGGGGGATGAGGCGAGAGTGGGTTGGAGGGGGAGGGTGATGAGGCGAGAGTGGGTTGGAGGGGGGGGGGGTTGAGGCGAGAGTGGGTGGGAGGGGTAGGGGGATGAGGCGAGAGTGGGTGGGAGGGGGAGGGTGATGCGGTGAGAGTGGGTGGGAGGGTGATGAGGCGAGAGTGGGTGGGAGGGGGAGGGTGATGAGGCGAGAGTGGGTGGGAGGGGGGTGGTGGAGAGAAAGGGAAGGAACAGGAGAAGCTTGCTATAGTGGTCGACGTGGAGGGAGAGAAAGAGAGAGGGTGATAGGGATGGGGATGTTGTTAGGGGGAGGGGGAGGGGGGTGATGGGGCGAGAGTGAGTGGGAGATAAAGGGAGGGGAGTGGACAGGAGAAACTTGTTAAAGTGGTTGTCGTGAAATAAGAGAGAGAGAGAGATGTTGATGCTTAGGAGTAAAGAGGAGAAGATAATGGGCGGGGTGTGTGGATGGAGTAAAAGACGATGGGCGGGAGGGAGGGGAGGAAGGAGATGAAAGAGAAAAGGAAAGAAACAAAAAGAAAATCTTGCTGTCCTGATCTTTGTGGTGGGAGAAAAAAAAAGAGTGAGAGAGATGAAATACGAAGGGAGAAAATGAGAAGAGAGGGAGGGAAGGAAGAAAGTACTAGAGAATATGAGAGAGGAGGAGGGAGGGAGAGTGAGATGGAGAGGACTTGATGATAATAGTAATTATAATAATGAAAACGATAATAAGATTAGAATAAGATGTAATAATAATGATGTTGGTAATTATACCGAGCATAATGACGAAGATAATGGTGATGATGAGGGTAATTATAATCATGATAATTATAATCATGATAATAATTATAATAATGATAATGATTATGATAATGAAAATAATTAGGATAATAATCATAATAATATGAATTATAATGAT
>NW_028234414.1:23855055-23857555 GCF_977035675.1 Penaeus japonicus
GACAGACAAGGAAAGGGAGAAAAAGAGAAAAAAAAGAGAGAGTAGACTAACAGACAGACAAACAAAGCTAAAGACAAAACACAAAGGAAAAAAACAAAAGAAATGTATTTACGAATACCAGAAAGTGCCCAAATAAACAACAAGAAAACGATAAAAATAAAAATAACAACCAAACAAAGAGACAAGAACTTCGAATGCAAACAGCAAAGCCAAAACCAGTAACCAAATAGATCTGGTAGAATATGCATATGCAATTGCATAATGCAATACAAGCACTTAGGCAGAGGCAGTGAATGTAGCCAAAATATAGCGACAGTGACATGTTAATTATTATATCTTTTTATTCAGCAATTAAGCTCCTTTATATCAATAATTTTAATCTTGTCTCTTTTATTTTCATTCATCCAGCTGTTATTGTTCAAAATCAGGGAAATTATTGTTATCAAACTACTGATATATTATGGAAAATGCTTATAACGATGATTATGGTATTACCGATCATGGTAATGAGAAAGATGTTAATGAGGATAAGGTTAAGGATAATAGAAATAATGGTGATAATGATAATGATCATTATCCACTTTTATTATTTTTGTTATTGTTGTTATCATCATTATCCTTATTTTTATATCGCTATTATTATCATTATTATTGCTATCATTATTATCATTATTATTATCATTATCATTATCATTATCATTATCAATTACTGTTATTGATCATTACTGATATCTTTAGTAGTAGTATTATCATTATCATTATTATCATTATTGTCATTATAATCATTATAACTATCATTATTATCATTATTATCATTACCATTATCACTATCATTATCACTATTACTATCGGTATCATTATCATTATCACTATCGGTATCATTATCATTATCACTATTATCAATATCAGTATCCTTATTATCATGATTTACATTATCATCATTTGTTTTATTATCATTGTTATCATTACTGCTATTATCATCATCATTATCAGCGTTGGTATCGTCATTATAATCATTGTCATTATTTATTCTTTTATCATTATCATTATTAGTATAGCTGTAAATCATTTTCATTACTACAATAATCATCATTATTATAAAAAAAAATAATAATAATAATAATTGTGACAGCATTACAAAGATGTGGCCACAGATCTTCAAACTTTTTTAAAGAAATTTCCCATCTTTCCGAGTAAAGAAGTGAAATAATAAATTCATATTTTCCGGATTATTCTTTCTCTCATTCTCTCTCTCTCTCTCTCTCTCTCTCTCTCTCTCTCTCTCTCTCTCTCTCTCTCTCTCTCTCTCTCTCTCTCTCTCTCTCTCTCTCTCTCTCTCTCTCTCTCTTTCTCTCTCTCTCTCTCTGTCTCTATCTTTCTCTCTCTCTATCTCTCTCTCTCTCTTTCTCTCTCCTTCTGCGATCGCGAGAGAAAGCTAAAAGGGAGAGAAAAGAGAGAGAAAGAATGGGTGAGAGAGAAAGAAAGAAAGGGTGAGAGAAAGAGAGAGAAAGATCGTGAGAGTGACAAAAAATACTCGTATTTTGTTTCCTGAGTATATGTATATATTTTTTTTCTTTTCTTTTCTTTTCTTTTCTTCCTTTTTTCTCTCTCTCTTCTTTCTAAACGAATATTCCTTTTACATCTACCACCCCCTTCGTTCTTTTACTCTCTTTCCCCCGTTTCTTCCCGCCGCCTAAATAAGACGCAATAAAAAATCTAGTCAGGAAAAAGGGGGAAAAGACAAACGCACATAGTCATTTGAGTTATGAGGAAAAGCCTTTATGATCATTACAGCTGAATCTTTTATGCTGGGTAGTGGATGAAGGTAGATGAGGTGGATGGGAAGGATGTGG
Source organism: Penaeus japonicus (assembly GCF_977035675.1). Classification (NCBI taxonomy): domain Eukaryota; kingdom Metazoa; phylum Arthropoda; class Malacostraca; order Decapoda; family Penaeidae; genus Penaeus; species Penaeus japonicus. The sequence goes on from NW_028234414.1 coordinate 23,856,909, forward strand.
AGGAGGAGAGGGAGAGGTGAAGGGGAAGGGTGCGGAGGAGAAGGATGGGTGGATGGAGGTAGGTGAGAAGGCTGTAGAGGAGAGGTGGATGAGAGGAAAAACAAGTGGATGGGTTTAGAAGGAAGGCTGTGGAGGAGAAGAAAAAACAGGCGGATGTGGTATATGCAGGAGTAGAAGGAAGAGTGGTGGATGGACTGAAGGTGGAGGAGGTAAGGATATGGTGGAAGTGGAAGGGGAGTGATAAGTGGAGCTGAGGTGGAGGAGGAGATAGGAGAAGAGGTGTAGGTGGAAAGGAGAGGTGAGTGGGGTAGTGTACGAGAGGAGAAACAGGAAAGAATGTGGAGGAGGTAAGAAGAACAAGGGGAAAGAGTGAAAGTGAAAATGAAGGGAAAAGAGGACAAAAAGAGAGAGAGAGAGAGAGAGAGAGAGAGAGAAGAGATAGAAAAAATAGATAGAAAGTGAGGAAGAAGGAAAGAAATTGAAAAGAAAGAATGAGACACTAAAAAGGGAAAAAATAGCTATATGAAAGGATGCTGGAAGTGAAGGAAGATGATGGAAAAAAAAAAGAATTGAGATGAAAGGAAAGAGAAAGAGAGGAATTTTTAACAGGAGAGAATAAATGAAATAGAAAAAAGATGGAGGAAGAC
>NW_028234414.1:23860055-23877555 GCF_977035675.1 Penaeus japonicus
GTCATCATTGTTATCAGCATTATCATGATTATAAGCCTTATCCTTATCATTATCATTAATCAATGTACTCATTATCATCATTATTATTTTTCGGTATTATCACTATTGTCAAAATATATATTATTATCATTATCACAGTTATTATGAATTGTTCTCATTATTACCACTGTTACTATTATTGTTGTTATCATTATCATTATTAGCATCATTATTATTATCAATATTATCAGTATCATTATTATTATTATCATTATTATCTTTATTAGCACTATTATCTTTATTATCATTATTATCATTGAAAAGATAATAACATCATTATCATTATCATCATTCCTATTCTTATTCTTATTATCATTATTATCATTATCAGTGTCACTACTATTATCATCATTATTATTACTATGATTGCTACCATTATCACTAATGTTTTTGTCATTATTATCATTACTACTTTTTTATCATCATCGTCTTGGTTTTCATCATTATTACTATTATTGTTACTATCAGTTTCACTATTATCATGTTCATTATCATTAATATCATTAATATCATCATTACCAATTTTGTCATCATTATGTCATCATGATTATACTCATTATCAATATCATCATCACTATTGTTATTATCATTTTTAGTATAATTATCACTACCATCATTATCATTATCATCATTTTTGTTATCATTATTAGGATCATTATTATTATAATTGCTCATTCTATTATAATCATCGTCTTTCAATTATTATCACAGTTATTATTAGTGTCATTATTATTATTATCATTATTATTATTATTATTATTATTATCATTATTATTATTATTATTATTTTCATTATTAATGTTTTTGATATCATAACCATTATTGTTGATATTATTATCGTCATCATTATTATATTTCTATGATTACTATTATTCTCATTACTATCATCATCATTATCAGTATTATTACAATTGCTATCATTTTTATGATTATTATCATCTTTATCACCTCGTCATCATCAATATTATTATTTTTGTTATCATTGTTATCATTATCATTATCATTGTTTTTAGCATCATTTCTATTATTATCATTATCATACTCAACATTTTTATTAACATTATCGCGGTTAACATTGATATTGTTATTACTATTATTATTTTCATTCTTATCGTAATGATTATTATTACTATTATCATTATCATTATTATTACCATTAAAAATTTTATCAGTATTACTATTATCGTTATTATCATTATCATTACTATTATCGTTATTATCATCATTATTTTCATTATCGTCATTGCCAATAATACTATTATTATCATTTCATCTTAACATTATTTTCATTTTTCTTTCACTATACCACTGACCTCTCTCTCTCTCTCTCTCTCTCTCTCTCTCTCTCTCTCTCTCTCTCTCTCTCTCTCTCTCTCTCTCTCTCTCTCTCTCTCTCTCTCTCTCTCTCTCTCTCTCTCTCTCTCTCTTTCTCTCTCTCTCTCTTTCTGTATGTCAATTTCTATTTAATTATCTATCTGCCTATGTATCCATCTATCTATCTCTGTCTCTCTCTTTTCAGGAACATTTTTGGTTTTCTTCTGTTTTTTTTTTCCTTTTGCCTTTTAGGTTAAGTTTTATCAATGCTTTTCATTGTGATTTGTCTTTTTCTCAGATCCTGATAAGGAGTTTTTATTAATTTGTTCATTTTTATGATGATTCTGATAGACGTATAAAAAGTGTTTTCTGTTTACATTTGCAAATAATTTTGAAAGTATGTTCCCTGCGCTTTAATTATTTCATCTATTTTTATTTTACTGCCTATGTTTTGTCTACTTTTTCTTTTAGAATTTCATGTGTGTGTAAGTAGGAAAAAAATATAGTACGCATGTATAGGCCTATGTATAGCAGGGTTACCTTACGTGTCTGTATTTTTTGTAGGAAAATTGAATTGATTCTTAATTCTATCTATCTATCTATCTATTCATCTCTATATCTATCTATATACCATCTCTCTTTATATATCTCTTTCTTTCTATCTATTTATTCATCTATCTATCTCTATCTTTCTATCTATTTATTCATCTATCTATCTCTATCTTTCTGTCTATTTATTCATCTATCTATCTCTATCTTTCCCTCTCTCCTTTTTCCGCTCACTTTCTCTCTTCCTCTCTATTCCTCTCCATCTATCTTATCAATCTTTGTCTTTCATTCTCTTGTTTGTTCTTGTGTTGTTGTTAATCAGTTCACTCCATCTTTTCATTTTATCCAACCCACAAGAACAATTTATTCGCTTCACATCAAATACAAACAACAGAAATAGAAAAAAACAAATAAATAAATAAATGCATGAATAACTAAAAGCTCGAGATTCAATAGTCAGCTCTTAGAAAGAAAAATAATTAATTAATTGATTAATTAATTAAAAACTCGTATCCCTACATTATATTGATATTCACACAATGCCAACAATTCCTTGGTTGTTATATATGGCCTCGTCATCTGTGAACCGATTCAAATATTGATTGTAGGGACGTATTTTCTTTATGTTTAATGTATTTTTTTTTTTCAATAGTTCCCAGTTCGTTGGTGGGTTAATCTGTTGTATGGGGAAATTCTGATATATATATATATATATATATATATATATATATATATATATATATATATATGTGTGTGTGTGTGTGTGTGTGTGTGTGTGTGTGTGTGTGTGTGTGTGTGTGTGTGTGTGTGTGTGTGTGTGTGTGTGTGTACTATACACATAAAAGCAGATAATAATTCCAAATTGCTTTTTATCTTTCGTCCTTGTGGATGGTCTCTCTTTTCTAATTCATTCAAAGACTTCATCTTCTCTCTCTCCCTCTCTTTTTCTCGTCCTTCTCCTTCTATCGTTCTCTTTCTCGTGCCCATTAATGCATGCCTCATTCTTAATTTTTTTCCTCATTATATCTATTATTTTTATCTATCATTAGTCAAACAACTTTTACTTTCTCCCTCTTATTCCCTTCCTCTTGTGTACATCTAACTTCTCTTCCGTCTCTTTTATATCTATTTATCTATCTTTATAATCCACTCCATTTATTTTGTCTCTTTCTCTCTCGCAAATCTCTTAAATGAACGAAATATCCGACCTTGGGATTTCAGAGAATCGAACGGGAGGCGCTGGAACTATGATCTCATGGGAGGAGATAGGATTCGTTTATAAGGATTTGTATTCTTCATAGATAAGCCATGCCCCCCGAAGTCTCTCTCTCTCTCTCTCTCTCTCTCTCTCTCTCTCTCTCTCTCTCTCTCTCTCTCTCTCTCTTTCCCTCTCTTTCCCTAGTTTTCTTTTTGCCCCTCCTCTCTTTCTCTCTCTCATTCTCACTATCTGTCTCTATATATAGATATATCTCTATCTATCTATCCATCTCTGTCTCTCTCTCTATCTATTTCTCTTTCTTTCTTTCTTTCTCAATTTCTCTTTCTCTCTCCTTCTCTTTCATTTCCCTCATTCTTCTCTTCCATTATGTTATCTCATTTGTTATCAATTTCTCTTCTGCTGGATCTTGTCTCCTCTTATATCGTTATCGTTTTTTTGTTTTCGTTTTCATTCTTTCACTATTTTTTCATTTTTCTCTTATAATTTTCTGATATCAATGTTTCAATGACGGTCTTTTTTCTTTCTTTTTATTTCTTATTTCTCATCCGCTCTTCACTTTTGACTTTTTTTATCTCTCTTTCTCAATCATTTCTATCAATCTGTTTATCTTCTCGTCTCTATCTCTTTTTCTCATTTCTTTCTTTTCGGTTACCCTCTTTTTCCTCTCTCTCTCTCTCTCTCACTCTTTCTTTCTTTCTTTCTTCCTTATCTATTATTTCCCGGTCTTTCTCTCTCTCTCTCTCTCATAATATCTATTCAATATCCATCTGTTTCATCTCTTCCATTTCGCAATTATTCCTTTTCCTTTCATTGTCGTTTTCTCTCTCTCTCTCTCTCCTACTCTTTCGAGTTCTCCATCTCTCTCTTATGATTCTTGATGAGTCTGAACCAAATATTACGGTGTTCCTTGTAAAAAAAAATAATAAATCAATTAAAGAATAAACATTAAATAAAGGTCTTCTTACGTTTGACTTCCTAACAGACATGAAGTATCCAATGCTTTATTGTTCTTTTATAATGTCTGATATCACTTATCATTTGACATGTGTTACGTGGCTACATAAAACCAGATGTAAGATTTATTAACTACAGCATCGCTGGACTGAGTGTAAAACCTCACATAATCTATACTATGTTGATGAAAATCTTGATATAAACATATACTGTGACATTTGGAAATTAAATTAATTCTTAGATATTCCTGTCTGGATTTATATTTTGAGTGCTACCTTTCTCTGCTTGAAAAAAAAAAATAATAATAATAATAAAATATCTATTATAATTCGTGAAATTTCATAACTGAGGTATTGTTGGTAATATTGGCATTTCAACTTTCTGTTCCGCACGTATGTCAGTTGGTCAAATACTGCTAAATTAATGTAATTTCCGTGTAATAGATTTTTTAAAATCAATTGATCGATTGATTTTCGGATATTGGAGTGTTCATAAATGATAGGAATAACAAAATGAGAACAGACATACACTTCATCAACTGGTTAAATGTTAACTATTACGTTAATATTTAACAGTTAATGTCAGAAAACATACATGATTACTTGACTCTAAGTTTTATATTTTCTGATTATTAATTGATAGTCGTCCAATATTGTAATACTAATGTTTATACTAATCGATAATGCTATTTAAATATAATACCAAAGAAAGCATAATTCCTCTGCCTGCAAGCTGGCTTTAAGCTCAAAAATGCATGTAAAAAAAGAGTGCTTGCGGGTTGCTTTAACTTTCTTAAAGAATTATAAAAAAATAAGGAAGGAAATTTCTGAAAAAAAAAAAAATACAATTCGTTTTCTTTACAAGAGCAAGGAGGCAAAGGGGAAATTGTACGCATTTTCTGAAAGCAGGAGAATCAAATAGCCAAATGAGTTATGCTATAAACAAAGGAATTACGCCGTAATACGTAATGAACACGAAACTAAAAAAAAGGATAATAAGGAAACAAGGAAAACTGTATTCATGTCTATATTTACAAAATATACAAAATGTACACTAAAAGTAAATTACAAAGTGTTACAAAGGGGTGTAAAAAATATATATATATATTTATATATATCTCAGCATGTACAATATATACACGTACAAATATATTTATATAAATATATGTTTATATGTCCAACACTGTAGTTCTAGTACTATGATATAATACATGAGGTATACCATACTACAGGACAGCACTACATACAGCGTAGGAACTCGAATACAATACTGTGGTGATGTTAACTGGCGCTTTTTAATATATAAGATTATATATCCATATGTACTTTTGTGAGTATGCATCGGATATATAGTCAATTATCACATAATGATTTCTCCAAAAATAAAATAGAATTGAAAATAGGATAGTGAAGAAGGAAGGTAATTAAGGTATAATTAATTATGTGTTATCGTCAATATGTCAAATTAATAAGATCGCTATTATGTCTATATATAAAAAAAAAACACAAAGTGCTTTTCGATTTGGTTCAAGCCATACAAATCAGGTCATTTCGTAATACTAAAAAATAAAAAGAGAAAAGACAGTTTTCTAATCAAGTTTGGTAAGGGTTTAAGCATGTATTAATATTTTTGTTTCAGAAAATATTTACAAATGAGTTTCACAGGTTTTTAACCTTTTTTTTCTTGATTCTATAAAATCTCTATAGTGTCATAAGCTTATGTATTCACAATCACATATCTATATTTGTGCAGTAAAGTTGTTCAAGAGAAGTCACGAAGAGTCATGAACATCATGCTCGCGAAAGCAAAAGCAAAAAAGCAAAGAGCAACAAAAACAGAAAACATTTCAAAAATAGATCAAAAGTTATCCGTTTGGAAGGAAATAACTGAAAGGTCGAGTGCAGCAAGGCATATGTGTATAGGAAGGGGAAGAACTTGGAAAAAGTATCAAAAATCCTCAAAGGACCTTGTGCCTTTATCCTGCAAACATTCTAGGCTCTGACAGGCCAATCTCTCACACGTTCAGCTACCATCCTACCTTAAAGGATCTGACAATTCAATCCTTCACAAAATCGAGGATTTGAGAATTTAGTCTTTTTCTTATTTATTGTCAGTCCAATATTTCAAGTTCTTGGTTCCTCTTCGTCATCCTATCTGGAAGTCTAATCTTTCACAAAGTCAATAATCTAACAAACGAATCCTTCAACATCTCAAAAGATCGGATAAAGTCATAATCCTCAGATAAATCCAATCCTTTTCTTCCAGTCCAATCCATCATACGCCAATCCTTTTCTGCCAGTCCAATCCATCACATACGCTTAGCACCCTCTCTACCGCCACATAGCAAGGACCTGTCGCATTAATCCTCCTTATGTGCCAGTCCTCCCATCATCACTTCATACATTCAAGCCCCATCCTACCTCCGTGTTGAAGGTAATGTGACTGAGCTTCTTGCGCGGGTGGGATTCGTTCCCGGTGGCGAGTCCCTGCTCCGAAGCGGCTCGAGACGGGACGAAGCCGTTGACGAAGCCTCGCGGATGCTTCGAGACGCCGCGTCGGTACACCTCCATGGAGAGGACGTCGCCACAATCCCTGAGAGGAGAAAAAGGATTATAGGTTAGTGTCGTTGCTTTTTCCTTTTTTTTTTTTCAAAGATAATTGTAGTTTGGGTTTAATCGAAGCTTTGTATTGCCCTGTTTTTTGTTTGTTTGTTTGTTTTTATCTTGGTCGTACACGGTGCATTTCTAGCTAGATTTCTTCGCCGTAATGACCACCGCCGTTCTCACCAAAGCAAGACTCATCAGCAGAGTGCAAGGGTTGTTTAATCCTCCTGCAAACGCTTTCCACGGACTAAATACAGCAAACTCTGCCTTAATGTTTTCTTACTTCCTCTCCAAGAAAGGCCATTACTAGTCTTTTATGCAGGATTCCTTTTAAAATGCTGAAAGTAAATACTGAATATGACCGTAAAGAGAGCAATGCGACTAGACATGTGCTTTCGTGTTTGCCTCCTTTTCCCTTTCCCTTTCCCTTTCCCTTTCCCTCTCTCTTTCTCCCACCCCCACCCCCACCCAACACTCCCTCCCTCCCTCCCTCCCTCCACCGCAACTCACCTAATGATATCCAGCACCTGCTCCTCCCCATATTTCACCACATTAAACTGGCCGACGAAGATGATGTAGTCCCCAGGCTTCAGCCCGGCTTGCTCAGCTGGGAGACTCGGTTCCACTCGCTCCACTCGCGGGGGCTTCGTCCACGCCACGCTGAATCCGAAACCTATAGAGGGGGGGGGGAGGTTAATGTTGTTGTTTGGTTCTGGTATATATGTCTGTTGGTTTTGTTTCTGGCGGTAGTAGTGGTAGTAGTAGTAGTAGTAGTAGTAGTAATAATAATAATAATAATAATAATAATAATAATAATAATAATAATAATACTATCATTATTTTTCATCATTATTATTACTATAATCATAATTACTATCGCTAAGATTATTGAATTACTACTACTAATAATAATGATAACTGACTAACGATAAGGGAGACGCAATAACAATAAAACTAATAACACAATAATAATAATCAGTAAACAATTCATAATTTCCTTACCTTGGTTGCCACGAATGACATTGACAGTGATGGTGTAAGGTGTTTGTCCCTTGGGCTGCTGTTGCATAATGTTGCCTCCGCTGACCATCTCATTCTCGTTCAGATTCAAGCCTGGCGTTGGAAAAGGAAACATATTAGATAAAGCGAAGGATAGTTGTTTTTTATATTTTTTACAATTCTTGATTTTTTTTTCTGCTCATGTATACACGTAGGCGAGCACAGACACGCATACGTACACATGTACACGCATAAGCAAGCAAATACACACACACAAATACATGTCTACCTTAATACAAGTGCAAAAGTGCATCTCACTAAATTAACATAACATAAATGGTGCAAAAAGGTGCATAGCAAATGACAAAAAAAGAGAGAATGCAGACACAGCCGATTTAATCCCATTACATAAATCCTGATTAAACGCAGCTGTTCCGAACCAAATTAAATTTCGGAAAAGTTATGGATGTGACTTATCAATGAGTGTGTTTTACCCTCCTTTATTTTTTTATATTTCAAAATGTGTAGGTTTGTAATTTAAAATTTATACGTAGATGTAAATATTCATCAAGATGACAAAAATCCAAAAGAAATGCAGTAGTGAATTATTATCCAACATAAACCATCGCCCAGAAAATAATTAACTCAATGAGCGTTTTCGCAAAACAATTTTCCTCGTTAGTCAACAAATTCTTGCGTCACCTCTTAAAATGAAATTATAAACCCATCTCCATTTTCTATGATATCATCGCCCTCGAGATAGCAATCAAAATCATATTGCTTGTGTTGACGAGGCTTGCTGTTGCAACTGGCGCAAGGAGGAAGGGAGGGAGAAGGAGAGAAAGGAAAGGAAGGGAGGGAGAAGGAGAGAAAGGAAAGAAAAGGAGAGGGAGAGAAAGGAAAGGAGAAGGGGAGAAAGAGGGAGAGGGAGAGGGGGGGAAGAGGGAGAGAGAGGGAAAGAGAAAGAGATAGAGATAGCGAGGGGGGAGTAAGGGAAAAAGGGAGAGGGAGAGAGAGAACAATAACCTAGAAATATCTGAAATAATCCTTCTCATATACCAACATAACCATCTATGAAACTACCTTAAGGGATATTGCAAAATGTTGCAAAATTACACCAATGACCTACAACAAACCAATCTGCCACAAACAAATAAAATGAATTAATAAAGGATAAAAAGCCTTTATATAAAAAATAAATAAATAAATCTCACACGTGTTGTTTTATGTAACTTTTTTTTTACTGTGCAAGTGAACTACGAGACGTGTGCCATTACGTGCTGTGCTTTCAAAATAACTTTGCTTGATTGTCGCACGTGCTTGAGGTCACTGGGTACACATGGGATTTCGTCCGATTTTTCTTGTCTTTTTAGTTTTACTTTTTAAGGAGTGAAAAAAATAAGATCTCAGTTATATACTATTTCATATTTTATCTCATCTTATTTCTATTAAAATAAATTGATGTTTATTTGAATATATATATATGTTTGTGTGTGTGTGTGTGTAATATATATATATATATATATATATATACATATTGTTACCATTAATGTATTGAAATACATGTTCATACTGACTAAGTCAAATTTCTAGAATGTCTCAGACTCTAATGCAATCCTGCACTCCTCCGTCCCTCAAGCACGGCTCCGCGACTGCGACAGAAACCTACACTCGTCCAATAGCTCCACATTCCCATCCTCGTCTGTTAACCAGATTTCCGCGACTTCACTAGACTTTGCCGCACCGCCATTTTGACCACGCGAGAGCCCCCCAAGCACGTCTGCTACATCGTTTTCTGGTTAGGTATATTTAATTGTGTGTTTTAGAGGTTTTCTGTTGATGTTGGGTTTGTTTGGGATTGATTTTGATGGAGGAGAATGGCGGAGGTTGGACGGTTGGATGGAGGGATACGACACTGGTGGTTTAGACTGATGGCCGATTAATATATATTATTATTTTTTTACCTTTAGGTCATATGTGGTGAGGTTATTATTACTGTTGTCTGTATCATTAATATAATGAAACAGGCTAGAATCACATGCTTATAAAAGACTATAATCATGTGTGAAATGTGTTAAAAGTGCTTTAACTTAAATTAAAAGCTACGACCACGTAACATATTCATAAAAAAAGCATTTAACACTGAAATAAACTGAAACTGCAACAATTCAATCAGTGCAGAATACCGTCGAATATATTTTAGAAGATAATGAAAATGAAATTGTAAGGCCAGGCCAATTTTGCCAGGGCTGCCAACTGTAATCGCCAGAATAACTATTTCAACTTAACATGGCAATTGCAGTGGGGCAGGGGGAAACAGGCAAGACTACAGAGATGTGCTCTCATAAATTGCCTCAATGGAGATTACATGCAAATTTCGTGAAGTTTCTTCAACCATTAAATTGTCATTAAAAAGCAGTTGGGTTATCTGCCCTGCGAGAGAAGTATTTTCGGAAAGGCCAACGTTACGTAAACAGATGAATTTGATGATAATGGCCGTTTTTTGATCAGGATAGAAATGATAGTTTTAGTAAATGAAATGAAAAGAATAAGTAAAGTCGTAATAAGAAGATAACTTGAAGAAAATACTCAAGTAAAATGAAGATATTTACCCGCAGTATTAGCATCCAGTCTGTCACGGTGTTTCCTCGTGTCGTGACCTGTGGGAAACGAATACATTAGTTTTTTGTTTTGTTTTGTTTTTTAGTATAGTACATAGAACAAGGGAATAGCCGTTTTGTAGTAATAGTAGTGCAAGTTATAATAATAACTGTATTAGGGGCAGTAGTGGTAAGTAGCAGACTAGCAAAGATAATGATAAGTGATATAATAATATTACTAATAATAACAATTATAATGATCATCATTTATAATTATCATAATCATTATTAATATTATATCAATAATAACAACAATAATAATGATAATAATAATAATTAGAAATACAAAAAACACCACGATCCCATAAAACACATTAATACTAATATTCCTAGCAAGGAAAAAAGACAAACCAAAGTGAGACATCCCCCCCCCCCAATAAAAAAAACATAGGCCAGTATCCCCACAGCAATACAAAAAAACGACAACAGAGGAAAACGAGGTCATTATCCCGCCCACGAACACGAGAGAGAGAGAGAGAGAGAGAGAGAGAGAGAGAGAGAGAGAGAGAGAGAGAGAGAGAGAGAGAGAGAGAGGAAAAAACAGAGACAGAAAAAGAGAAGGATAAGAAAGAGAAAATGAAAGAAAAATGGAAAGAGAGAGAGAGAGACAGAGAGAGTGATGTAATAGTCGGAGCCGAGCCGGAAGAACCATGTGAATATATTTGTCTGATTTTCGCGTGTGTGGGAGGGAGGGAGGGGAGGAGAGAGAGAAAGAGAGGAGAGAGAGAGAGAGAGAGAGGAGGGGGAAGGGGGTTGCAAGGGGGGGGGGCTATATGGGTCCCCGGGTGCGAGATACCGGGTGAACGAGCAAGAGCAAGTGTAGGGATGCGGTGTGAGGGAGGGAGTGAGGAATGAATGGATGAAAGGAGACAGAGAAACACGCGAGGACACAAGAAAAGAGAGAAAGACAGAGACAGCGAGAGACAGAGACAGAGAGAAAGGCAGAGACAGCGAGAGCGAGAGCGAGGGAGGGAGGGCCAAGGACAGGCACCCACTGCGGCAGGCGGGAGGGAGTGATGGTGCGGAGTCCCCTCTCGCCGGGAAGCCTTACACACGGTGACTCAACATCCCCATGAACGTTGGCTTCGGTCTCTCGTGCTCACGCTCTCTTTCTCTCTATCTCTTTCTCTCTATCTCTTTCTCTCTATCTTTCTCTCTATCTCTTTCTCTCTATCTTTCTCTCTTTCTCTTTCTTTATCTCCCTTTCTCTTTCTTTATCTCCCTTTCTCTTTCGTTCTCTCCCTTTCTCTTTCGTTCTCCCTTTCTCTTTCGTTCTCTCCCTTTCTCTCTCGTTCTCTCCCTTTCTCTTTCGATCTTTCCCTTTCGATCTTTCCAACCCATCTACCCCTCTATCCACCCATCTATCTATCCACCGATCCACCTTTCCACAATTCTCACCCGCAACCTAAGACAAACCCCTTGCAAAGGTCCCGCCTCTCCTAGCCTCTATCCTCGGCCATAAATCCTTCCTTTCGTCTATTCGAATTTTGTGCAGATGCCCTCTACGCCCCCCCAAAAAAAAAAAAAATATATATATATATATATATATATATATATATATATATATATATATATATATATATATATATATATATATATATATTTTTTTTTTTTTTTTTTTTTTTTTTTTTTAACGTCGGTCCGATATTGATGGTTTGAGGGGGTGGGTTGTTTGTACTTTTGTTTGTATGTTTGTTTGTTGTTTGTTTACTTTGTTTTTTTTGTTTTTTTTTTGTTCTGGTTTCGTTGACCGCTCTTCTATGTGCTCTTCTCTTGACTTGCTATTTATTTCCTCCTCTACTTTTCTTTCTTCCTTCTCCTTCTCTTCGTTCTCATTCTCCTTCTTCTCCTTCTTCTTCTCCTTCTTCTCCTCCATCTTCATCTTCTTCTTCTTCTTCTTCTCCTTCTCCTTCTTCGTCTCCTTCTTCGTCTCTTTCTTCTCTTTCTTCTTCTTTTTCTCCTCCTTCTTCTTCTCTTCTTCTTCTTCTCAGTCTTTTCTCCTCTGCATATTTCCTTCTCCCTGTCATCGGCCTCCTCCTTCTCCCTCTTTTGTTTTTTCTTCTTCTTCTAAGTCTTCTTTTTCTCCTCCCTCTGCTTCAATTTGTCTTCGCTTCCGGCTTCCCGCATCTCCAGTTTATCTTATTTCATTTCACTCCCTCTCCTCTTCCCACCTTTTCTTTTCTTATCTCTTCATTTTCTGCCTCGCTTCCTTACTCTCCTTATCTCTTCCTTCCTTTCATCTTCCCTATCATCGTGCTTTGTTACTTTCCTTTGCTATTTCCTATCTTATCCTTCCTCATTTTATCTTCTTTCCTTCCCTTTCTTCCCTTTCTCTTTCGCTCTTCCTCTCTTTCGCTCTTCCTCTCTCTTTCGCTTTTCCTCTCTCTTTCGCTCTTCCTCTCTCCTTCGTTCTTCCTCTCTCTCTCTCTCTCTTCCTCTCTTTCTTTCGCTATCCCTCCCTATCTCTTCTTCTTATCTCTCTCCTTCTCTCTCCCTCTCTTCCTTCCCTTCCTTCCCTTTCTCTTTCGCTCTTCCTCTCTCATTCGCTTTTCCTTTCTTTCGCTATCCCTCCCTCTCTCTTCTTCTTCTCTCTCCCTCTCTTTTTTTCGCTATCCCTCCCTCTCTCTCTCCTTTCTCTCTATCTCTCTCCTTTATCTCTCTCTCTCTCTCTCTCTCTCTCCTTCCTTTCTCTTTCTCTCTCTCTCCTTCCTTTCTCTTTCTCTCTCTCTCCTTCCTTTCTATTTCTCTTTTTCCTTCCTTTCTCTTTCTCTCTTCTTTGAAACCACATTATGTAGGCCAAATCAGTATCATTTACACTAACGAACGTAACAAGTTTTAAAATGTCGTCCTGTGCGGCTTCACTTCTGCTGCGATGGAATATGTTATATTTATTTTCTCTTTCTCGTTTGTATTTTCTTTGTCTCTCTCTCTCTTGTCTTTGTTATTGTTTTGTTTTTGTTTTTTGGTTATCATTTTTTTTCTTTTGTTTTTTATTTTTTCTCTTCCGTTTTTGTTTTTCTTTCTCTTTCCTTTTTTTTTGTCCTTTATCACTTTTTTTCATCTTCGTTTTCTTTTTTATTCACTTCACGACTTTGAGTATCCTTCTTCTTCTACTTTTATTTAATTTCTCTATATTTCTTTTACTCTTTACGATTAAAAAAATATGACATAACAAAGAAGGAAAAAGAAAAGGAAGAAAAAAAAGGCAGAAGCAGAGGGAGAGAAAAAGACGAAAGAAGAGGAAGAAAAAAAAAACATGACTGAAGATACAAGGGAAGGATTGTATAACCAGAAGTGATGCAAGGCTACGAGGTAATAGGGAGGGGAGGGGAGGGGAGGGGAGGGGAGGGAGAAGGGGAGGGGAAAGGGGATTATAGTTATGGGTTCGAAGGGAGAGAGAGAGAGAGACGGGGAGGGGAGGGAAGGGTTATGTTACCGGAATTAACTCTCTTTACGTGTGTGTGTGTGTGTGTGTGTGTGTGTGTGTGTGTGTGTGTGTGTGTGTGTGTGTGTGTGTGTGTGTGTGTGTGTCCGTGCGACACAGAAAGCTAAAATGGAAATAGAGAGAGAGAGAGAGAGAGAAGACAAAACAAGCGCGCTCTCCGCAGACCCAAGTCCGAGGGCGACCTACTCCCGGAGGAAAGTTCTGAAACCTCAAGACTGATGATTCCGAGGACGACTTATTTCGAGCATGGAGAAGGGTCTTGAGAAGCTTTGAAGTGAGCTCCACGATGTGTTCAGTTACTGGCACAACCCTCTTTTCCTTATATCCTTCATTACGCCCACCTTTGGTCACTTCAGAATCGCTGTCTCTGTCACTTTCACTGCCTCCCTCTCCTTCTCCCTCTAACTCTCCCTCTTTCTTTCCCTTTCCCTCTTCCCTCCTCCATTTCCCTTCATCACTCTCCCTCCCTTCATCACCCTACCAGCCACCCTTCATCTACCCTCTCACCCTCCATCATCCTCCCTTCCTCCTTCCATCACCCTCTCTTCCCCCCTTTCCTCCCCTCTCTTTCACCCCCTCACAATCCTTTTATGTCTCGACCTTGCTCCAAGTACTCTAATCCCAGCTGTTGTTGCAAGGCCATGCGAGGTCGGAGGTAATTTCATTTTGCCAGCTGGGGGTCAACAGGAGCTAAGGTCTACACCAGATCTATTTATGTTTTGCAGGGCTGAGGGACAGAACGTTTCTCTCTCTCTCTCTCTCTCTCTCTCTCTCTCTCTCTCTCTCTCTCTCTCTTTCTCTTTCTCTTTCCTTTTTTTTTCTTTTTTTGGGGATGATTTCCCCTTTCGTTCTCTGCGGCATTATAAAGATGATGGGAGGGGAGGGAGGGGGAGGGAGATAGAGAGAGAGAAAGATGAGAGAGAAAAAAAAAGCATGAGAGAGAGAGGTAGGTAGGTGACAGAAAGGAAGAAACAAACAAGTGAGTAAACAAAAAAAAATATAAACCATCATAAACAACCCATCCATGAAACTCGTAAACAACCTAGCAAACAACCTCGTAAACAACCTAGCAAACAACCTCGTAAACAACCAAACAAACAATCTCATAAACAACCCAGCAAACAACCTCGTAAACAACCTAACAAACAATCTCATAAACAACCCAGCAAACAACCTCGTAAACAACCCAGCAAACAACCTCGTAAACAACCTAGCAAACAACCTCGTAAACAACCAAACAATCTCATAAACAACCCAGCAAACAACCTCTAAACAACCCAGCAAACAACCTCGTAAACAACCCAGCAAACAACCTCATAAACAACCCAGCAAACAACCAGGTAAACAAAGACGGAGAGACACGTACCTGTCGTCGGGGGCTGGTTGTCGTCTAGAATAAGCACCTCTTCCATTTTGCTCTCTGCGGGAAGAAGAAAAAATACTTATAGACTTTGTT
Organism: Penaeus japonicus; assembly: GCF_977035675.1. Taxonomy (NCBI): domain Eukaryota; kingdom Metazoa; phylum Arthropoda; class Malacostraca; order Decapoda; family Penaeidae; genus Penaeus; species Penaeus japonicus. The sequence continues at coordinate 23,875,294 of NW_028234414.1, forward strand.
TATTGTGTGGGGTTGAGATTTATGTGAGGGGAGGGGATGGGAGAGTGGGGAAGGAGGGGAGGGAGAGGGTGGAGCAGGAGGGGAGGGAGAGGGAGGGAGGAGGGGAGGGAGAGGGAGGGAGGGGTGGGATAGGAGGGTAGAGGGAGGTAGAGGGAGGGAGAGGAGAGGAGAGGGGAAGAGTGGAGAGAGAGAAAGGGGAGAGGAGGAGAGAGGGAGGGAAGAAATGGAGGTGAAGAGAGGAGTAGGAGGGAGGGTGGGGAGAGAGGCAGAGATGGAAAGGAGGGTAAAGAGAGGAAGTGATGGAAGGAAAGAAGTGGAAGAGTATATATAATGAAACCAAATAGATAGAAAAAACAACAGAAAATCAAACGCATACACACACATTTACATAAACATATACACATACGTGAACACAATCATACATACACATATACAAAAAATAGATCGATAAAGAATTCATTCGAACCTAAAAAGGAAAACGTAAGAACTAACTGCAAGAATGAACAGCCGTTCTAGCCAAATGGTATCCAATTTATCTTGTAAATGAGGAACAGGAAGAGAGAATCGAGAGCAGATACCTTTGCTGAATACGTTCACTCTCTCCCTCTCTCCCTCTCCCTCTCTCCCTCTTTCCCTCTCTCCCTCTCTCCCTCTCCCTCTCCCTCCCTCACCCTTCCCCTCATATCCCCCTCCCCAATCCCCCTACCCCTCCCTCTCCCCTCCCTCTCCCTCCCTACCCCACCCCCTCCCTCATCCCCCTCCCCTTCCCCCCTCCATCTCCCCCATCCCCTTCCCCATCCCCTTCCCCTCTCCCTCTTCCTTCCCCCTCCCTCCCCCTCTTCCCCCTCTCCCCGGCAAATAAGAGCAACATTGAGTGTCAACGATACCAATAGCGGAGATGCCAATCATCATTTACCGCTAAAATGGACGCATAAATGAAAACGTTATATCGATGCCCCCTCATATCGCTGCTCTTGGCGTCTCTGCTAATACCTCGACCCTAATTGCTAATTAATAATAATCTCGCCATTATCGCTAATTAGTAGCGGCGACGCTTCTCTTTTCTCGCTCTCTCTGGAGGTGTCTTTATGACTGACTCTGATTCTGTGTGTGTGGGTGGGTGGGTGGGTGGATGTGGGTGTATGTGTGTGTGTGTGTGTGTGTGTGTGTGTGTGTATGTCCGTGTCCATTCGCATGCCCTTTCCCCTAATTCTACCCCTTCCCTTTCCTTTTACCCTTTCCCCTTCCCCTTCCCCTTCCCCTTCCCTTTCCCCCATTCTCCCTCTCCTCCCTCTCTCCTTTTTAATCCCCCTCTCCCTTTCAACCCCTCCCTCCCCCCACCATCAACCAAGAGAGAACCCTTTGCTAACTTACACCGCTTTGTAAACCGGTTGTGTCATGGCCTGTCCCATCCATCACCCTCCCCCTTGGGCCATGTGGGGGGAGGGGAAGAGAGGGGAGAGGGGGTCGTGTGTGTGTGTGTGTGTGTGTGTGTGTGTGTGTGTGTGTGTGTGTGTGTGTGTGTGTGTGTGTGTGTGTGTGTGTGTGTGTGTGTGTGTGTGTGTGTGTGTGTGTGTGTGTGTGTCTGTCTTTGTGTGTGTGTGTTTGTGTGTAAAAACTGGAACGAAATAAACAGGTCACGCCTAAAACTTTTTTTTTTCATTCTTGCCCCTTTCATTCCGTTGAATATTAATTCCCACCATTTTAACAAAAATAAAGATGATTGATTATGAAAAAAAATCTTAAGATTAAAACATATATCTGGCTATTCTCTGTTCAGCGAACTCAATGACGTGTTTCTGAACAACTTTTGAATAACTTCTGAACAAGTTTCATTAATTGCAACTAAATTGATCTCTTCAGTTTGCTAAGATAATCTCTTAAAGTTGACCTTTACTGTTATTACAGCTCAGTAACGCGGAATCCAAATGTATTCAAAGAAGAAAAAAGGGAAAGCTAAAAGCTTAACCAGATAAATAAATGCAAAAAGCGAGAGAGGGAGAACAATTATAAACATTCATACTGTACATTAACACAAGCACGCAATCACACACACACACACGAGACAGAGACAGAAACAGAGAGAGAGGGGGGGGGGAGGTAATGTAACCACAGACCCCTACTCCACAAGCACAGCCCTCCAAAACGCCGCTAAAACGGACGGGAATGAGTCTCGCCTCCCACACGGCGCAGCGAGAACGCCCACAGCTGACACGGTGCCCGGAGGAGGCGCGGCTGTAGGTAAAGCTTCGGGGCTTTGTG
>NW_028234414.1:23882555-23902555 GCF_977035675.1 Penaeus japonicus
TGACTGACTGGCTGACTGACTGACTGACTGACTGACAGATAGACAGACTGTCTGTCTCTACGTAAAGACGAAAATGAACGCTCATTTACGAAAAAATAAAAAATAAAAGAAATAAAAATGTATGATCAGCGCACCGGTTTTGGATACGTTAGCCGCAGGTGATACAAAGATACGTATCCGCAAGATGGATCCGATAACAGTTTGGAATGCAGACACATTGCCTTGCCAATGTGCAGTATTTTTTTTTTCTTTCTTTCTTTTTGTTTCTCTCTGTAACCGTGATCATAAATAAACGGGAGGAGGGAGGGAGGGGGGAGGGAGGGAGGGAGGGGGGGAGGGGGGGAGGGGAGGGAGAAAACAGAAATAGAAATCGATAGAGAGAGAGAGAAAGAGAGAAAGAGAGAAAGAGAGAAAGAGAGAGAAAAAACACCACCAGCAACAGATAACACACCGACATTACCTTCAAACCTTGCTATTAAGTTGTTACTGTCGTACGCCCACTTTTCCTCACACTTTGCGGCTAAAACCATTTCATGCAGTCCATTGATTTTTGTTTCTGTCTTTGTTTTTCTTATAAATGAACGTACTTGACAGTCTCTCTTCGTTCAATTTCATCTATTGTGTTTGAGTCTATGTGTCTCTACGTCCATCTGTTCTTCAAATAACACGATAACACAACACACACGGGGGAGAACTAGACGCCAGACTATTGAACACAAAACTAAGGTGATGATAACCTTCGCCTTGTTCTCATTAAATACATTAAAATTATCTATACCTTCAGAGATCGCACTGCCGTTTGCTTGTTTCACCGATAACGGCAAGAATGGGAATGGGAATAAAGAAAGGAAGAAAAATAAAAAATAAAATAATTGAGGGTGAGTGAGAGGCCACACAAAGATGTATAGCCGCGAGGTCGCCCACGCTAACACTACGCCTGGCTATCACGACCTCCCTTGCCCGCACGGTTCTCTCCCTCTGTGCCTCCCTACCACCCCCCCTTCTCCACCCCTTCTCCACCCACTCTCCCTCTCCCCTCTTTCCTCTTTCCTCTCCTTCTCCCTTTCCCTATCTCCCTTCTCCTCTCTCTATCCCCCTTCTCCTCTCTCTATCCCCCTTCTCCCTCTCCACCCCATCTCCCTCTTTCTCTTCTTCTTCCTGTACATATGCTATTTTTATCTACTATATCTACGCTTTCAGATATTGATGATTTGTGACAGACACGTGTATAACTGTGCCTTTTTGCGTGTATTTTGTGTGAAATTCTAGTTCAGCCTTTTCTTCCCCCTCTTCTCTTCGCCCTTACTCCTCACCCTTTCTTTCTTCCCTCTCTTCTTCACCCTCTCCTTCACCCACTTCCCCTGACCCCCCCCCCTCCAACAAAAAAAAGGTAAATCAAAACATAAATAAGAGACATTAAACCTCACAAATATACCAAAAACACTCATAACCTCACCACAGAATGAGCATTTATGCGTCGAATACATTCCGACTTGTTGATGAGGAGGTTGAATGCAGCCACAGAAACACGGGAGAAAGGGGGGAGGGGGGCTTGTCACACCTGCGTGAGGGGGGGTGGGGGTACTGGGGGTAGTGGGGGAGGGAGGTGAAGGTAGGGGGGTGGGAAGAGGTGACAGGATCAGCGAGGAGTGCCAGAGGGTGCCACTCACGACCTGCATCTAACACGTTAATTAAAACATGAAGAAGGCGTGTTTCGCGTGTCTCGTTTTCTGTTCTTGTTCTGACTGCGGTAGACATTTTTTTTTCATTCTTTTTTGTTCTCTTTCCTCTCGGATTTCATGGGATTTTGATGTTATTCATGAGACTTTAATAGACATGGACGTTGTGACTGAGGACTTGTAATAATGACGTCTTGGCACCTGAGAGAAGCCCCTCAGTCTGGCATGCCGCCGCGGCCTCCGACAGGTAAGTAAGCCCACTTGCCCCCTCCCCTCCCCCCCTTCTCACCTCCACCCCATCCTTCCCTCCCTCCCAAATCCAGTTTTCTTCTCCTTCCTTCCCATTTCCTCCTCCTCCTCTTCCCTACACCTTCTCCCTTCCCCTCCTTCCCGCTTTCCGTCCCCCTTTCTTTCCCTCGCCTTCCATCCCTTCCCCTACCATTCTTCTCCCCTTCTCTTTCCCCGTTCCTTCATGATTCCATTTCCCTCTTCTTCCCTTTTCCTTTCCCTCTCCTTCTTCCTTCCCATCCCCCGTTTCATTCCTTTCTCTTTCTCCCTCTCCACCCTCCTTCCCTTCCTCCCTCCCTATTCCCCTTCATTCACCCTTCTCCCTTCGTCTCTCCATCTCTCCCCTCCCCCTTCTCCCCCTTCTCCCCTCCCTCCCTCTCCATTCTCGTTTAGGTTTATTGATGTATTGAACTATGACCTCCTACATGTGCACGTTTATACGCACATGCACGTACACATGGTATTTTTCCAGATGTTTACACGGGTATGTGGCACTTTCACAGATACCATAAGAGCGCTCTGCTTTTCACTCTTCATAGAATATTGATCCTTATCTTGATCGTGTTTGTGTAAAAGGTTTGTTTGTTTGTTTGTTTGTTTATTTGTGTGCGTGTGCGTGTGTGTCTGTGTGCGTGTGTGTGTATGTCTGTGTGCGTGTGTGTATGTCTGTGTGCGTGTGTGTGTGTATGTCTGTGTGCGTGTGTGTGTGTATGTCTGTGTGCGTGTGTGTGTATGTCTGTGTGCGTGTGCGCGCTCTCGTTTATGGGCATGTACGCATATATCTGAGTGTGCCTCAATGTACGTATTCGTCCGCACCGCGTAAGCATTTGCCCATAAAGTAACGCGCTCGCCTTTCTGTGAAACCCCAAAATCTCACATGACAAGTTTCCCCTCGGATGATTCCCCCGTTTCCGCCGCCGAAAGAGACGTAGAGAATCGCAGTCGTACTATATGCAAATGAGATGCAAATCACTATTCGGTCAGGAGCCAGCGGTCGGATATGAAGCAATAGGCGCCGGTCAGAGTCAATGGGGACGACGAGATAGATGGATAGATAGATGGATAGATAGATAGATATTTTGATAGATAGGTAGATAGATAGATAAGTAGATTGATAGATAGGTATGCACGCGTTTATATACATAAATATCGATACTAAGAAGAAGTAATAACAATAACAATTATAAAATATTCTTTCTCTTTCTCTCTCTTTCTCTTTATATCTTTCTCTTTCTCTTTATATCTTACTCTTTCTCTTTCTCTTAGCGCGCACCTCGACTTGGCTCAGTTTTATCTCTCGCTCCGCCATGTATCTTTCTTCTCTCAAGACGGTGGTTACTGGACACGCAAGGTGCATTAAGAACGTCTGCGTTAAAAGGGAGTTTTTAGATTTCTCTTTGATTATTATAGTTATGGTTATCATTAATTTATTCTATTATTATCATCATTATCATTATTACTAGTATCCTTATTGCGTGTTTATCTACGTTACTTTATATTAATTGTTTTAAGAATGATATCCCTGCAGTTGGCCATTTTGAAATTACAAAAATCCAAATTCATTGAACCTCGAGAGATAGAGAGAAAAATATATACGTAAAATGTACACAACATAACGACAGCTGACCTGACCTAGCATGGCTGAAGTGAAAGTCTTTTTTTACCTATTCATCTCTCTCACTCACACAATTCCTGTGGCATGAAATGGCAGACAAAAGACAAGTGTCAACATTGGGTTCCGAAAAAGAACATTCAGGGCTGGCTGGAGTGTCACTTTCCTTTGCAGTTCTTATTTCCATTGCTGTCGCTGGAGCCCAATACAAAATATATATATATATATATATTATATATATATATATATATAATATATATATATATATATATATATATATATATTATATATATATAAAATGTGTGTGTGTATATATGTATATATATTATAGTATATATAATATATATATATATATATATATAATACATATATATATATATATTTTTTTTTTTTTATGGAGGTATATATGTGTGTATGTGTGTGTGTGTGTGTGTGTGTGTGTGTGTGTGTGTGTGTGTGTGTGTGTGTGTGTGTGTGTGTGTGTGTGTGTGTGTGTGTGTGTGTGTCTTTATATGAAATCTACAATGTAATAAATATGAAGGTACGGCTATCAGTGTCTCTCAGACCTATTGTTACGACACGCGATATGATACATAACTCATATCTAGGAAGTGTAGAAATTATCACTTCAGCCAGTCATTGTTACGTAGACCTAGAGAGGAAGACAAGGAGGGAGGGTGAGAGGGAGAGGGGAAGAGAAGGTGAGAGGGAGAGAGGAAGAGAAGGTGAGATGGAGAGGGGAAAAGAAGGTGAGATAGAGAGGGGGAAGGAAGGTGAGATGGAGAGGGGAAAAGAAGGTGAGATGGAGAGGGGAAGAGAAAGTGAGATGGAGAGGGGAATAAAAGACGAGAGGGAGAGGGGGAGGGAGGGAGATGAGAAGGGGAAGGTAAGAGGAAGAGGGAAGCAGGAAGAGTAGGAGAACAGAAAATAAATAAAGCGGACTTACCTCTGTATATATTCCTGCGATTCTATCCATGTTTTCTCTCTTTTTTTATTATTTTTAGAGCGCCAGGATTCCGTTGTTTATTTTGTGAGCCTGAACACGTGTCGCTCTGGATTTTAAGAGACCCTTTCCTCCATAGGATGCTATTCGCGAAACCTTTTGGAAGATTGGCCGATGTGGAAAACGGGTTTGTTTCGTTTATTTCTCCCTCGAATATATATCGAAAGGACTTCTATTTTGTCTTAGTTTTTATTTATTTCTCTTATCTTTTCTTCTCTTTTCTTTAAATTGATAAGCTTTTCTTCCGTTCTCCCCTCCGAAGAGAACATTTCATTGACTTTTACTTATTGATTCGCTTTTTTTTTTCTCTCTCTCTCTCTTTCCCGTCTAGGAGATTTCGTCCTTATTCCTTGTGGATGTTCCTTGCGAGTTCCCGTCACCGAATCGAGATCAATTAATTTCTGTAGCTGGTGAAGAAGCTTCTTAAGAGTCTGTCTTCACCTCTCTTTCCTCTTCCTTTTTCCTTCGGGTCCTCTTTATCTCACTCTTTCTTTCTTTTTTTTTCTCTCTCTCCCCTCCTCCTCAAGCTGCAATCATCTTACGAAAGTCGCTCCCGAAAATGCTGAGAAACTGAGAGGGACAGAATAGGAGGCTCTCGTTCTATGACACGGGATTATGACCTCTGTGCAAAGTGGCTGTAGAGGTGATTATAAAGGCGATTCAGAAGTCTTGCAGGGTGTCAAAGTCTTCACTCAGGATGGCACCTTCTTCAAACCCTCCCTCCCCTGTTGTCTCTCCACCCTCTCTCTGCTCCCTTTTCCTTCCTTCCTTCCTTCCTTTTCCTTATTCCTTCCTTCCAACTTCTCTCTTCATCTTTTCCTCTTTTCTTCTTATCTCTCTGTTTCCCTTCTCTCTCCTCTCTTCTTAATCCTTAGAAGATCTTTGATCTTCGTGGGGTGGGAATCCGTATGTACTCGCGGCGAGTTTCAAGACTTATTCAAACGTTTAAGACTAGACGAACAGGACGTCCTTATGACCAAGTGTACGTACACGACGTTTATGACGTAGGGAAATAAAACGTATAGGATATCTAAAACGCACGAGACTTATTCAAAACATATAAGACGAGACATACAAGTGGTCGTTTTTTAAGTCTTAGAAGACGTAAGACAAAGAAACATTTCAGCCCAGTGAAAGTTCAGTGGAGAGGAGACTCGGGGAGGGGAAGTTGAGGATAAGGGAAGGCGACAGATATTGCCGAAAGGGGGAAGGAGAGAGGGACTGAATAAATGATGGGGAATTGGGAAAAAAAGATGAAACACTATAAGAGGGGCAGTTTTTTTAGGGGGAGAGAGAAAGATTAAGATGTGTGAATGATTTAGAAAATATAAAAGTGTTTAGATTGAGGCGAGTGTTCGAAAAGGAAGAAGGAAGGGAGGGAGAGGGAGGGAGGGAGGGAAAGGGAAAGAGAGAGAGAGAGAGAGAGAGAGAGAGAGAGAGAGAGAGAGAGAGAGAGAGAGAGAGAGAGAGAGAGAGAGAGAGAGAGAGAGAGACAGACAGACAGACAGACAGGAACAGACAGATAGACAGAGAAAATTAGATCAGAAAAGTAAAACCCAATCTAATAAAACAGGAATCCTAAGAAGACCAAAGGAAAATAATGAATAAAAGCATAAATATAAGGAACAAAAAAGAAAATCCTTTCTATGGCTTCCTCACAAAGGTCTCAGTACTCAAGAATCCATCTCAGAACTCCCATAGAGTATACCATGTCCTCCTTCTCGCCATCTAACGTCACAAGGCATCTTGGAGGAGGAGGAGGAGGTAGGGGGAAGGGGATGGGGGAGGGGGAAGTACAAGAAGAGATGGAGTAAGAGAGCGGCGGTTGAGGCCTCGGGGTAGGGGGTAGAGGAAGGGAGGAAGAGGGGGGGAGGGGATATTGGGGAATCCCCGGAAATGAGATCTTCAGGTGATTTCCTTCGCGTTCCACATGACCCACACCCCCTTTTCAATCTCTCTTCGTCGTCGTCCTCCTCCCCGTCTTCGTCATCGTCATCGTTATCGTCATCGTCATCATTTCCATCTCCTCTTTTCCATCATCTTCATCGACGTTGTTGTCATCATCTTGAGGTTTCCAAATGGGAGGTAAAAGGAAGTAGATGATGATAATGGGTATCTTACATAACCAGACTGAACCGAGGATAGAGTTTGGAGAATAGATGGGATAATATAGTAATAGACGATGACGTGGTTATGTGTAAATAGACGGAATCAGAGAGTGGGCGTGTGGGCGTGAGGGCGTAGAGAGGGGACCACCGCCCCTCTGATGCCTCTTTGATGGAACGTTATCGGCCTTGCGAAACTCTTGATAAAAAGTTTTCCCCTTTTTTTAATTTCTATGTTTACTTTTTTCTCTTTCCTTTTTTGGCCACGATAAGATAACTTTAAGGAGAAAGTTTATTCATTTTTTTCGGTTCTTTTTTTCTTTTGTTTTTAGTGACGCAATTATCACTTTTTCCGAAGGGGATAGGGGGCTCTATTTGTTTGTTTGTTTATGATATCTTTTAAGAGAGGGATACAGAGTGGGTACAGGTATATGATTTGTTGTTGTTGCTCTTTTTTTCTAAGTACAAAGGAGGCTGATTTTATATCCTGGCGTATTCAACGGTTTAGAGTTTATGCTGGACTTCTAGAATCTCTCTAGAATCTCTTAGCATCTTGGACGAGTACTGTCATGTTAGACAATAAATATTCAGCTCACGTGAAAACCGCTACAGTTTTCAATTTAAAATCTTCCTTCGTCATAAATCTCTTCTACAAATAACGCTCCTTCGTAGATAAATTCATCTACAATACTAAACACGTAACAGGAACTTTTATCCATATGAACACACTAGTTTTTCTAAGAGTCTGTTGTTAGTTCAGAAGTCCACTTGGAGGGGCAAAAGTCTACGGGACGCGCACTCCAATGTTCACTAGGTGCCGGCCGAGGCTTGACTGCGGAGGAAGCTGCTGGTTACTCTTGCCTCGCCGGAGATGTCGGTCTCCGTATCCTCGCTCGTGGCTTTGGCTTTGGTTTGAGCTTCACTCGAACGTCACTGGCGCTACGTCGTCACAGTGGCGTGTGATGAAAAGGTGTGATGAGGTTTGGCTTATATACTTTTTCTGATTATTAACTTTTGATCTCTCGTTGCACAAATATATGTATATATTTTTCAAACCGAGAGAAACTTCATACTCTTGTAATATCGCTAACCATTTATAAAAAAAAAAAAAAAAAAAACATGTACGATCCACCCCCTCCCCCCTCACGTAAAAAAAAACATCAAATAAGTACGAAAGCATGATCAAAAAGGCCCATCAACTCAGACATTAAGCGCCATCGAGTGAAGGAGGATCGAGAGAGAGAAAAAAAGAAAAGAAAAAAAAACATACAGACGTGAAAGAAAACGGATCTACCATAGTCTCCGTTTTCTATGCGGGTCCAGCGGCTACGACGACGGCCTTGCAAACACAGAATGCCACTGCAGAAAATCAATCTCTTTCTATCGCATTCCTAGGCTTGTGGGAATCTCCCTCCCCTCCCCTCCCCCCTCCTTCTCACTCCCCTCCATCCCTCCCCCCTTATTCCGATTGTCGGAGATGTATCGGTGAGTCTTTTATTGTTATTGTTAACTTAGACAGAGAGAGAGAGAGAGAGAGAGAGAGAGAGAGAGAGAGAGAGAGAGAGAGAGAGAGAGAGAGAGAGAGAGAGGCGCGATATATTTAAAGGAAGATATGAATAATGCAATTGAAGAATATAATTTTTTTTTTTTTTTTCACCAAGGTCAATTGCGAGTTGAAAGGACGGGATTGCAATTTTGCGAAGGCGTAATTTGTGAACAATAAAGTGAATTGTCTCAAAGTGAAAGGCGACGACATTTTGAGTGACACTCTGAACGCGAAATCGAGATTGTTTTTTTTTTTTTTTTTTTTTTTTCATTGATGTTATGCTTTTTGTTCGTTTGTTTTGCGAGTTTTTTTCTCTCTCTTTCTCTTTCTCTTTTTTTCTTTCTCCCTCTTTATCTCTCTCTTGCTTTTTCTTCCTCTAAATCTCCTTTCACTATCTCTCTCTTCCCTCTCTCCCTCTCCCTCTCCCTCTCCCTCTCCCTCTCCCTCTCCCTCTCCCTCTCCCTCTCCCTCTCCCTCCCCCTCCCCCCCCCCCCCTCTCCCTCTCTCTCCCCAAACTCTCAACAACGACCTAGGGACACATTACCTTCGTACCAGCAAGGAGAAAGTCGTTACAGGGGGCCGTTTTCCACTCGAGTATCTTTTTCGAGTTTCGGGTTTTCCAGATACCCGTTAATGAAGTCTGGGGTTTTGGGGTGACTGTACCCTTTCTTTTCTTTTCTTTTTTTTTATTTGGCGTTGGCGTTGGGTTTGTGTTTTTGTGGTGTGTTTTGCGAGTTCTGTCTTTGGATGGGGTGTGGGAGTACGTTGTGGTGTGTTTTTGTGTGTTTGGGTGTGTGTGTGTGGGGGGGGTTATGTGAGTGGGTTTGTGTAGTGTGAGTGTCTGTGTTTGTGGGTTTGTGTGAGTGGGTTTGTATAAGTGGGTTTGTGTGAGAGTGTTTGTGTCTGTGGGTTTGTGTGAGTGGGTTTGTATAAGTGGGTTGTCTGAGTACACTGTATAAGTGTGTTGTGTAAGGGTGTTGGATGAGTGCGTTATCTGTGTCTGTTGTGGTGTGTTGTGTTATGTTATTTTTTTTTTATAAACGTAAGAGTGTATGATAACATACCGAGGTTGAAATAACGCTGTTCTAATATCGTGAGCATTTTAGTTATGAACAATAATCACTATTTCCTTAACAATAATGAGAAAAATTCTTACTCTCCCCTTCCCTTGCATCTTCTCTTCCTCTTTTCTTCTTCTCCTTCTCCTATCACACTTCCATTTTTCCTTTTTTTTCGTCCAATAAGTACACACCACAACGATACTATAACCTTATCCATAATTTCCATTTTATTTGACAAAAACGGAGTTCTTACCTCAATGGATTTCTCTAAAGCGATATAAAAAAAAAAGGATTTTCAAAAAAGTAACACTGTTTTCCTTACCTTATTGGATATATGGGCAACACTGAAGGACATGCAGCCAAGGAATTCGCTCCTTCTGAAGGACAAGAGAATAAAGGGTTAGTTCAGAGGTCAGGTCAGGTCAGTATAACATTCGAGTGTTCCAATGTATAAGAGTAATATATTCATTAAAGAGTTAATGTTCTAAAAAATGACCTGGAAGTTACTAGTTGTTTAAACATGAATATTTATATCAAAATTTATAATTATTCTTCTCTTGAATATAATCTATCATTTACATTAATCGACTTAATGTCATTGACTATCCATGTACGTATATACCCTAAGAACACACACAAATGCATGGAATCTCTCTCTCTCTCTCTTTCTCTCTCTCTCTCTTTGTTTCTCTCACTTTCACTCTCACTCTCCTTCTCACTCTCACTCTTTCTCTCTCTTTCTATTCTTTCTGTTCTCTTTCTCTTTCTCTCTCTTTCTTGTCTTTTTCTATTCGCTTTCTCTTTCTCTCTTTATATTTATTTTAAATCTCCATCTCCCTATCTCTATCTCCCTATCTCCCTATCTCCCTATCTCCCTATCTCTCTGTCTCTCTGTCTCTCTGTCTCTCTATCTCTCTATCTCTCTATCTCTCTATCTCTCTATCTCTCTATCTCTCTATCTATCTATCTCTCTATCTCTCAATCTCTCAATCTCTCAATCTCTCTATCTCTCTATCTCTCTAACTCTCTTACTTTCTTACTCTCTTACTTTTCTCTTTTTATCTCTTTCTCTTTCTCTATTTTTCTTACTCTCACTTTTTCTCTTACACTTTTTCTATTTCTCTCTCTCTTTCTCTTTTTTCTCTTTCTCCTTCTCTTTCTCTCTTTGCTTTAATCCTCATAGATGATTAACATACGTAACTCCAAGACCTTCTCACATTCGCTTCAGAAGCAGATAAAATATATCAGATAAATCGCCTTTGCTTTCAGACGTTAATGAAACTTCCTTTGTAAGACATCCATGCCTTCATTTTATTTCCAATGACAGATGGAAAAGGAAATGAACGTCGTGGTGGAGTGCGAAAAGAAGGTGAATATCTCAGAATGTTGAGAAAGAGGTAAACGAACAACCAGTCAACGATTGCAAGCAGTCAACGATCATAAATGCCCATATCGAGTTATCGTTTCGTTTAAACGACTGTCGTAATTAGTTAACACGCTTATTCATACAAACAACCATTCAAAAAAAAAGACTCATATCTCTACCATTCCGGCCAATACGTCATCTCAACTCAAAAAACTAGTCAACCATTCGAACCACTGCAACCAATATCTCCCACCCAACCTTATGTCATGCCACCTAACCAACCAAATCATACCATTCGCCCAACCTCCCAATTCAAGTAAACAACACCCCCAACTCAACCACTCTCAACCCAACTAAAACCCCCTTCCCCCTTCCCTTCTCCCTGTAACCCACTCCTACCCAACCAAAACCCCCCACCCCACTCCCTCCTATCAACCAAATTCACCCCCCCTCCTCACCCCCCCCCCCCCAGTCAACCAAACTCACTTCCTCAGGGTATCTCGACTCCACACCGAGATCAGGAGCCGCTTATCCAGGTCCTCGGGGAGAAAGTCGAAGCTGAACTTCTGGTCGAAATTCGGACTGTTGGTCGCCCGGATCAGGGGAGTTCGGCAGAAGGTTCTCTCGACGCAGTCCGGCACCAGGGAGATCTGTTAGGGGGGAGAGGGGTCAGTATTGGGGTGGTGGTGGTGGTGGTGGTGGTGGTGGTGGTCGTGGTCGTGGTAGTAGTGATGGTGGTGGTGGTGGTGGTGGTGGTGGTGGTGGTCGTGGTCGTGGTAGTAGTGATGGTGGTGGTGGTGGTGGTGATGATGATGATGATGATGATGATGATGATGATGATGATGATGATGATGATGATGATGATGATGATGATGACAAAGATGAGAGAGACTGTGGTGAGAATAGAAGAATCACTCAAGCACATAAATAACAATAACAATAACAACACTAATAACCTCCATCCATCTAATCCAACCCTACACCCCCCTCCCTCCCCTCCCCCCTAGCCATGATAAACGACCCGGAAAGACTCGCTTCGTCACGTGACTTCCCGGCAGTGATTTACAACGTGTCAGATCATGTTATAAATGTGAGACGCGGGATTACGTGTTTTCAACGTGTCGGGGTCGGATAGCATGGAGGAAGATAACGAGAGAGAAAATGGTAAAAAATGGGGAGTGAGGGAGAGATAGAGAGAGAGAAGAGAGAGAGAAAGGGAGGGAGGGAAAGGGAGAGAGGAGAGAGAGAGAGAAACTGATAACAATATGAGAATAATGATGATGTAAAGAACATGACTTGTTTATGAGAATGATGAAGGTGATTATATTGGAAAAAAACAAAAAACATATTGACACAAAGCTTTTCATTGTCAACATTTCCCACCATATTTCATATTCCACTCATTAAGACCAATACATTCACTTTCCTATGTATTTATATACCATAAAAAAAAACAGAAGCAATGCACTCACCTTCACGTACGGGTTACACACACTAGAATACCGTGACTTTAACTTCCTTGCCTCGATAACTGGAAGAGAAGAGAAGGAATGAGAGAAAATACACAAAATTATTTCTAGGAGAGGGGGGGAGGGGGAGGGAAGAAGGTGATGAGTTGCAGTCTGGCATTTGCAAACATCACCTGAAATATTACTTAGAAACGTCACACGCGGAAGCAGAGACCATCGTAAATACCAAGCGAGAAATTATTTGATATTAATCCGAGTTTAAGTATTATCTATTTCTTGTCTATCTCTTTTTTTTAGGAGTGAGGGATAATTTTGGTTGTGACTTTCATTGCTTGATATATATATATATATATATATTTGTATGTATGTATGTATATACATTTTTTTTGGTGGGGGGATGACTTCTCTAAATTATCTAAATCAGTTCATCATTGCCTTTTTCGCTATCTCATCGTTGAATTTATATTTCTTTTTCCATTATTCGCTTTTATTCAAATGAAAGAACTTCTATTATATATATATATATATATATATATATATATATATATATATATATATATATATTCATTCACCTCTTTTACATATCACAAACAGACAAGCAAATATCGCACTTACTGTGTATGGTAAGAAGGCCGTAATTCTCGTACACTGCTAGCTTGAGCTGACCTGCAACAAAGAGAAAATCGTTTGTTAGTGAAATCTAAATATAATTCCCATGAAAAAGACAAATTACTCATTTATGAAGAACAAGAACATGTTCAATTATATTGTATCGAGAGAAAAAAAAGTGCCAAAAAAATATGTTAATTGGTAATCATAATGACAAAACCAACAACTACAACAATAACAAAACAATAACAAGACTGAGAGTTTATAACAATAACACAGATGAATTAAAATATATAATAACAACAATAATAAAATAACGAAACCAATTCACACGTTAATACCATTAATCTTTAAAATGATGCCATTAAGGATAAAAATATATGTACGCGAAGATTTACGACTTCATATATATTAGCGAAAGGTCATAAAAAATCCACAGAGAAAATAAGGTCACGGAAGGGAGGGGACGATGTAATATGACCCTTGACCCCCGACCGGCATAGGTCAGCCTGACGACGCTGGCTGGCGCTTTGCGGTTAACTAGCCTATTAAGGCTATTTTTCTGTGGGTTCGCTCATTCTCCCTTTTCTTTCTTTTCTCTCTCTTTTCTCTGTCTTTTCTCTTTCCTCTTTTTCTCTCTCTCTTTTCTCTCTTTTCTCTCTCTTTCTCTCTCTTTCTCTTTTTCTCTCTTTCTCTCTCCTTCTCTCCCTCTCTCCTTCTCTCCTTCTCTCCTTCCCTCTTCCCTCTTCCTCTCTTCCCTCTTCCTCTCTTCCCTCTTCCTTTCTTCCTCTCTTCCTCTCGAAAACAGAAAGGGAGACAACAAAGAGTGAAGAAATAATCCAAGAAACAAAGGAGAGAGAAAGAGGGGACGGGAAACAACCAGATGCCAAGTCATCTGGCGGAAGGGGGCGGAATATGGGGGGGGGGTAGAGGAAAGAATAGGGGGCGGGGAGGGTAGGGAAGGGGAGTGAGGACACGTGGTGGGAATAGCTATTGAAGAAAAAGGATGATTAGAAGAATGAGGGAGTCTTGATAAAATAAAATTGATGATAATGATATGATAAAGGGAATATTGATACTAATTATAATGACTAGAGTAAAAAAAAAATATATCAAATAAAAAAAAAATCCAACGTTATAGGTCTCTTAGGGTAACATAACATAGAAAATGTGTGTGTGTGTGTGTGTGTGTGTGTGTGTGTGTGTGTGTGTGTGTGTGTGTGTGTGTGTGTGTGTGTGTGTGTGTGTGTGTGTGTGTGTGTGTGTGTGTTTGTGTGTATAAACATGATGATATAAAAAAGTGAGATACAAAGCCAGATAAAAAACAGAGAGAGCCAGAAGGAGCCAGAAGGAGCCGCCAGAAGGAGCCAGAGAGAGCCAGAGGGAGCCAGTAGCGTACACTCGGCAGCGGAGGCACGTGAATAATTAGAAGAGACACACTTTAAGGGGCAGTAATTAGAGGGCGGGGGGTGGGGGATGGGTAGGGGGTTGAGGGGAAATGAGAAGAAGAGGGGGGGGGGTAGATGGTAGCTGGAGGGTCAAAGTCGTTAAGCCACAAGGAGAGTGAGAGAGTGAGAGAGAGTGAGAGAGAGTGAGAGAGAGAGAGAGAGAGAGAGAGAGAGAGAGAGAGAGAGAGAGAGAGAGAGAGAGAGAGAGAGAGAGAGAGAGAGAGACTGTGCACGTGTGTGTGCGTATGAGCGCCCGTTCGTATTCAGGTGTATGTCCCTGCATACAAACACACACACACACACCCTTTCCTCCCATCCTTTTCTTTAACTCTTTTTTTATCTCCTCCGTCTTCCTCTTCCTTCCCCCATTCACACCTTGGCGCAGATGACCCCACTTCCTGTGCATCCTCAACGGTCGCGCGTGGCTGTCTGTTTCCTTACTGTAACCGACCAGGAGGAGGGGAAGGATTAGGAGGAGGATGGGGACGGGGGGAGAAGTAGGAGGAGGAAGAGGAGGAGGAGGAGGAGGAGGAGGGAGGGAGGGAAGAGCAGGATGAGGAGGATGAGGAGGAGGAGGAGGACGAGGGGTAGGGGGGAGGAGAGGGGGAGAGGGAGGGAAGAGGAGAGGGAGGAGCGGAAGGGGTCGGAGGAATTAGGAGGGAGGAAGAAGAAGAGGAGGAAGAGAACGACAGAATGTGAGAGAAAAGTGAAAGAGGTAGGAAGGAAGGGTAAAAGATGGAGGAGGAGGACCAAGATGCTCATGTCCTGCCTCCACCCCACCCCCCTTTTCCCTACCCACCTCCCTATTTCCCTTCCCCCCCTCACTTACAGCCCTCCCCCCCCCTCTTTTCGCTTCCTCTTTCCACTACCAATTCGTTACCCGTTAGTAACCGGAGAAGGTGTTGGAGAAAGAGGAGAAGGAAGTGGAGGAAGACAGAAAGATGATGAGGATTACGGGATGAAGAAGAAGAAAAAAAAACTTTTAACAAAAACAACACGAGAGAGAGAGAGAAAGAGAGAGCGAGAGCGAGAGAGAGAGAGAGAGAGAGAGAGAGAGAGAGAGAGAGAGAGAGAGAGAGAGAGAGAGAGAGAGAGAGAGAGAGAGAGAGAGAGAGAGAAAGAAAGAGAGAGAGAGAGAGGAAGTGAAAGAAGAGAATCAGAAGGAGAAAGATAAGAAGAAATTAAAATAAACAGCACAATACGACGCCATCTTTAGAACAACAACAACAGTAACGAGAAGAACAACATGAACAGCACAGAGAACTTTAACGGCTCAGTGAAGAACATTCGGAAGAGGATGATGAAGAAACAGGGATGATGATAGTGAAGATAAAGAAGAAAATGATGAAGTAAATGAAGAAGAAGAGGAAGAAAAAGGAGGAGGAGGAAGAGGAAGAGGAAGAGGAGGAGGAGAAAGAGAAGAAGAAGAAGACGATGATGACGGTGAAGAAAACTATAAAAAGAAGAATCAGAGGAAGAACAAGAACAAGAAGTAGAAGTAGAAGAAGGAGAAAAAGAAGAAGAAAACAAAAAAAAAACAAAGAAGAGGAAGAAGAAGCTAATGAAATATTAACGAAGAAGAACAAGAATAACAAAAAAAATGAAAACAAAAAAAAATGAAACGGAGAAGAAGAACAGCAAATCATAGAAATAAGATAAGAAGAAGGAATAACAATAACTCGAACATTTCTTCCCTCTAAGCGATTCGTCACCTGCTGTCTGGCTGCCATCAGAGAGCGATGAGGGAACAGGGTAATGAACAGGAAGAGGGGAAAAGAGAGAGAAAAAGGGGAGAAGAGGGGAAGGAAATCTTTAAGAACGATGATGTAGAGGAAGAAGAGTGATTTGAAATAGAGTTTGTTCATCTTTTTTTGTGTTTTTTTTATTAATTAGTATAACGCTAGGTAAGCCATCTTTCTATCCATTCATTCATCCATCCATCCATCCATCCAACCACCCATCCAACCACCTAACTACCCACCCATCCACCCATCCACCCATCCATCCATCCAACCACCCAAATATCCATCCATCCACCCATCCACCCACCCACCGACCCACCCACCCACCTACCCACCCATCCACCCATTTACAATCCTTTTACTTATCAACATAAAGAAAAATAATAATAATAATAAAAGATAAACATATACAAAATAAAACTTCAGAGACATGAAGCAGTGAAGTTCCTCGTTGCATAAAGGCGTTTGATCTCCCGGCGATGCAATGTGCAATGGCGGTTCAATGCAAGAATCTTGATTTGTTTCTTTGCGTCTGAGTGGAGTCTTGGGTGTGGAAGGGAGAGGGAAAGAGACGAAAGAGTTGAAAGGACGAAAGAGGGGAAAGAAGATGAATAGATAACGGTTTTTTTCGTTCTCGTTTTCGTTTTTTCATTTTCGTTTTCGTTTTTTATTTTCGTTTTCGTTTTTTATTTTCGTTTTCGTTTTTTATTTTCGTTTTCGTTTTTTATTTTCGTTTTCGTTTTTTTGTATTCGTTTTCATATTCCTTTTCGGTTTTCGGTTTTCGTTCTTCTTCCTCTTCTTCTTCTTCCGTTTCTCTCTCGCTTAACCTTTATAATTTCCACTCATCGGCTTTCCTCCTCTCACTTCGAAACGTGGCAATAAATGTCAGTTATTGCGTCAACTGCTTCCCCTTTCGTTATTCTTGCCTCTCTTATTCTCTCTCTCTCTCTTCTCTTTCTCGCCTCGCCTCTTCGCCTTTCCATTCTTATTACGCTCTCCTCTTCCTCTCTGACTGACTGTATACTCACTCACTCACTCACTCACTCACTCACTCACTCACTCACTCACTCACTCACTCACTCACTCACTCACTCACTCACTCACTCAAAGGATGACTCCCTCTCAGTCTCTCCCTCACCCTCCCTCCTCCTTTCCTTCCCTCCTTTCTTCCTTCCTTCTTTCCGCATCTACTGACTCTTCTTCCAGGACCTTGGAAATATTCTTTGAAGGGAACCGTTTTTCACCCGAACTTCCTTCCTCGCGGAGAGAGAGAGAGAGAGAGAGAGAGAGATGGCCGGAAGTGAGCATCTGTCTCTCTCTTTCGCTGTCACTGTGTCTCTGTGTCTCTCTGTGTCTCTCTGTGTCTCTCTGTGTCTCTCTGTGTCTCTCTGTGTCTCTCTGTGTCTCTCTGTGTCTCTCTGTGTCAGTCTCTGTCAGTCTCTGTCAGTCTCTGTCAGTCTCTGTCAGTCTCTGTCAGTCTCTGTCAGTCTCTGCCAGTCTCTGCCAGTCTCTGCCAGTCTCTGCCAGTCTCTGCCAGTCTCTGCCAGTCTCTGTCAGTCTCTGTCAGTCTCTGTCAGTCTCTGTCAGTCTCTGTCAGTCTCTGCCAGTCTCTGCCAGTCTCTGTCAGTCTCTGTCAGTCTCTGTCAGTCTCTGTCAGTCTCTGTCAGTCTCTGTCTCTCGCTCTCTCGCTCTCAACGCAAAGAGCTTTCAGCATCTTCCAAGAAAACTTCTATCAAAAAAGACATCTTTCTTATCTCACTTGACAACGCCGCCGGCTTTAGCAAGTCTTAGAAAAAGGTATATATAAGAAAAAATAATAAATAAAATAAAAGTACGAAAAGATGTTAAAAAAGAACATTGTTTACGTAATAAAAAAAGTCTCTAAAGATGGACCAGTGTATCACACACACTCGAAGCCTCTTAAACAAACATCTTGTCCCTTGAAACCGAAAGAGACCGCGGAACAGGGCATTATCTCCCCTTCACTCACGCCTCCCCTCTCTCCTTGCCTCTCCTCTCTCCTTGCCTCCCCTCTTGGCTCTCCCCTTCACCCTAGCACCCCCCCCCCCCTTCCCTCGCCCCAACACACTTCATCGCGTGTATCAGTGTCAGCTCTGTAAAGTCTCTTGCCTGTCTTCTCAATTTTCCCCTCTTCCCTCTCTCTCTTCCTTACTCTCGATTTTCACCTCTTCTTACTCTCTCTTGCTCTCATCTTCTGGTCTTATTAATTTTCTCTTTACTTCTTCTTCTTCTTGCTCTCATATATCCTTTCCCTTTTTTTCCTCTTCTTCTCCCTCTTTATCCCCTTCACTTATCATTTCCACTCTCATCTTTTCCTGCCTCTTTCTCCCTCTCTATCTCTTTCTTCTTCCCCTCTTCTCTCCCATCCATCCTTTCCTCCTCTCCCCCTTACCTTGCCGTCTAACTCTCTCCCCTCTCCTCCTCCCCTCTCCTCCTCCCCTTCCCACCCCACCCTCCCATGACAGCTAAAACAAACAGCCCTGTCACCCCCTGTCGTACGTGTCACGAACGGACAATTCACACGCTCACCCGACGTCTGGAAAGGTGGGGGGGGGGAGAAACGAAAAGGATTCTCGGCCTAAATTCCGACAGCCAGACAAATGGACGGGCAGATAGATAGATAGATAGATAGAGTAACGGAGAGATACACAGATAGACAGCTCGACAGATCTAGGAGACACCGAAGGACGAGTAGACACAAATTAGACAGATAGACGGTCAGATTGAGAGACAGCTGAACAGACAGACAGTCGAACAAACGAACAGACACACACACACACACACAAAGAAACAAATAAACAAAACAAACAAACAACGGGTCACGGAAGATACAGCCACCCCTTGCGTTGACCCCCCCTCACCCCCCTTCCCCTCACCCCTCACCTCAATCCCGCAACCCCCCCCCCCCACCCCTCACCTCAATCCCGCAACCCCCACACCGCCACGGTTACGAAAGCCGCATGCGGTATAGCGTACAAACCGCCGGAGAAACACATAAATCGTTCCCTTAAGTGGCAAATGGAGATGCCACGAAGAAGGAGCGAGGTTACAACGGGTGCGCTACGAGGCTACGTAATTGGCTGGCGGGTCGGGTCGGGTACGCGTCGGGTCGGGTATAGGTCGGGTCGGGTGTCGGGGTAGAGTGACTATCTCTTTAATGATGTAATTAGCTATCTTATCTATCTGTCTCTCAATTTATATACCTATCTGTCTATCTATTTATGTGTATATTTTTATAACCTGGCCTTGGTTTAGTTATTTGACCCTAGGGCCACATTTATCCAGTCGAAACCGCAAGGTCACACGGGCCCTGGGGTCAGACAAGGTCACTGACGAAGGGGAAATGTGTATCTTTTTTAAATGGTAGCTAATCTTTCAAACGGAGATAATAAAGCTAATAAGTGATGGTGACTATGAAAGGATATTAATAAAGATAATGATAATGATACATAGCAATGATAATGATAAGAAAAAAAACAATAAAAAACATTATTCAATATATTCAGCAGCTACAGCATCGATATAATGATTCCATTGTTGATGGTGATTATTCGCTTGCAATTTTTGCAATGTTGGTCTTCGGCCATTTTCGTTATCCTTGTTTTTGCTTGTTCGTTATTTCATTTTTCTCCATTCTATTTTTTGAGTGTGTGTAAGAGTAAGTGTAAGTGTAAGCGTAAGTATACATGTACACGTGCGTATGCGTGTGCGTGTGCGTGTGCGTGTGCGTGTGCGTGTGCGTGTGCGTGTGCGTGTGCGTATGCGTATGCGTATGCGTATGCGTATGCGTGTGCGTGTGCGTATGCGTGTGAGTGTGCGTGTGCGTGTGCGTGTGCGTGTGCGTGTGCGTGTGCGTGTGCGTGTGCGTGAACGTGTACGTGTACGTGTACGTGAACGTGAACGTGTACGTATACGTGAACGTGTACATGTACGTGTACGTGTACGTGTACGTGTACGTGTGCGTGTGCGTGCGTCTGTGCGTGTGTGTGTATGCGTGCGTCTCTCGCCCACTCCCCGCTGGGCGCGTATCAGATTTCCCCTTTTCTCTCC
>NW_028234414.1:23907555-23942555 GCF_977035675.1 Penaeus japonicus
TGTATATATACATATACGAATTATGTATATATGTATATATATTTATTTATTTATATCTTTTCATATATAAATATATATACTTATACGTATATATATATATATATATATATATATATTTATATATATTTATATATGAATATATATACTTATATATATATATATATATATATATATTTATATCTATTTATATATGAATATATATACTTATAAATATATATATATGTATATATATATATATATATATATATTTATATATGAATATATATACTTATATATATATATATATATATATATATATATATATGTATGTATGTATGTATGTGTGTATGAATATATATATTGCTCTGTAGCTTTCAAAGATCCTAAACGGTTAGAAAGGTTAGAAAAGAGAGAAGGTGGGGAGGGGGTGGGAGAGCCGAGGAGGGGAGTGAGGGAGGGGGGGGGCAAAATGCGGTCGGAGGCGTAGCGCGGTTGTCTTCCCACGACCGTTACCGCTCCGAAAACGCCATGATCTCATGCCGTGGGCGTGTCTAGAAGCATGGGTGGAGCTAAGGGCCCATTTGCGCAAATACACTCTCTTTTTTTTCTTATTCTTCTTCTTTTATAACGAAAAGTTCCACAAACACACTTTAACTCGGTCTTCGTTTCCCACGCCCTCTGGTATTTTAAACCTTAATGCATACAGAAAGCAAAAGGGACATTAAGGTAAGAAAAAGATAAGGCTCGAACGGGGAAAGGAATTTTCTAAAGGCAAGGGAATAAATCACATAAGATTAAGAGAGAATGGAAGGTTGATATTAATACGCGAGATGATGAGCGTATTCATGCAACCACACATAAATCAACAGACGTACATACCAACACACAAACGCCTACAAAGATACCCACACACACACATACACATACACATACACATACACATACACATACACATACACATACACATACACATACACATACACATACACATACACATACACATACACATACACATACACATACACATACACATACACATACACATACACATACACATACACATATACACACACACACACACACACACACACACACACACACACACACACACACACACACACACACACACACACACACACACACACACACACACACACACACACACCAAAATATCCGATCATTATATCTGATGTTTGTGTCCATACAAGCTATCCTTCAGAGTAGCCTCAGGGATATGAGAGAGAGAGAGAGAGAGAGAGAGAGAGAGAGAGAGAGAGAGAGAGAGAGAGAGAGAGAGAGAGAGAGAGAGAGAGAGAGAGAGAGAGAGAGAGAGAGAGAGAGAGAGAGAGAGAGAGAGAGAGAGAGAGAGAGAGAGAGAGAGAGAGAGAGAGAGAGAGAGAGAGAGAGGAAAAAGAGGGAAAAAGAGGGAAAGAGAGGGAGAGAGAGAGAGAAGAGAGAGAGGGGGGAGGAAAGAGAGGGAGGAGGAGGAGAGTAGGGCAGAAGGGGGAGAGGGGGAGAGAGATAGGGAGGGAGAGGTGTCCTACAGAAATGATTACTTCAGGCCGTATGACGGGATCATGCCCATAGGCCTATGCGGCGTTAATATTAATGTGCTTTGGTACTTTGGGATTAAACGAGCCCGTGTTAATTAATCCACTTCGCTAAGCATAACCTCGGAATTTATCATTAAAGTAAAAAAATATAAAATAATTTGATCTGAGGCTGAAGACAGTGATGTCTAAATTCACTCTTGTACACGAAAATGTCCATTTTCTTTCTTGTACACAAAAAAAAATATTTCATACCCATACTTGTACGTGAACCATCTATCTATATTCTCATTCTTATACAAGAAAACACCTATTTCTATTCTTACTCTTGTACATGAAATATCTATTTTCATTTTCTTTCTTGTTCGTGAAACAATTTTTTTTTTCTTATTCTCGTTCTTAAATTATTGGTCTGTTTCAATTATTCGACGTTGGCCCAGTGTCAGCGAGGGCAACTCCCTATACCCTCCCATACCCCTGTGCCCTCTGGCTATAGTACCGAGCAGGGGTAGCCATTATCATGTTTTTGATGAATATTTTCAGTGTAATTATGAGAGCAGAGATAGAGGGTGGGGAGGGAAATTAGGGAATGAGGGAAGGAGGGAGGGAGGGAGGGAGGGAGGGAGGGAGGGTGGGTGGGGTGGGAGGGAGGGAGGGAGGGAGGAAGGGAGGGAGGGAGGGAGGGAGGGAGGGAGGGAGGGAGAGAGAGAGAGAAGAAAAGAAAAAGAAAGATGATCCGAAATGAAGCCTAGACAAGTTAAGGTTTCTACCCCACTCACACACACACACATACACAAATGCACGCCCATCCACACGCAATAGCAAATACACTCAACCGCCCCCCCTCCCCCCCCCCACACACACACCTCCTCCCCCTTTGTTCCTTAAGACTCTCCTTAAGGACTACTCCCCACCGAGTAAGCGTTGGGGAAGGAGACGGAGAGACCAACCCATTATGTGTCTCCGCTTTAATAACCCCAAGAGGAGCATAGCGCCGTTTTCGGGGTTGGAGACCGGCGGGGTGTCCGCGTCACCCCCCCCCACCCCCACCCCCCGCTGGAACACAACACCTGCGCGCGAGGACGGGCCTGTTTTTAATTCCGGGTCGCGTAAGAGTTGCGTTTTTTTTTATCGTGGTTTAGCAGTGTTGATTTGTTTTGTATATGTTTTTTTTTTCTTCACGCTTTCTTTATTTTTTTTTTATTCTTTGTTTAGATCTCTTCGATTCTTATTCTTCTGTTCTTTTTCTTATTTTTCCCTATCTTTTTTTCTTCTTCTTCTTCTTCTTCTTTACCCTAACTGCGCCGGCGCGTGTGGTCCGAGTGCGTCCGATAATTACGCCGGCGTGGCAGCCTACCGCAACTAATTTGACGGCCAGCAATACCTGTGGCCTGGAGGAGGGGGTGGGAGGCTGGGAAGGGGGGGGGGTGAAGTGAAAAGAGGGGGCGAAGCGAAAGGAGGGGGGTGAAGTGAAGAGGGGGTGAAGTGAAAGGGGGGGGGTGAAGTGAAAGGGGGGGGGTGAAGCGAATGGGGGAGTGAAGTGTAGGGCAATGAGAAGGTAGGGTGGAGTAGAAAGAAGAAGGGGAGGGAGAAGAGGAAGGGGAATAAATAGATAAAGGAAAGGTGGTGGTGTAGGAGGAGGAGGAAGAAGAAATTATATTCGCTTATTGGGATGACAACAGTTACAGTAACAACACATACACATAGGAAAAATAAATACATATTAACACATACTTTCACAGAAAGACACACATATTCACAAACTGACAAAACCAAAAACCCTTCGCTCTCACCCTCCCTCTTCCCTCCTCTCCTTCGTCCTCCCTCCTTCCCTCCTCTCCGTCCTCCCTCCTTCCCTCCTCTCCGTCCTCCCTCGTCCTCCCTCTTTTCCTCATCCTCCTTCATCCTCCCTCCTCTCCCCCCCCCCTCCTTCCCAATCTCCCGGGATTTCGATGAAAAGTTGAAAACCCAATTACTATCTCCGGGCAGCTTGTGGCCTCATGTCTCTTCATCTCAAGACAATGCGATTTGAACTTTCTTCATCTCCGTATTATTGCAAACCTATGAGATGCAACCGTGCAGTTTCCCCCTGTCTCTTTGCGAAGGAGAGAGAGAGAGATATTGAAAACAACAATGATATATGCAATTTCTCCTCTTCTTCCTTTTACGCGAAGGAGGAGAGACAATATACAATAACAAAACATTCTAATTTCCTCCCGTTTCTCTCTTTCTGCGAAGGAGAAAAAGAGAGAGAACACGATGAAGAAATATCACATATCTTCTGATTCTCCCTTTTACGAAAGAGAGAGAGAGAGAGAGAGAGAGAGAGAGAGAGAGAGAGAGAGAGAGAAAGAATATACGTTAACAAAACATTTTATGATTTCCATTCCTCCCTTATTCTACGTAGACTTAAGAAAAGGCACAAAATAATAATAATAAAAAAAAACTTTCCGGATATAGCAAGAGCTAAGGATAACTTTGACCAAACCTTGTAGGAATACATATACCTTTTTTCGTGTTTTTTTTTCTCGCTTTTTTTTCTTTTTTTTTCTTAAGTTCGGGAACGAATCAAAAAGTCATATTACAAAATCACTCGTAATTACCGAAAGAAAATGGGACAGGCTGATAAAAACTTTGAGTCTTATATAATTTCCTTTTATATCTTAAGTTTTCGCATTGCACATTTAACGGATAAAACATTCTTATTTTTCCTTAAGGTAAAATAATTTCATAAATAACACATTTTGGTTGTAGGACACATGGAAAAATGCAAACAAAAATAATTCTTACAACTAGAGAAAATGACAATAGGAAAGAGGGAGAGGGAGAGGGAGAGAGAGAGAGAGAGAGAGAGAGAGAGAGAGAGAGAGAGAGAGAGAGAGAGAGAGAGAGAGAGAGAGAGAGAGAGAGAGAGAGAGAGAGAGAGAGAGAGAGAGAGAGAAAAGGAATGAAAAAACAAGCAAATAAGAAAAATGTAATATATAAATAATGCAAAAGGGAGACAAACAGAAAGACAGAATAAGACAAGAAAAACAAGAAAAAAAAACAAATGACTATCAATCCTCTCGCCCCCCCCCCCCTGTCTCACACCCACGAAATGAACTCCCCCATCCCCCACCCCCCACCCCCACCCCCGATACCTGGGTCTTACGCATGACACCTCGGCCATATCTCCAACACCATCAGCTAGGTATCGGCTCGGTATCATCTTGGTATTCCTGGCCAGGTAACAGGTAACCCGAGAAATAGGATGGTAACACCTGAGTAACTCTCTGGGTTATTATCTCTCTTTCTTACTTTCTCTCTTTCTCTCTCTTTCTCTTTCTATCTCTCTCTTTCTCTATATATATCTTTCTTTCTCTCCCTTTCTCCTTTTCTCCCTTTATCTCTCTCTCTTTCTCTCTTTCTCCCTTTCTCCCTTTTTCTCTCTCTTTCACTTTCTCACGTTTTTTGATGGACGGGATGGCGAGAGGTGGGTGGGTCAAAACATTTTTTCCCTTTCTTTTCATTCTTAATTGTTTTTGTTATTTATTTCTGGTAGAAACTGTGAGAGAGGATTGTAGGTTTGTAGGATTTTTCAAAATGGACAGTGGGAAGAAAATTAATTGTATGTGTGTCTCGTTCTGAAAAAGGCCTAAAGACGTTACTTTTCGTTATATCCCAATTGCTAAAACATATATCTTTTAAAAATCAGCTTTCGAGCAAAGAAAAAAATGTATATGTGAGGTTAAGCCGTCCAAAGAAAGATGAAAAGCTAGCACCGCTGACCACTAAATAACGGAAAGAAAAAAATTCACCTCCGCCGCCGCCAAAATTCCGACGAAACAACGAAAACACGAGAAGCGCATTTCCCAAACGAGAAAAAAATAATACACAGGTAGTCTTCCGACCTACCTAAGTGGTCTTAAAAGCTACGCGAAGAAGAAGAAAAAAATGAGAGAGTGAGTGAGAAAAAAATAACATAGGTTCGTATCGATAATAACGCGAGATAAGTAAGATAACAAGATGACTAATGGTAAGCTTAAAGATAACCGTTGACTGGACAGGCGGTATTTACCAGTTGTCAAGATTAGGCTCGCTCAGTCCCTTCGCAAGGCCGCTTTGGGGAGGGATTAAGGGGGGAGGGGGGATGAGGGAGGGGAGAGGGGGGAGGGAGGGTTCTGTGGCGTCTTCTTTGCGTTCTCTCTGATCGCTGACCGAGGGCGCTCGCGTTCTCTCGGGTCTTTGGTGGTCTCGGGTTGGTTTTTCTTCTGTTCTCTCGCTTTCTGTCTTTCTTTTTCTTTTCTTTTTCCCCCTTGGTGTTTTTCTTTATGTCTGACTTCTTTTATTTAGCTTGTGTGTTTTTTATTCTTTTTACATTCTCTCTCTCTCTCTCTCTCTCTCTCTCTCCCTCCCTCCCTCCCTCCCTCTCTCTCTCTCCTTCTCTCTCTGTCTCTCCTTCTCTCTCTCTCTCTCTCTCTCTCTCTCTCCTCTCTCTCTCTCTCCCCTCTCTCTCTCCTCTCTCCCTCTCCCTCTCCCTCTCCCTCTCCCCCTCCCCTCCCTCTCCTCTCTCCTCTACTCCTCTCTCCTCTCCCTCTCTCTCTCCCTCTCCCTCTCTCTCTCTCTCTCTCTCTCTCTCTCTTTCTCCCTCTCCCTCTCCCTCTCCCTCTCCCTCTTAAACCAGTCTCCCACGCCGACAGTTTTGTGAGCACTGATGAGTTTATTGGCACAAAGCCCAGCGCCGCAATAAACCATACCGACCATAGGGACAATGGCTGGCCTGTACCTTAAAACAAACTTCGTAATAAAACATTTTCAGTTCGGTAGGCAAATGGCGAGAGAGAGAGAGAGAGAGAGAGAGAGAGAGAGAGAGAGAGAGAGAGAGAGAGAGAGAGAGAGAGAGAGAGAGAGAGAGAGAGAGAGAGAGAGAGAGAGAGAGAGGGAAGGAGAGAGAGAGAGAGATAGATAAATAGATAGAGAGAGAGAGAGAGAAAGAGTAAGAAAGAGCAGGAGAGAAAGAAAACGGAAAATGAGGAACGAAGGGAAGCGAGCAATAAGAAATGGATTTGTATTTTGTCAGATTCGGTCTCTTTTTATGAGGGTGTTACTACAATAAAAATCATGAAGCCCTGGTGACAGATTCGAATCCAGGCGATGCAGCGATGTATGTCCACAACGCGTTCCATGAATAATAAACACCTGATCGTGTTTTCGTGTTGGTTGGACCGTTATTCTGTGCTGCTTATTTGTACGGGCGGGTGTGTTCCATTTTTATTTTCTTTTGTTTTGTTGTTTTGTAGAATACTTACATGCTAAGAATTATTACCTAATTTGAATAACTGTTTCATATATCTACGTCAGGAAGTATTCTATCACAGAAAGCTATTTCGAACTCAAATGTAACTTCCAGTGTAAAAATAACTCCCTTTCTATCATAGCTTCCATATTACACATTATCCTTTCCTCCCTTCCTCCCTTCCTCCTTTCTCAGAGCCTCACACGCATTCCAGAAATTCCATACACATTGACTCCACGATTCTAGGGAACAACTCTGAGCCATATACAGTGATGTTGGAGAAGCGTATATTAAACCATAAACCGCCATTCCCCTTTTTGGCGGCAAAGTTACAAAAGGGATATATTTATATGGCGTTTAAGTTTGTCTCCTGAATATCGCTTTAAACTTTTTTTTTTTTTTTTTTTTTTTTTGCTTTGAACTTTTTTTTACGTTGAGGTTTCGTTAAGGAATACTGTGTAGGATTTTTATTTTTGATTGGAGAAGAGATAGATAATTGTACGATTATTTGCTCTTCTGAAAACGATGGAGATGTAAACAAAGGGATGCGTGTGTACGATAATGCAAAAAAATGGAAATGAAATTACTATCTAGCTTGTTCCTTTTCTTTCTCTTCTTTCTCTATCACTACGTATCTTTCCTCACCCAAACATAAAACCATATACATCGCAAAAAAATATATAAATAAATAAAAAAATAAATAAAGAAATACTTCAACCTCCACATACTCTTCCAAGAAAGACAACATTTCCGGAGGAAAAATTCTTCCAACACACACACACACACACACACACACACACACACACACACACACACACACACACACACACACACACACACACACACACACACACACACACACACACACACACACACACACACACACACACACACACCGTCTGTCCTCCACTTCAGCCAGTTGCCGAAAACCAGCTGTTGTGAGGAAAATTATGGATGGCTCTGTCGTAAAAGTTTTTCCCGGTCAAGGCTAGCGAAGCAAGATGGGAGAGCAACTTTGGACTTTATTGTTATTACACCGAGTAGTTTTCTGTTTGTGAGTGGCATTGTGTGTGAGGTGGGCGGGTGGGCATGTGTTTGTGTGGGTATGTGTTTGTGTGGGTTTGTGCTAGTGCTTCTGTGTTTGTGCTTGAGGGAATGTGAGTGAGCGTCAGAGTGTGTGTGTGTGTGTGTGTGTGTGTGTGTGTGTGTGTGTGTGTGTGTGTGTGTGTGTGTGTGTGTGTGTGTGTGTGTGTGTGTGTGTGTGTGTGTGTGTGTGTGTGTGTGAGTGTGAGTGTGAGCGTCAGTGTGTGTGTGAAAATTTACATACGTGTTTATCCCAAGTGTCTAATTACATGCTTTCACATAAACAATAATTTGCCCAAGCGTTGACATATACCGTACACAATCCCCCTAGGCCCCTAGCACTACCTTTCCCCTCCCCCTCCCCCCATTGCCCCCAAACCCCCACCCCCTCACTACCCATACATCACAAAGCCCACCGCACTCTGCAAACAACCCCCCTAACCAAATAACAACAACAACAAAAACAAACCAATAAATACCCATGGACGAAGATGGCTATCTCATTTGCATATACGGTGCCCTGTGTATGCCCTCCATTACCGTCTAATGACGCAACAACCTCTGCCTTTGCCGCGAAATATTCATATCATATTTTCGGTAAACAAAACCTTGGCCACAGTAACACCAGAGTCTCCCTTTCCCTATGTTGTTTACAAGGTGTGGATGAGAGTGGGTCTTTGAGGTGGTTGGATGTGGATGAGAGTGGGTCTTTGAGAGTGGTTGGATGTGGATAAGAGTGGGTCTTTGAGGTGGATGCATGTGAATGAGGTGGAATCTATTCGTGTGGGAAGAAATGATGGATGTGGATGGATAAGGATGATGTGGAGGTCTGCAGTGGATACAAGTGGATGAAATCCTATAACTATCCTAGTGAAGGGAAATGATGGATGTGAATATCTAAAGTAGATACAAGTGGATGAGGTGTAAGAATGTGGATGAAAAAATATACCTGAAAGACCCGCACAGAAGTAGTTGAAGCATGTGGACAAAAGTAGATCCAAAAATTAGATGAAATGGACTAAATAGAAAACGAAACAAAAGAAAAAAAACGTTTGGTGGCAAATGGACAAGGGAAACGTAGCGAGAAAGGAATTTAGGAGTTCAAGGATTAGCAAGGATCTGGCGATGTCTGGAGGATGAGCTCTGTCGCCGGGCCTGGAGGGATGAGGCTGACACGTGAAGTAGGAGGGCGGGGAAGAGGACAAGGAGGAGGACAAGGAGGAGGAAGAGGGGAGGGAAGAGGAGGAGGAGGAGGAGGAGGAGGAGGAAGAGGGGAAGAAGAAGAAAAAGTAGAAGGAGCTGAAGCAGAAGGGCTGTAGACGAAGAGGAGAAAAATAAGAAAAGGAAAAGCGAAAAAGGACGATAAAAAGAGGAAAAGGAAGACGAGGAGGATGAGGACGAGAGAGGGTTAAGATTAAAGCCTAACTTCGGCCTGGAAATACCTCAGGATCAAAGGTCTTTGAAGAAGTTGGAGAAGTTAGACGAAGTTAGAACGCGCAGAATCCAGCAAGAAGGTATAGATAGATAGCTAAGTAGATCGATATGTAAATAGATGTACGTTGGTTCGACTGATGGATTCCCAAGAAGACGTTATAAATAGAAGAATTCGAAGTGTGGATGAAAGCACATGGATGAACGGCTGTATAGGAGGGGGGAATTCTTCTCTCTCTCTCTCTTTCTAGTCATATTCCTTTCTTGTATCCTTTCTCTTTCCCCTTTTTTTATAGTTCTCTTTCTATTGTTCGCTTTCTCTCTCTCTCTCTATCTCTATCTCTATCTCTATCTCTATCTCTATCTCTCTCTCTCTCTCTCTCTCTCACTAGAAAGAGACATTTTTTAAGAACAAGAACAAGAAGAGGAAGAGTGAGAAGAAGAGGAGCAGTAGAAGGAGGAGGAAGAGAACGAATTTAGGGAAGTAAAGAGAGAGCGAAAGGGAAAGAAAGGAAGAGAGAGAAGAAGGGCGAGTGAGGAAGAAGAGAAGGCTGGATAAAAGAAAAGCTAAAATAAAAGAGCGAGATAGACAGAACAAGGCGTGAAGAAGGGAAAGAACAGAAAAGAAGGAACAAAAGCACGTCGAGAAAGAAAGGAGGAGGGAGAGCGGGAGAGAGGGAGAGAGGGAGAGAGGGAGAGAGGGAGGACAGAGGGAGGGGCCCAGTGACAGCAAAATCACAGGGAGGGGATGGAACCCAGTTATAAACAATCACGGGACGGCTATATTACAGAGGGGGTTTAGGGACGCAAGCGGAATAGAAAGGGATAGTTGAATAGGACAGGCAATTACGTTAATGGATAGATGGAAAGCTAAAAGGTGGATAAAAGTGGGTTAGGTGATATGAACGAGGGAGAGCTTTTGGAGAAATAGAAAGGCGGAAAATAAAACAAAATGGACCAAAAATAGATTGCTATTTTTAGAAAAGAGATGTCAAAGAGAAGGGAGGGAGAGGGAGAGAGGGAGAGGGAGAGAGAGAGGGAGAGGGAGAGAGAGAGAGAGAGAGAGAGAGAGAGAGAGAGAGAGAGAGAGAGAGAGAGAGAGAGAGAGAGAGAGAGAGAGAGAGAGAGAGAGAGAGAGAGAGAGAGGGGGGGGGGAGAAGACAACGGAATTTCAAAGTGAAGTGAACCAAAGAGAGGAGACCGTTGTGTTGAGAGGAGGGGGGGGGGAGGAGGAGAGAAGGGCAGGCAATGATGGTGGGGTAGGGGGTGGGGGTAGGAGGCTGGAGGGGGGGGGTAGATTTTAAACATGCTAACTAACCTCACCAATAGACGGTAAACTGACATCTGGCGGTCGTGTTGTAAGAATGACGCACATAATAGCTTCTTCATTTTTTTTCTTATTTTGTTTTTATTCTTTATCTTTTTTTCTGTTTGTTTTTCTGTTTTAACGATTCATTGTCGAAAGACTTTTTTTTGTAATGTTTGGTAATCTGGATTTTTTTTTTTTTTTCATTTCCTTTTTCTATTGCGGTTTTTCTTTTTTTTTCAAAATCGAATATTCTTTGGAAGTGCGTTCTAACAGTAATGTTATAATTGAAGTAAAATAATAAGTCATCATCACCATCACCACTATCACCGTCATCCTCATCCTCATCACCACCACCATTATCACCATCAACGTCATCCTCATCATCATCATCACCATCATCATCATTGTAAACACCGAAATCTTCTCACAAATAACATTAACCCAATCACCGAGTAAAGTCAATTAATCAAATACAGACTGAATCAAACCATCACCTCTAAATAAAGCCAATTTTTAATAAGCATTAAATTCTTAAGTACCATTTATTTATCTAAGTACTCCTTCGTGATCTAACTGACATGACCTGACCTTATAATAACAGGAATTAATATGACAGTGTTAATGAGCAGTCGGCAACTGTCCGGCCTGACTAGAGGCGAAACAAAGTTACTACTAATATCTTTTCATCAATCGAGGTCATGTCAGAATATGAGGTCAAAGGTCACAACTCCCGTCATTATTAGGAAGTTAATTGGAGGCTTTATTACGTAGACACTAATTAGTTCAGTTTCGTTTTTTTTTTTTTTTTGAAAATGGGTAGTTAGAGAATCTCTCAAAAAGGAACTTTGGAATTTTGTCTTTCATATTTATTTACGAGATTCAATTTACATATTTTACACAATCACATTCATATTTACAACTAAATGCCTATAAGCATCCAGGAAATCGTCATTATCACAGATAAGTTTTTTTTTACATATCTACAACTAAAGCATGAATCGTTTACTTAGATCATTTAAGAAACTAAATCGTTAATTTGTACATAATAGCAAAAATAAAAATAGGAACGACCGCCCCATATGCACAGTGGGCGGTTCTTGTGCGCTAATTAAGTAATATATTTTTCACTCATCAGTCTCTCGTGGCAGTTGACAGGACCCGTAACTGCTGTCATGAATGAGTGACGTGACCTCCCTTTCTCTGGCTTTCTCTTTCTCTCTCTTTCTCTTTCTCTTTCTCTCTTTCTATTATTTTCTTTTTTCTCTCTTTCTCTGCCTCACACTCATACACTCTCACACACTCCCACACACTCACTCTCACACTCTCACACTCACACACTCACTCCCACACACTCACTCCCACACACTCACTCCCACACACTCACTCCCACACACTCACTCTCACACACTCACTCCCACACACTCACTCCCACACACTCACTCTCACACACTCACTCTCACACTCTCACATACACTCTCACATACACTCTCACATACTCACATTCACTCACCCACACTCACTCCCCCACCCCCATCCGTGTCAAAACGAGGTGATTCGCGAGGGGAAGACACTAAGGACTGCGGCGGGGGCGGCGGGGGCGGCGGAGGTCAAGGTCAGGTCATCATCCGGGTTCTGACGGGCGTTTGCGCGTTCGAAAGTGAGGGAGAGACACTGGCGCTGGTTACGGCACGCGGCGGCGGCGGAGGCGGCGGCGAGGATGGCTTTAAGGGAGACACGGAGAGGATTTTTCAGTTGGGGGGCAAAGCGGGGTATTCCGAGGTCGACATAGTGCTCTACTGTATTTCACATTGCATTGCATTGCATTTCATTTCATTTTGTTTTTCTAAAGGTTACACTGGAGTGGTTTTAAAGTTTGCGTTCTCTAATCACATCGATTCCTATTCCACTTTTCATCGCGTTCACAGATCGTACAGACACCTTTCCCACAGACAGACGCGAATGGGACACGTTAGGAAACAAGAAGAGAAACAAGTTCAAGCGTACTCACCCTTTCCTGCAAGCACGTCCCTGGCCCGGTACTTCTTGCTGACCTTCTTGGTGGTGGAGCCCTTCCGCGCCCGCGCCCTCAGGCTCCCCTCGAAAGGGGAACCTGACCGCAGTCCGTTTTTTGAATGGCTCCTGCTTCGGCTGCCCCTGGAGGAGGAGCGGGGGCGACTCGGGGCCGGGGAGAGCGTCAGGCTCGAGGAGTTGGCCGAGGAGCGCCGCAGGTGGTGCCGACGGGGGGTGTAGCCCGACGGCAGGTCGCGGGGATCGATGTCCCTCTCGAGGAAGGTGATGCTCTCGTACACGCTGTCGGGGGGGAGCTGGAACTTGGACGTGTCGTCAAGGTCGTCCTGCTGATGGCGGTGGAAGTCGTTCGTGTCTTCCAGGCCGACGGTGTCGTTGGGGCGGTCGTTGTCGTAGTGTCTGAGGGTGTGGTGTGGGCGCGCGGGGAGCGGGGGCGGGGTCGGCGAGGGAGAGTTGTTCTGTGGAAACAGAAGGATAAATGTTAGTTACTTACACGTACTACAAAATATATGTGACATCGCATTGCAGTGAAAGCAGAAAATGAGTAATTTAATTTTCACTAGATTCGCATTAATTAACTTCACAGAGAAACGCTGATTATTCCACCACCTACCTGGACTACCTCGCGACTCTTCTTCCCTCTCTTGACGGCCCTGGGGGTCCTGTGGGAGCGCGTGCCCAGGGGCGCCCCGGTGTCCAGGTTCTTCTCCAAGGTGCCCTGGTACTTCCTGGGCGTGGAGTGCTG
This sequence comes from Penaeus japonicus, assembly GCF_977035675.1. Taxonomy (NCBI): domain Eukaryota; kingdom Metazoa; phylum Arthropoda; class Malacostraca; order Decapoda; family Penaeidae; genus Penaeus; species Penaeus japonicus. The sequence continues at coordinate 23,920,956 of NW_028234414.1, forward strand.
GTTCTTGGTGCTCTGCCTCCAGATCCGCGAAGGCGTGATGGGCGAGCGAGCCACCTTGGCGCCCTTCTTGCCCCTGGGCGTCTTGCAGGAGGCGCCGAACTCGAGGCTCCTCCTGGCCACGGGGGAGTCGCTCTTCCTCGAGGCCGTGGACTGGGTCACCCACGAGTCGGACTCGTCGCCGGGGATGGTGCAGTACTCGTGGTCGAGGAACTTCTGGTGGTCCAGGATGTCGTCGTCGTCGTCGTCGTCCTCGGGCAAGGGGTTCGGCGGCGGGACGATGGGCGGCCGCGGCGCGAAGTCCCTGGCGGGTTTCACTGGGATGGGCGTGAGGTAGGTGCTCTCGTGTGTCTTTCCGGCCAAGCAGTTGTTGGCGCTGATCTGCTTGGCCTGTAACGTCTTAATGTCCGGCGACTCGTAGCACGGGTTGCTCTGGAGCCAGATGTTCGCTAGCGGCTTCCGGTTGTTGTTGTTGTTGTTGTTCTGGCACACGACCTTCGCGATGCGAGAGTTCCGCATGTTTTCTTTTTCGCACATCACTTTTTGGCGCACTTCGTAATTCAGGTTTCTCATCTTGCTCGGTTCTGGCGAGTGATACATAGGATTCCCCACATACCAAACATTATTGCGTTCGTCGCCCTCATTCTTTATAGCGTGAGGTCTCACAAATTTCATTTCCTTCTTAACATCAGGGCTGAGGTACATGGGGTTGTCCACGAACATGAAGATTCCCACTTTGGGAGCCACGGGGGCGTCAGCAGGCGCCGTCGTGGCAGCAGTGGGGGCGCCCTTCCCCTTCTTGCTGCGGAACGACTTCCTCAGCCTCGCCAACATCTTCTCCTCCGACACTTGTTTGATCTTCTCGACCAGTCTCGGGCTGAGGAACACGTTGTCAGCGGCGTCGCTGTCGAGTGTGCACAGGCTGATGGAGTCCGCCACGGAGTCGGGGGAGGGAGGAGCTTCGCTCAGCTCTTCGTCGAGGTCCTGGTGGTCGAAGGTCGAGTACTCGTCCAACAGAGCTTCCATAGACCAATCGGCGCTCACGGAATCCTCGGGCTCGTCCTCTACCAGTGGCTGCGCATTATCCTGTAACATGCGCTGCAGGCGATACGAGCTTTCCTCCCGACGCCTCTGTTGCCGCGCCGTCAGCGGATCCTTGAAGCTGCCGTCCTGAGACTCGGAGTCGCCACAACCACTAATGCACTGACTCAGGTCCGGACGAGCACTGTCCTCACTGGATGACGGCCCGAGAGGCACTGAGAAGCAGGCACCCTCGTGCCCCACGGCCAGATGCAGCCCACCGCTCATCTCCACCGGAAGTGGTGGTGTCGGGTTTCTGTTCGGGGAGAGGTGGTGAGTCGGGCTGGGGTGGGCAGCGGCGGGCGAGGGCTGGTGGTGCTGGGACGCCGGCGAGGACGCAAGTGAGCCCGTCACACCGGCCGGGCTGTCCGCATGCCCACCTGCCTTACCTGACCCTTTTGTGGCCCACCCCCCGCCTCGCTCCTCCCCCTCGTCCTCCTCCTCCCCACAGCCGTCCCCCCACCATTGTCCCGATTGTTCACTTGTGTTGGGGCTCGTTTGCTCGCCATTGACGTCCAGGCCGCGGAAGCCCCGGGAATCGCATCTCGATTCAGGGTCCTTTAAGATTTCCGCCATCGACTCCATGAGGGGCACGTTGGGCAGCGGCGAGAGCGGGGCCGCGACCGACGAGCTCAGACACTGGAGCGACTTGGACTTTTTGAGCGCCGAGTCGCAGTGGTCGGACACTTCCATCCCCCAAAGGGAGGTGTCGTCGCTGAACTCGATCTTGGAAAGTCTACGGGAAATGTCCTCCAGGCCAGCCACGGAATGGCGGCGAGATGCGGACGTGTCTAGGGTGGCGTTGCGATTTGGTGTCGAGACTTTGGTTGATTCGGAAAATAAATTCCTTCCTACAGCGCTCAATAACATTTTACTTACATCGGCACTTTTGCTCTTCAGCGTGTCGAAGTACTGCTTGGGACTAAGACAAAAGGAGTCTAAGTGCGAACACGAAATGCTAGACATTGTTTGCTGCAATGATGGCGGCTTTATCTGATGAAACATATCGTCAATGGAGGCTTCAGTAATAAAACTAGATTGCCCTGCATAGCTTCTACGAGAAAAGGGTCCGTCTTTGAGAAAACTTTCAAGAAAACGAGGATCAGTGATGTCGTGGGAAACGTTAGAAAAAATGGTTGAGTTTCTGCTCGCTTCCACGTTTTCTTTGGTTAGCTTAGCCTGTCCGTTTTCTTTGAATGAGTGCAGATCCTCCATGCTGAGAGGCGTACAGGGTTCCTCAAGTAAACTGTCACTTCGCGGAGTCTGTGGGCTTCTCGGGGCGCTCATCGGACTTACCAACGGCGTAGTGATGCCCTCGGAGACACCGCTGTCAGGGTTATCACTACTCGATGTGTTATGCCCACGAGGAGTCGAACCCTCGATACTGGCGTCTTCAGATGATTTGTTTATGGGGCCATCGTCGTCATCAAAACTAAATTCGATCGCCATACTGTGTCGTAGTTTACGCTTTTTCGCAGACTGGGTCAGCTCCTCCTCCTGGCGAGTGTTTTCGTAGATGACAGGAAGGTGCGATTCGGATTTCTGTTTGGTTGAAACTTTCGATTTCGACTTGCTCTTCGCGTTGCTCGAACTCTGGCTGGACTTGCACTTTCTCGGGGGCGGTGGAGGAGGAGGTCTCAGATTATGCAAGGGTATGGTAGGCTCGGTATGTTTCTCGGAGTAATTAATGTGGACGTGCTGGCCCGTGCTCTTGTAGACCTTCGTCGGCTTCGTCTCGTGACCGGAGTGAACTTCAGCGTCCTGGCAACCTTCCGCCATCTTGCACGGCTTTTTGGAGGGTTGCGACGCGATGTAGAGTCCGTACTGTGGCATGGGGTGCTGCCTGTCGTTGGGGGACTTGCCGAAGCGAGCTATGAGGTCGTTGGAGATCTTGATGGCCACGGGTTTGTGGATGTCCTTCTGGGGTTCCGAAGTGAAGGCGCAAGTGTCGTCCAGCTCGCTCTGGTCGTCGAAGTTCGGGGGATCCGGAAGGGGACGACTGCGGTCCAACGATTTCTTGAGCACGTTCTTGATCTCCGTCATGGGCAGGTAAAGCATGTTTTCGTACAGGTGGTCGTGCATGTGCACAGGTGTCTTGTTCGGGTCAGGGGAGATTCTCACGTGGAGGGAGGAGTACAGGTGTTCGTCGTCCCATTCTTCGACGTCCTCCAGCTTGCAGTGAGCTCGCAAATCCTTCATGGACATGTAGATGGCGTTGTCGTAGGAGTTCTGGCTCTTCCTCGAGCTGATGCTGGAACCGGAGATGCTCTTGGACTTCTTGGAGGTTATACTCGAGCCGGAGGTGTCAGCGCTGCCGACCTTTTCATAGATGGGCTCCTCCTTGGCCCTCTCGCGACTGGCCCTCCGCCCCTCGACCCTCTGGCTGTCCTGCCGACCTCTCTCCTCCGCCTGCTCTTCGCCCTCTTTTCTCCGGTCGCGGCTGTACCTCGGGAGCCTCACCCTCTCGCGCGAGCCGTCCCTCTTCCTCTCGTGGCTCGACGATCTCCCCCTCCGCGCCTTCTGGATCTCCCACACGCCCCTGAAGGAGGATTCCGTCGGGATGTCGGCGATGGAGTGCCTCTTGAAGGCGTTGCTGGTGGAGGAGGTGGAGGAGGAAGAGGACACAGACGTCCCTCGAACCTCATGAAGGCGAGACTGACTCTGCCCTTCCGCCATGCCTCGGTAGCTGCTGCTGGTGGTGAGGGTGGTCGTGGTGGTGGTGGCGGAGGCGACGGCGACGGTCGTGCTGGGGAAGGAGATAGTGCTCCCCGCTAGGAGGAGGCTGGAGCTCACGCCCGCCATGGGACGCGATCTCGAAGAGGAACGAGATCTACAGAATGGGAAGAAAAGGGAAAAGAAAGAGGAAACAATTAGAATTCGTAAATGATACAACCTTCAATCTTATTTTCGTCTCATTAAAAAAGAGAGGCAAAGCTATGAAAAAAAGGCCATTAACCCCGAACAAAGTTAACCACAATTCGCCACACCCAGCGCTGTAGGCCTACCTGGATCTAGAGGAAGAGCTCGAGCGATGGCGATGCCCGCGCAGGAGGTTGGCCTGGGAGGCGGTGGCGCCCAAGGGCTCTGGGCGGGGCAGGTGGGCGTGGCCAAGGGCTGCAGTCTTGAAAGAGAGGGAGGGAAGGGGCTGTTAGGATGCTTTGGACGACGCAGAGGGTAGACATAGGAAAGGCGAGAGTGTAAGAAGACGTTGGGATTCAAATCGGCTAATTCATATTGGATGATGCTTATATGAACAACAATAATGATAATAATACTATCAAGAATGAGAAAAATGGTAATGATCATAATAATAGTTATAGTAACCATCATTATTATCAGCATCACTCTCAACATTATCATTATCAGAACAAGACTAATAGCATTAACACTCACTTGGAATTGTGCCTCTGCAGGATAACTATGTTGGTGATGGTGATGAACATGACGCGAGGAAGGAGCGAACTGTTGGAGATAAGGAGGTAACTCCGTGTGATGATGGTGGTGATGGTGCTGAGGTTGAGGCTGAGGATGCTGCTGTTGGTGATGGTGATGATGATGGTGGTGATGTGCGTGGTGGAGATGCGAGGCTGAGATCTGTTGGAGATGCTTCCTCAGATCGCTGTAGTCGCCGTTGGAGATGTCGATGAGTGGTTTGCGGCGAGGGTCATGAGGGCCCGTGGTGGAGACGACCTGGGGGCGGGGCTGAAGGGCGGCCGGCGTGTGGTCGAGTTTCATGTACACGCTGCCGGTGTCGCTGTCGGTCACCTCGCCGGAGAAGAGGCGAAGCGGGTCCAGCGGGTTACATCTGAGTAGGGAGAGACGAAGAAAAAAAAATAGAATAAAGAAAATGCGAAAATATAAACATATAGATGGGAACGACTTATATAAAAAATTTTGCTTTCTGCATTTAAAAGCATCCGAAAGATTACCTTATGTGTTTGTGATGTCGTTTTCTTTTCTTTTCTTCTTCGTTGTGCGCGGAAGACATCCACTTCTTGAAAATAGATTCGTTTTCCTTCCCTTGACTGAGTTTCCCGTTCTCACGACAGAGCTCATCTCCGTTTTCTTTGGATGTTCCCAGGATTCTCGAGGTAGACCGAACCTGGGCCACTTTTACCTATGGAAAACGTGATGAAAAATTATCTAATGACCTAACACCAAGTATCAAGATGGAAACGAGTTTGGATTATAATAAATGAATAACCAAAAGCATAAAATAAAGTAAGGATATCACTCATTCCCGTCCATATTCATCCATTTTGATTTTGAAAAAAATTAATAGTCATCCCTAAATCTAATCCATACACCATATTCCCCCATTTTCTCTAAATAAACACATGGAATAAATAAACAAATATCATAGTCCTACCTGATTTTCCATCCAGCATTTGTTGGAGTCCTTGAGGTTGAGCCTAACCTCCGCTTCTCGCACCTGGTACCTTACTTCGGGCGGAGGAGGAGTGGGGGCGTCACTGGGGTTTCGGAGTGTCCACTTTAACATCCTGACGGAGGGCTGCGGGGGAAGGAAAGAATTTGGTGTTAATTCATATGAATATGAAATATTTGATGTGAAAATTAATAGTGTCACGATTTTATATTCAAATATATACATACATATATACATACATTATATATATACATATATATGTATATATATATATATGTATGTATGTATGTATGTATGTATGTATGTATATCTATCTATCTATATATATATATATTTATATATGTATATATATGTATATATATGTATATATATGTATATATATATATATATATATATATATATATATATATATATATATATATATATATATATATATATATATAACACCATTGGCAAGGATGTGTAATCATTCGTTAATATACAAATAGGTCACACGCACTCAGCATTTTACCATTTTCCATTATAATTTTCCCCTTAACCATCACAACTTAAATTCAATTTCAATACCTTGAACGATACTCTCTTTAATGCGTAACCCTGAAAAAAGGTATATATTCTCCCGTCCGTAACCCTGAATTATTTACCAATCCGTCATTTTCTACTGACGTATATTGACATCTTGTCCTATAACACGGCCTTCTGTAAAGCACCCGAGGCGATTTGATGTCATAAAACATTTGGAATGAAAAGAATAACAATTAAATGGATAGGAGAAGAAATAGCCTGTCCTCAGGGAGAAATAAATAATGGATGGAGGAATCTTGGTGGTTTATTGTACAAGGGAAGTAGCGATGTTGTTTTGTTTTTCTTTCGTGTTGAAGTCGATAGTGTTAACTTACTGAATACTGATAAGCGAGTGATATATGATGGCTACATGATAACCATCCATCAGTTTAGATGTAGAAGAACGATTCATCATATACTAAATACAAAGAGAGGCAACAAGAATATTGCAATATCTTTGTCTCCAAATCAAACAGCAACACACAGACAGACAGACAGACAGACAGACAGACAGACAGACAGACAGACAGACAGACAGACAGACAGACAGACAGACAGACAGACAGACAGACAGACAGACACACACACACACACACACACACACACACACACACACACACACACACACACACACACACACACACACAGGAAACAATTACAGAAGCTCGTACTCGTCACGACCACACAATAGACTAGTAAATACAAGAGCCATCAGCGAGACCATCTTCACCACCTTTCGCAACGAGTCGCTTACAATACACACTTTCACGTCTTAAGAGGGGGGAGGGGGACGAAAAAGTGGGGGGGGGGTATGATGGTTAGGGTGTAGGTAAGATTGAAAGAAGGGTGGAGGAGGAGAGGGAAATGAGAAACAAAAGATGGTGATTTTAAGTAGGAACAAGTTGAGAGGAGAGGCCATAGAAAATGGGAAGAAACAGCCCAAAAAGTTAAAGAAAACGGATTGAAAATGAAAAATACTCGAACGTATTGCTTTCCACACACCATTTTCGCGCCTTTCCTTACTCGAGCACCTTTCCTCAAGCATTTCAGAATCTCTCACGCTTCCATGCACTAAAATCCTATGAATATGGATGTCCGTCAGCCATCCTTTTTACTCATTTCGTATTTTTTCGCGTTTCATCTGTGAAAAAGTCATGAATATGTAAGATGAGGTCTTTCCCTCTCTCTCTCTCTCTCTCTCTCTCTCTCTCTCTCTCTCTCTCTCTCTCTCTCTCTCTCTCTCTCTCTCTCTCTCATATCCTATGTATCAACACAATACCTTCACTCGATCACATGACCAGTCTATGTAAATCTCGAAGTTCCTTTTCACAAACTTCCCTACAAGACGAAAGGTGTAATTTGGTAGCCGATGGTAGCCGACGTCTCAGGGGCACTGAAGGGTATTGTAGGGAGCCAATGTATTGCGGGCTATTGTATTCCGGGACAAAAATACGTAGCACCCACGTCCCTACCCCCCCCCCCCACTCACCCCTTCTCCTGTTTAGTAAAAAATGGCCGTTGAGGTAGCGATCTTAGTAGACAGGAGGCCAGAGGATATGTGATTGCTACCGCCGTGTTGAAAGGTAAGGTGAGAAATTGCCATGAATATGTAAATAATGGTTGGAATAATCAAGGGGTGGAGGGTGTATAATCAACACGCTTTTTAGAAGGGATGGGGGTTGGGAGGATAGGGCTGTGGGGGAGGGTGGTGTGTGTGTGTGTGTGTGTGTGTGTGTGTGTGTGTGTGTGATAGAGAGAGAGAGAGAAAGAGAGAGGTAGAGACAGACACAGATTAACAAAAAGACAAAATGAGACACCGTAGCACCCGATCTCGAACCCAAAATCCTATCCCTAGTGAAATCAAGGCCACCCTGCTCGCAAAAAGAAAAATCAAAATCATCTCACAACGCAAAGATGACAATCAAAGGCACATTCTTAGCGACTTCGAAAGTCAGCCATCAGATCACGTCAACATTTTAAAGGCCTTCCGTCGCGATCTTCCGATTCGAAACGCTGACGCAATGCCTTTCAGAGAACAAAGAATGATAACATCCTCCTAGAGAACCTCCAACCCCTATCACCTCCGAGCTCTTCCCTGGAGATGTATGCAAATGACATTTAAAAAAAAATAAAAAAAAATATGAGACCTTTCAACCCCCCCCCCCCCTCCCAAAAAAAAAAAATGGCTTATGACTCCAAGACGTTTCATATCGAAAGTGAAAGGTAGAATTTGTCAAAATTACCCGAAATACAATCCTCACGTATTAACAAAGGGGGTGACCTGATTGACCTGGAAGAAGCGCGAAGATTCCACGTAAAAGGAAATGCGAAATTACGTGTCCGCAATTCATGGGCTTCGTTGACTTCGTTGGGTGTCTTTGTTTGTTTTGTTTTATTGTTTTTTTAACTGTGGCTTTTGTTGTTTTTTTAGGTGGAAACATTATCTTTGATATAAAACTACTAAAACAAATGTTACGCTGTAAGTTATCTAATATACTTCTTTTATTTAAGTTATCTAAAGATGAAAGATGAAATTCTATGGAGTCAATGATGGTGATAGTGATTTTTTTAATCGGCTTACACATCCATAAATAAGAAAAAAAACATTATCTCATTCCCTAACTCTACACACACAATATGGTGATGATGACGACGAGGATGATGAATAGACAAATAAAATATAAAACCCGAGAAATAAATCGAGAATAAAGATAATGATCAAGAAGAAGAAAGAAAGGGAGAAAAGGAAACAAAGAAAGAGAGAAGATAAAATCTCCACAGCGTCTGGAGTGATGTGTTGATTACATGAAACCGACGGAGGTTAAGAAGCAAAGGTGACGGCGCTGTCTCGTGGGCGTGGATATCCCGAGGGCGGAACCGTCTTCTGCTGTTAACAGGGCATGGGCGTGAAGAGAAGATACGGGGGATGGGGGAGGGGGGTAGATGGGCGTGGTGAATGAAGAGGGGTGAGGAATGAGGAAGAAGGAGGGCTGTTGGGGATGGGCGTGAGGAGGAATGAGTGAGAGGGGAGGGGGAAGGAGGAGGAGGAGAAACGAGGGAGGTGGGGGTCGAAGATAGATGGAGGATTGACGTTTTGGGAGGGGGAAGTGGGGAGTGAGATGGAGGAGGGGGGAGAAGGGGGTGGGGAAGGAGATATCAAGTGTGTGTGAATTGTGCGACGAAACCGGTCACGTTCATCGTTACTGTCTGCGGAAAAGGGTCGGTTGTAATTGAATGTGACACTGAAGTTGAAATATGGCTATTGTGTGCGACGTGACACTGAGACTACGTGGGAGAAGGTCTGTTTGGGTCTACGGCTACTGCGATTATTGGTGTCGTATTGTTGGTGTTACCGTAACTCACTTTTTTTATGTCTCCTTTACCTTTTCGTTATGAAATACTTTAGATTATCGAATTTATATATATCAGGAATTCTTTTCGCAAAATCAACACACAAAAATATTCTCTTTTTTTAATCGGCTTACACATCCATAAATAAGAAAAAAAAACATTATCTCCTTCCCTAACTCTACACACATAAACATCGCAGAAAACAGCATACTTCCATATAAGAGAAAAATCCATATAATAAAAAATACCTCCCCGTCCACACACATCACTTCCCCCTGGATTAACACACAGGACTGGCCAATATTCAAGGCCGTTTCAATCTTCAATTTCCACTCAGCTGGGCCCTATTACAATTTGTCAGGATAGGCAGGCACATGACGCAATAATTATGATCATTTTTTTATATTCTTCCTTTTTTAGCCTTTTTTGGGGGGTAAAAAGGGTGATCGGAAAGGATCCTCTGTCCATACCAACCTTTTTTTAACCCCTATCGGTCTGGTCCCTTTGGACTTTATCCTTCCTTAATCCTAAGATTTTTTGACATCTTATGGACCGACTCTCCTTCCCTCCCTCCCTCCCTCCCTCCCTCCTTATCCTCCCTCCCACCTTCTTCCTATATGCCTCCCCATCCCTACCCCCCTCATTTCTCTCTCCCTCCCCTCTTGCTCTCTCGTCTCACCCACCCTACCCTTTCTCCCCATCCCTCCTTCCCTCCCTCCCTCCTTCCCTAACTAGTCCCCTTTCATCCGTCAGCGCGTCAGGACCCCCGAGGCCCCCCTGTCAACACCCTGTCAACACCCAATCAGCTGATGGCAAGGTGCCCGGTCCTCGATGCAGATACAGAAAACAAGCCCTTCGAAAGGAAAAGCATATTTGAATAAAGAAAGAAGAAAAGGCGAGGGAAGAATAAAAGAGAAGGAGGTGTGATGGAAGGAGGAAGAGAAGATGTGAAGGAAAGAGGAAAAGAAGATCTGAAGGAAGGAGGTAATAAGAGATGTAAAGGAAGGAGGAAGAGAAGGAGCTATGAAGGAAGAAAGACGAGATAATGAGATGCGAAGGATAATAAGGTGTGAAAGGAAAGGCGAGATAATTAGATGTGAAAGAGAGACTGAAAAGTGAGAGGAGACGTGTGGAAGAAGAAAAGATGAGAAGGAGAGAAAAGATGTGAAGGAAGAATAGATGCGAAGGAAAAAAGAAGAAAAAATACAAAAAAGGAAAGACATGGAGGTAAGATAAAAGGCAAATGAAAAACAAAATAAGCAAAAAAGGATAAAAGAAGGAAAAAAAAACGAAAAATAAATACGACAGGAAGAAAGATACCACGAAGGGAGAGGTGAATGGGGGAGGGGAAGGGGAGGGGGGAGAGGGGGAAAGGGGGAGGAGAAGGGGAGAAGGGGGGAACGTATGAAAGATGAGGTATGTCGAGAATCGTCTTTGCCTGAGGCGCTATCTTGGCTAACTTGGGCCGAGGTGATGAATATAATGATTGGGAGTGATGAATATGATGATTTATGCTTATGAATGATTAATAATATTTGGACGATTTGTCTTGTGAGCGATGAGGGGTCGGCCACGCACGCACACACGCACGCACACAAGCACACACAGACGCAAAGGTACCGATTAGCTGTAACCGTTTGACTAAACTTCGGGAAAAATAGATCGAATAGAAATGGAGATTGTGATATCAATCATTATGTTAATGATGGTAACGATGATGATAGATCAATATTATATCGATGATAATGATGAAAATGATAATAATAATGACGATAATGTTGATAATAATAATGTTCATTATAATAATAATGATAAAAATAATGTTAATAATGATGATGATGATGTTGATAATAATAATAATAATAATAATAATAATAATGATAAAAATAATGTTAATAATGATGATGATAATAATAATGTTAATAATGATGATGATGATAATAATAATAATAATAATAACGCAATAATAATGATAGTAAACACATGCATCAAATAAATAAATGATAGGAAAATAATCAAAAGAATAACCATGACAAAATTTATACCCGCCCTCCTTAAGCTCCGCCCCCAACCGATGCCCTCAACAATGCCTAATGACACATGACATCTATCACTCTTCACACTCAACGGTCAAGCTGCCTCACATTACAAACAGGATTAACAGGTACAGCTAGTAACACCTAAACCGAAATCCTTGTACCACAAAAAAGGCCTACCGTTAAGAATTAAGGAAAAGCTGTAGGCCTATCACTTATTATTGAGGATGTGAGTGGGTTTAAGTTTCGGCTTTGCAAGTGCGATATTCTTCGGTCGTTTATGGGTTGGGGGTTGGGGGTGGGGGTCGGGGTGTGGGTGGGGGTGGAGTTAATGTGTGTGTCAAGTGAGGTCGCGGAATGAGTCGTAAAAAGGTCAAAATATTTTGATCTGTTCTTTGATGGGGGAATCATTGGGAAATTTGCTGGAGATTAGCGTGTGTGTGTTTATCTCGTCTTTGTCTCTCTCTCTCTTTAACTATCTGTCTCTTTCTCTGTCTCTGTCTCTTTCTCTGTCTCTTCCTCCCCCTCCCCCCACCTCTCTCTCTCTCTCTCTCTCTCTCTCTCTCTCTCTCTCTCTCTCTCTCTCTCTCTCTCTCTCTCTCTCTCTCTCTCTCTCTCTCTCTCTCTCTCTCTCTCTCTCTCTGTTTCTCTTTCTCCCCCCCCCTCCCTCTCCCTCTCTGTATCCTACAATGCATTCTATACAATCTAAATATACATCACCCCCTACCCCCAACCCCCCTCCTTAGCTCCGCCTCGCCCCCCTACCGTGGACTCGACACCCCTGTAACAGCAAGGAAAGGGAGGCGGTCGAACGGTTTTTTTAAAGGGGACTAAATCCTCTCACAAGATACATTAATTCTCCAAAAAAGGGAATCGGAATGGACGTCTATCATTCTTATAATCGGATTGGATCTGATAAGACGGATGCTTTTTTTTTTTAATCAAAATAACATCTCAAGGTTTATGATTTGTAGGGGAGGGAAAAAGTTTATTCGATCGTAATAATAGATGGTCTTAATTGTGATTTACAGTGGTGCGTATATGGAAACTTTCCCTGTATGTATATGTATGCATGTGTGTGTGTGTGTGTGTGTGTGTGTGTGTGTGTGTGTGTGTGTGTGTGTGTGTGTGTGTGTGTGTGTGTGTGTGTATGTGTGTATGTATACATGTATGTATATGAATCAATGTGTGAATTAATATATGTGCTTGTGTATGAATATATATGTTTGTGTCTAAATGTATGTACTTATAAATTAATGTATAATATGTGTGTTTGTTTGTGAATGTATGACTGTAGGGATGTATGCATGTATGCACGTATGAACGCATGTGGCTGTGTGTGCGGCTGTGATTTTCCTGCCACGATAAAGTTCAACCTCCTCCTAAAAGGTGTTAACTGCACCGGTAGCCGCATTTGACCGAGTGTTAATGAACGTAATAGGAGTGAGTGGCGTGTGAAGTATGCAGGTGAAGGTCAAGCGGTTGAGGTGTGAAATGGGGGGGTCACACAACAGGTAGGTTAGCCCCGAGCAACAACGTTTTTTCGTGTGTTTTTTAAGTTATGCTTTTGTTATTATTATTATTTTTTTTACTTCTTTGTCGTAAAATATGTAATCGTCGATTGTAATCAGTGAAACAGGTATAGCTGTCTGAATAAGAAAAACAAATGTGTGAAAAAGAGATATGGTTTGTGATTTACTAATTATGTGAATAATTAACTGGCTAACGATGACTTGTCTAATTAAAACGTTACGGAAAGGTTTCTCTTTTTTTCATAATCACGATTTTTTTTTTTTTTTGTTAAAAGATATTCCACCCTGATAAGAATTTCAAATTATTTAATTAGTCGGAAATCAAACGTCTCAGACGGTGCAATCAATCACTCAGTCTCATTAAGAATTAAACCATCACAACTCGACCTGACAGACAAAGAAGAAAAAAAACTTGTTCAAACTTATTAATAAAACCAGCATAATTTCACCAGGCCATTATATCTTATCTTGACACCTTGTAAGGGAACCATGCTATTCATAATTAACAAAACGAAATACATCACACCCCAATAAGGTAGCGAGACAGGGTACGTAGGCGTGGCTTCAGAGCGGGATACGAGTCAAAACCTTCCGTTGTATACCGAGCCTTTTCCGTTTTGCTCTCTACCAAATATAGGTGGTGGATTAGGTGGTGGTTGAGTGTCCTGCGTAATCAAAAATGGAAGTTGGGCTGATATGTTTTGCGGGATTATGTCGTAAGGAGGAGGAGGGGTCACAGCACTTTTTTAGATTTTGGCTTTGGTGCAAGAATGGTGCACGGATTTTATCTTCTCCTGTGACGGTTTGGTGTTATGTTGCTAGTGCACTATGATGTATATCCTAGCCCACGATATAGATACAGACAGACAGATAGATAGATAGATAGATAGACAGACAGAGATAGATAAACAGATAGAGATAAACAAACAGAGAGATAGATAAACACATAGATAGATGAACAGAAAGATAGATAAACAGATAGATACACAGATTATAGACATATAGTTACATATAGACAGACATATAGATAGATAGACATAATGACTGAAATGAACAGACAGATAGGAAGATGTAGACTGCAAATATATATAGACAACGAGTAAAATAGATATAAAGCGAAGGGGAATACGAGAGAATTTCCTTCCTCTTCTCGAGACACTTTACTTCGGCCGAACAGACAAAGCAGTTTTGCGTCTTCCACCTGCAGTAACGAGCTCGAACAGCTGGTGGAATGGCTCTTAAGCTGGACAGGAAAGGAGAAAAATATCCTTCGTTCTTTTCCTACACTAAAAGCTTACACTATGAATATGTATGAAGAACGTATGCCCCTAAAAAGATGGATTTTTAGTGAATCATAATGCACATTATTCATTCATAGAGCTTAAAACTTGTTAGCATAAGATACCCATGTTCCGTTTTATTTTAGCCACTTACCTTGTTTTTCTTTGTGTTTTGTTTGTTATTCAATTTGACGGACTTTTTCCTCTTGTTCCATCCGATTTCAATCATGACAACACTTGTGCGTATGCCACTTATTCATCACTTTTCCAGCGTGAATAACAAGTGAGTGAATGAATGCAAGACGTCTTCTTTTCCACTACGTCACGTGAATAACAGTGAATGAATAAGGTAAAAACACCTTATTTATTATCTTCCACGGTGATAGTATGACACAAAAGAAGTGTAAAACTAAGAAAAAGTTATCTTATTTATCGTGGAGAGAAAAACTTTAAACTTTAAGCAAAGGATGTCTCGTCTTTTCCTCCTTCACGTTACGTCACGTCACACACACACACACCGCGAGGACCACAACACAGATGTCTTCACCCGTCAGCTCCCCGACCCTTACTAGTGTGACCTTCCCCTTCCTCTCGTCCATTAGGGGGAAGGATAAGAGGGGGGTGGGGGAGGAAGGGGCGTGGGGAAGCCACCGGTTGGGTAGGGGGTTAGGGGTTACAGATGAGGCTGGCAGGAGAGGGGGGGGGGAGAGGCAGACAGGCAATGACCTGACCACTCCCCCCTGCCCCTGAACCCTCCTGCCTCCCTCCCTCCCTC
Organism: Penaeus japonicus; assembly: GCF_977035675.1. Lineage (NCBI taxonomy): Eukaryota > Metazoa > Arthropoda > Malacostraca > Decapoda > Penaeidae > Penaeus > Penaeus japonicus. The sequence continues at coordinate 23,935,958 of NW_028234414.1, forward strand.
CCTCCCTCATTCTTCGGAGAATCCTCAAAGGTACCTCACACGCAGGTATGATTGCGTTTACCTGAGAGGAAATCATAGGATCACACCTCCAAGCCGCACTTACACGTGCCTCACGCAGTTCACTTTTAGGTCCTGGCGCTGTGTCCGTGTTCAAGGCAGCCTTTGCGCCGAGATATCCTTATCAATATATCCATCTATTTATCCTCATACATTGATGGATATACGAAGATTCATGCTTCAACGTAAATATAAATGTATTCAAAGATAGGCATGAATACACAAGCATATTCCGATGTCGACAGCTAATTCGGATACAGAAATGTAACAACGGAATCTAATCGGTCTTACGGGTTCCCGAATCGTATACCCCCCCCCCCCCCAACTTGATCATAAACCCACATCAGTTATCGACTCCGTATTCCAAGGGATCGTCAAAGCCAACGGTCGCCCGCGCAAGATAGGGGAGGTGGAAGGGGGGGAGGGGGGAGGGTGGCACGCGATGATAGGCCTGTAGAAACATTTTTTTACGGATATTTGCCCTCGTTGACTTTTGTTTACATGTTGGTATTCCTTCGAGGTACGAAGGGAAGGGCAAAGAGAATTTAGTAAAGATGTATATCCAATGATTTCTTTTTGGAGATACAGCGATGTTGATCTGGAAAAAAAGGTGTCCGTTCATGCGGGTACACATCAAGACCTGCAGTAGATGGAAATTGGATGATGATAGGGGGAGAGAGAGGGGAAGAGGAGGGGGAGGCCGAGGGGAAAAAGAACGAGGGGTCGACAATAAGCAGCTGCACGTCAGAACAGCCGATAATTGAGCGTCAAACTTCCCACAGCTGATAAACAACGCAACAATGTCCGTCACTGGGACATAACAGCTGATCTCATTCACGCCTCTGGACTGGTTCCTACCGTAGTATCTGACAGAGCGTTTATGTCATAGTTTCCTCCCCTTCTATCTCTCTTTTAAATCACATTTAACTTATTTCTCGTCTTTTCAATTCCGTCTCTGCATTCGCTTCTATGGAAAAGGCGAATACGATGGAAAGTGAAGCAGAAGACCCCTTTTGTTTTCGTCACGCGTAAGGGTTCCCGGCAAGACCTAGGTTGTCTCCCACGGAAGGGAATGAGCTGGCTTCTGTATTTGTGGTTGACTGACACACTTTTGGTTATAACTGTTATGGAATTTTATAACACCTACAGGATTATAGATTTTCTAACGCTGTATGTCAGTTTTAGTCAAAGGTGATGTAACAATTTTATAACTTTTAGGTTTAATAATAGTAGTTTAATTATGCCGTGTTTTGAGCAATAAGTGATATTAATGCAATTAGTCTTATCTGAAATAATATTTTTGTTATAACTTTTGAATTATAAGATAGTTCACATGTATAAAAATTGGCTGTCATTTGAACCTGACAGTGTTTAACATTTCTCTTTATTTCTTTTCTTTATTAGTAAAAAAGAACCTTCACTAAATCCTTGTGCCATTATGCAGATCCCACGGGCAGAGTCCCTCCTCCGAGTGACCTCTGACCTTATTTTATGGTGTGGTCAGGTTCCCAGTGTTGGAAATGCGGCGATCTCGACCAAAAAGATAGAGAAACGTAGCTATCTATCTATTTCGTGACAATTATATTAGAACAGATAAAAGAAATCAATAATATGATTCTTATTAAAGCACTATGCATTCTTTAGAACAAATTTGTAATATTATTTAGATAAAAAAAGGAAATAAATAAGAAGAAAGTGAAGGAAGGATTAATATAAGAACAAAATAAAACACACAAAGCGAGTGGAAGGTATTTCAGAACTGACAGGAGAAGGAAACAAATGGAACACTTTGATAAAGAGGAAAAGAGGGAACTGTTGATATTTAAGTGGTTATTCTGCTATTCAAGATACACTAGAATGTGAAAATTTTGCTTGTGGATAAAGATGCAAAAATAAGAAAGAATTTGCAAAGGCGAATCAAAAATATTTACGTCGACAGTTGTGTTGCTAAGCAGATAAGTTAGAGAGTTAGACCAACGTGTATTATAAATGTCAGTTGAATTTTTCCCGAACCGTTGGATTAGCAATTTCAAAAAAAGAAGAAAAAAAAAATCACAGCCCGTCGCTAATTCTATCATAGATCTCTTTGATATTATAAGATTACGTCTCGGATTATTCTGTCGCGTATATTATCATTTTTCTTTCTTCTCTCTCTCTCTCTTGTTCCTTTGTTTTTGTTCCATTTGCTTATTCGTATATTTATATTTTATCAAGACTTTCTGCGTTCGATTTTCTGCGAATTTATCTTTTTTCAATAAGGACAAAAAAAACGTATACTTATAAATATATCTCAAAATTTTCATAATCCCAAAACAAAAAAATATATATTAAAAAAAAAATCGGCACCAAAATTCGGCCCCTATGTACACCCGGATTCCCTTGCACCCAGAGTAATCCTTTTTAAATCGCATCCAAGACCGAACCTACAGGTAGACCTGGACAGGAAGAGGATGCGAGGACGTGAAGGGAGAAGACACCAGTTCCCGGTTACCGGTGAGGGCACTTGAGTCGTCGAGACTGGGGAAGGAAAGGAAGGGTTGCGTGCCTCTTGTCTGCGGGGAGAGAGCTCTTAGGCCTTTCCTGTTGTGTTTTGTGAAGCATTTTCATTTGTTATTATTTTTGGTTTGTACTTTTTTATTGTCAAATTGTCTAACTGTCTATCTTAATTATATTTCAATTTGTTTATTTTATACAATTCGTAGAATTGCATTACTTTTGGAATGATAATCTATTAACAAACTATAAATTCTCTTTTTATATACAGACAAAATAGTGAATATATATAAATACAGCAGGGATATAAGAACGTATAATTATGAAAAAACAACATAATATTAGTCGCTATAATCTCAAATCCAACTTTCGAAAAAAGTCTTCCCCTCACCTTTCGGACAAGTTGGTTCTGCATAATCACTCCATTCTTTTAATTTTCCGCTTCTTACCTTAAACAACCTTAGAAAGGTCGTTTTAAGGAAGAAAATTATACAACTGTTGAAATAAATTGTGTAACGGAACGGCCAGGCTTCCTTAAACAGCGAGAATAACTGGTTTATATACTTTATGTGTGTTTTTTTCGGAGACTGAAAACGTTATTTTTCTGCGTCTGTTGAGTACTACATTCGAATTTTTGAATTGGTTGTTTGTTTTGTTTTTCTGCTTTTTTGTGTGTAAAAACTTCCCTATACTGAACTTCATTTTGTTATTTTGTTTTTATTTCGATTGATTTGTCCCAATCATATAATTTGTTTTTATATAATGCAACTTAACAATGACTGCAACAACACCCCCCTCCACACACACTCAGTCGCACGAAGAAAAAACAATGTTCAAAAGTCAGTACACATATATTAAACGAAGGAAAAATCCATGCGGGTAGGCCTACTCTGTATGAATACGGTATGAAGCCATGTTTTGTTCCGGGTTTACAGCCTATACAATAGATATTCTAACGTCTCCTGTGATGGATTGTCGGAGTCAAAGAGAATTAGGGAATTCTATGAGGAATTGGTTGTTTGGTTGTTTCACTATCTTTATGGAGGAGAGAGAGAAAGAGTATTGTAAAAATGATAATATTTAATGGTTTGTAGTTGGCGTTTGGTACATTAGGGTACCCTTGCATACAGAATTCTCTCTCTCTCTCTCTCTCTCTCTCTCTCTCTCTCTCTCTCTCTCTCTCTCTCTCTCTCTCTCTCTCTCTCTCTCTCTCTCTCTCTCTCTCTCTCTCTCTCTCTCTCTCTGTCACATACTCACTCACTCACTCACACTCATATATCTACATACATCAAAATATCAAATTGAATTCTGGGAACACAGTGGGTCGGGCCATGGGGGTGGGGGTGGGGGCGGGGGGAGATTTGACAGCCAATGTGAGGGCGACATAGAATTCAACGTGCGTATGAATTCCCCTAAAGTTTAATGGCACGAACAGATCGAAAATCGATATATAACTGGTCTGGTCTTTGTGTCCTGTTAGAGGAATCGGGTTTAACAGATGAGTGATATCACTCAAATAGCTGTGATATGATCCTTATAATATTTACTGGCGTGTGTATGTTTGAAACAAAATATCCATTTATTCCGAATTCTAACGCACACCATAAGCGCGCGTGCGCACTCACACACATACACATACACACACACACACACACACACACGCACACACACACACACACGCATACACAAACACAAGAAACATAACACCAACATAAAACCATTTCGCACGCACACACATTCACCGATTGGATCTCAAATTTCACAAACATTTCCCACAAAGTTAAACTCCAAGACCCAAAGGACAGCTGTGTATCACCGACGGCTGTAATTGCGTCATGGCGAGCAAATCAATTACAAATAACACTGCTTTGCCCATCTATTACGGCTTCCTGTGGTGGGTGCTTGGCTATCCTACGGTCATTCTGTTTGTTATTATTATCAATTTTTTATATTCTTTTTTATCTTTTTGTTTCTTTTGCGATTCGTTCATGTAAAGGGTTGACGTTTCTGTGATTCGTTGTGTTGTCTTAGGCGTTTCGTATGATTTGAAATATTGAATCGTATCGTTTGAAAGACAAATGGCGGTAATCAATGTATGTCGGATGTATAGATTGTTATGCAAGAAATCGATGTAAAATTGAGGAAGAGAGAGGGGGAAGGAGAGAGAGAGAGAGAGGGGGGGGGGAGAGAGAGAGAGAGAGGGGGGGGAGGAGAGAGGGAGAGAGAGAGAGAGAGAGAGAGAGAGAGAGAGAGAGAGAGAGAGAGAGAGAGAGAGAGAGAGAGAGAGAGAGAGAGAGAGAGAGAGAGAGAGAGAGAGAGAGAGAGAGAGAGAGAGAGAGAGAGAGGGAGGAGGAGGAAGGGATACCGACAGACAGACAAAGAAATACAAAACTCTTCCAATGCAGAGACCGCCCTAGAAATTATCACATCAAACCGCGAAGTTCCAACTACTGTTTCAAACGCACGCACAGTAAACTGCCTTGGCATTTCTTTCGCCCAATCTGGAACAGCCGTTATCGGTAACTGGCGGTAATTATAGAGTGCAAAAAGAGATTAGTATATTAGCTGGGCGTTTTAATCTGCTGGGTCTCCGGTTTTATCGATTTCGACATGGAATTCGACAGTTTGGTACATTTGGTGAAGTATATGTATTAATAGACACGCTCGGGTAAACACATACACACATAGGTACACTCACATATGCACATAAATATGTAAAAAAGAGAGAGAGATGGGACAGGGAGAGATGGGACAGGGGGGTGAGAGAAAGATATAACAATAACAATAATAATAAAATATGGAAGGGTATAGCATACAGTCAAAGTTGTATAATGAAAAAAGACCTCACACACTATGTCTCACTCCATATGTTAATACAATATACACACATAAGTCTCCCTCCCTCCCCCCCCTCCCCCACCATTTCGAGCAGCGTCTATATTGTTCCAAAACTCATAATTCTTATAGGCTTAGGCCATTTATCCTCGATCGAATGGAAAGCATGGCGGTAGGGGGATACAACTATATTGACGTGAAATGAGAGTAAGGGCTGGTTTTGATTTTCTCTCTTACTCTTTCTCCCTTTCTCTCTCTCTCTCCCCTTCTCTCTCTCTCTGTCTCTCTAATCATATATATATATATATATATATATATATATATATATATATATATATATATATATATGTGTGTGTGTGTGTGTGTGTGTGTGTGTGTGTGTGTGTGTGTGTGTGTGTGTGTGTGTGTGTGTGTGTGTGTGTGTGTGTGTGTGTGTGTGTGTGTGTATGTATGTATATATGTATGTATTATGTATCGTGTGTGTATACATACATATAATGTAGAAATCTTTATATTGTACCTTAACGGACGCTTTATCTTTGATCGAATGTCGTCAGCAATGTACCACAGCGACTATACAAAAGGCCAAATAAATTACAAAAATAAAGAATAGAAAAAGACAAGGGGGGAGACTCCATTTTCCCTTGGCCATAAAATCTCTTTTTTGACAGCTTCCTTAACGGCCGGACGGCGACGACAGAAAACGGAGTTAAATGCAGTGGGGTCAGTTTTTGCAGGGGGGATTATTCTGCTTTTGTATTCTCGTTGTTAAAAAAGGAAAACTATTGTTAGAGTGCATTTTTAGGTTCAGTTAAAAGGGAACTTACCGTGGGGATGCAGTGATGGTTAGCGTGGCATATTAGTGTTGAGTTTTTTAACTGAATGTTATTTATTAAACTGTTTTGATAACGCTATTGTGTGGTGGATAAATGATGCATTCCGTTTTTTATTATTTTTTTCAACTTTATGTATTTCAGTATTAAGTTATTTTCTCAATCATTATCTCCAATATCGTTATCATTATTACTATGGTTAACAATGATGTTAACGAGGAAAATACTGGTAAAATCATATCACTTCATAAACAACAAAACACAAACAATAAATAAACAAACAAATATACACCTGACGAGTATTTTTAACACCTATCTCACCTGCTCCGACCACCGTCACCTCGAAAACAAAAGACGATCACCTTGCGCCATTTTTCCTT
>NW_028234414.1:23947555-23950055 GCF_977035675.1 Penaeus japonicus
TCTCTCATCCTTCTCCACCTCTTTATCTCTTTCTCCTTACCTCCCCCCCCCCTCCATTACCCTTTCCCTCCCTCCTTTACCATTTCCCTGACTCCATCACCCCCTCCCCCTCCCCCATCCACCCTTTCCCCAGACAGCAGGTGGCACAAGAGACTGAAGGCTCTTGCCCAGATGGGATAAGATGAGATGAGAGATGCTGTAGAAGGAGAGAGATGACAGAGATGGGAAGGGATGCACCGTGGACGGAATCGATAAGAAGGAAGCATTTTTTCCTTCTTTTTTTTTGCCTTTTGCTTTTGAAAGCGACGAGATATATTCATTGATAACTTACTGATGCACAGAGAGGAAGGGGGTTAATCTTATTCTCAAAGGAGATTGCTTGTTAAAAGATGTCTGGACTGAATGCAGACGGTTGGTGGGATATGCATTTTATTTTATTATTATTATTTTTTATTATTATTTTTTTTAAGACGGTCTGTTGATACGAAACGAAGCTAAGAAAGGAAAACGGAATACATAACAATTACCTTCCCGTTTTCTTTAATGCCCAAGAAATGCCTAGGGCCGATAGTTACAAAAATTACAGAGTAGATGATGGAAATAAACGTAAAAGGCTCTTATGTAGTCTAAAAAAAACATATAAAAGATAAAGAAATAGTAACAAATCAATATCTATGTCTTCGAGAGGGAAGAAGAGAAGGAGGAGAGAGAGAGAGTTGGGAAGAGACAGATAAACAGGTAGGGAGATATATAAAAGATAATGGGACGCGTTGTCTCCCTTTTGGGACAAAGGAAAGATATCATGTATGTGTGTCGCTCCTTTTCGATGTGATGTCCGATTCGGATGGCGGGTCTCCAGTCGTCTCTTTGTCTCTCTCTCTCATTCCGTTTTGGTGTCTGTTTCTGTCTGTCTGTCTGTCTCTTTTTGTCTATCTGACTATCTGTTTGTCTGTGTCTCTTTATGTCTGACCGTCTGTCTGTCTGTCTGTCTGTTTTTCTCCCCCCCCCCTCTCTCTCTCTCTCTCTCTCTTTCAATCTATCCTTTAAAATACAAACTAGAGCCGAGAGAGAGAGAGAGGGAGAGGGAGAGGGAGAGGGAGAGGGAGAGGGAGAGGGAGAGGGAGGGGATAGGGAGAGGGAGAGGGAGAGAGATAGAAGAGGGAGAGAGAGAGAGGAGAGAGGGAGGAGGAGAGAGAGAGAGAGAGAGAGAGAGAGAGAGAGAGAGAGAGAGAGAGAGAGAGGGAGAGAGAGAGGGAGAGGGAGAGAGAGAGGGAGAGGGGAGAGGGAGAGGGATGGGGAGGGGGAGAGGGAGAGGGAGAGAGAGAGGGAGAGGGAGGGAGAGGGAGAGGGAGAGGGAGAGGGAGAGGGAGAGGGAGAGGGAGAGGGAGAGGGAGAGAGAGAGAGAGGGAGAGGGAGGGAGGGAGAGAGAGAGAGAGAGAGAGAGAGAGAGAGAGAGAGAGAGAGAGAGAGAGAGAGAGAGAGAGAGAGAGAGAGAGAGAGAGAGAGAGAGACGGAGAGGGAGAGAGAAATAGGCCTATGCCAAGACCAAAGCGGAACCCCTGAGAAGGAACATGGATCCCCTGGGAGTTCCTACAAGGAGTCCCCTTGGAGAGCCACGGCCTAGGGGGTCAGGGGAGGAGCAGGGGACGGTAGTGGGGGTATGACAGGGCAGGGGAGGGGAGGAGAGGCAAGGGAATGTGGCAGGGCACGACAGAGCAGCGAAAGGGAGGGGCAGGATAGGATAGGAGGGACAGAATACGACAGGGTCAGGATAGGAGAGGGAAGTGGAAACAGGTGAGGGGGTGGAAAGGGGGGGAGGGGGCAAGGAAGGGGGCAAGTCAGGGTAGGCTATGGGCAGGGCAGGGGTTTTATTGCTAAGGCAAGGGGAAGAAAATTGATTAGGACTAATCTCTAATCTCTAATCCTCAGCTCCATTCTTCATCCAATCGAGTGAAATTGACTCCGACGTGAGTGGAATGCGTATGGTTGTCGAGAGTGGAAATAGATGTAGTGGAAATATATAGAAAGAAGTGACAAAAAAATACTTATGTGAACGAGACTGATCATGAAAAAAAATGTAATACGGTTTTTCTTTTTTAAGAGGGGGAAACAATTACAATTCAAAAGAACGAACAAACTTACTAAAGTCATACCTAAAAGAGTGACGATACTGTAGAAAGAAAAAGAAAAAGAAAACGGGGATATAATGATCGCGAAAAAACAGAAAACGGAAAGAAAATGTTAACATAAAAAAGAAAATGGGAAAACAAAGCCAAAGAAAAGGATCACAGAAAATGGATTGGCGTGACAGCGTGACTCCAGCAGTTGGGAGTTAATGAAAAAAATATTCATAAAGGTCAAGGTGGAATGTATTCGCAATTACATGAAGTTCGTTAATTTGCATATCCATTACAGGCAAACGGGTACAGGTACAAGGACAAGGGAATACCACCCGTGAGGCAGGCTTTTGTCTGACTGAATTCGTTATGAATTTTGCGTA
>NW_028234414.1:23960055-23970055 GCF_977035675.1 Penaeus japonicus
GGTGGCTCTTTTTGTTGGTATTGCTTGTGTTTACTGTTTGGTAGATTTTCTGTATTACTTTTTTTTTTTGGGGGGAAGGGTAACATTCTGGATATATTTTTTTTAGTACTATTACTTCTTTCTACTATCCGTTGCTACTTTCTTGTATTACGTTTTGGTATTGCTTTTCTGGTACAACTTTCGGGTACCATTATTTGGTAATACCCTTTCTCTAGAGAGAGAACAGAGAGACAGGTAAAGTGAGAGAGACCTGACAGTTGTCTAAATCGCGCATTTCTCTCTCCTCCTCCTCCACCATTTATTCTGTCCTTCCACGCGTGTCCATCGCCTTATTGCCCCTTGCTCTATTTCTGACCTTCTCTCTCCCTGTGTGGTTTATGGCCCTCTCTCCTATTCTCTCATTCGTCGGCATTCGAGTACGTGGAAATCTTAAAATATCAAACATCTATAGTTTTTCTCCTCTTCCTCTTCCTCCTCCTCTTTCTCTTTCCCTCGTTTCCGCTTGCTTCCTCTCTTCTTTTTCCTTTTCCTCCTCCTCTTTCTCATTCTTTTCTGTTTACGCTACCTTCTTGTTCTTGTTCTTCTCCTCCTCCTCTTCCCCATCTCCTTCTTCCTTTCCCTTTATCCCTCTCCATACTTTTTTCTCCCTTTCTTAATCATCGGTACTTGAAGCTCTACCCGCTACATTATCTTCTGTTATGACATAGTTCAAGAGCGAGTTTACACGAGCATAACGTCGCAACTGTTCTCCTGTTATGATTGTTACCCTTCCTGATGTTCTACTCTCCTCTTCTAGAACTTTTTTTTTTTTTTTTTTTTGTATATTGAGGTTTGTCTTTATTTAATAAATAGATGAACCAGGTCTTCTTAAAGAGTAAATATGTGCGCAAAAAAAACAAAAAAAACGCATCACTTCAGACTCCAAAACAGAAAAAGAAAACAAAAACAACAAGAAAACAACCAAAGGACAATACAGCACTCACTTAAGCCTCCCCCCCCCTCAAAAAAAAAAAAAAAAATCAGGAAAATAACCAACGAAGGACCATATAAGACGCGAGATATGGACGGTCTGTGACGGAAGGCGTGTCAGACAAGCAGAAAGATTTCCAATCTTTCGCTCGTAGATAAGAAATTGATGAGAGAGATAACAGTGAATTAGTAGCTTCCATCACACTCCAGAGTCGACAGGGGGAAAGAGAAGGGAAACTCTAACGTGATCCCCTGAGTTAAGTCTGTATTAAAAAGGAAAAGAAAGGGGGGGAGGTAATACCGATTAATATTAGGAAACTTATTCCCACTCAGATTAATAGCAGTCATAATCACTAAAATCGTACCTACAAAGTCTTTTTTCCCAAAAAACTCAGCTTGGCTAAAAGAAAAAGAAAAACAAGACAAAAATGAAAAAAAGAAATAAACAAAACACATTCAAAAAATCTCCAAACCAGGACAAAATTTCCACGAAACACCAACCAGGACAAAATTTCCACGAAACACCAACCAGGACAAAATTTCCACGAAACGCCACCCAGGACAAAATTTCCACGAAACACCAACCAGGACAAAATTTCCACGAAACACCAACCAGGACAAAATTTCCACGAAACACCAACCAGGACAAAATTTACACCAAGTTCTAATCTCACGCTCCAATCTCGCCACGTAAGAACCTAATGGCCAGACACCATATAGCTCTATCGGATCTCGAATCAACAGGAGGTCTATTTTCGATCCTTGGAGTCCATGGAGGAGTAGGAGTGGTTGAGAAGCGACGCGGCAAGGACTACACTGTGAGTGATGGTTGCGGTGCGGACACCTAATTTACGGGGGGAGGGTCAGCATATGTTGATGCTGTGTCTTGTTGATTTTTCATTTGTTTTCATTTGTTGTTGTTGTGTGTGCGTGTGCGCGCGCGCGCGTGTGTGTGTGTGTGTGTGTGTGTTTGTGCGTGTGCGTGTGCGTGTGCGTGTGCGTGTGCGTGTGCGTGTGCGTGTGCGTGTGTGTGTGTGTGTGTGTGTGTGTGTGTGTGTGTGTGTGCGTGCGTGCGTGCGTGTGCACGTTGTGTGTGTGTGTGTGTGTGTGTGTGTGTGTGTGTGTGTGTGTGTGTGTGTGTGTGTGTGAGTCTGCGTGTGTCTGCGTGTGTTCCAATAACTTCCCATCATGTTTACAATTTATGAAATTCTTTTCCACTTATCAACGTCTATTCATAGACTGAACAATGAAAAGGTACCACATCCAGGAATTGTTTCCCTATCACTCTGCCATAAAAAAATCCACCTATTATGAGGCGGCCATTCACCCATTTTTCATCAATGACTTGGTACAAACATGTATAAACAACCTTCCCGACTCAACAAGGGAATATCAACGCATCAATGCCCTTTGTAAAAGCGCTATTGTCTGGTGCCAAACAATCATTAATCGAGGGATTATCGTACTCCTAGCACCCTCGACACACACACACACACATACATATATGTACATATACATATAAATATACGTATATATACATATACATAAACATCATCAACAACAATGATATTAATCACAATAATTTCAAAGATAAAATTGAATTTAAAAATACCTCAATAAAAACGAATTTGAATCTGAAAACTACTCGAACACAACAATAAAGGTTCGAACACCACAAACGCAGAATCCAATCCGCAAACGAAAGAGATTTCAACACCATTCCGAAGACCTCCACAGAAAATGGCCGCCGGCTCTTACCTCCTCCGTCCGAGCCGCCGTTCTCTCGAAGTGCGATGGATTTAATAATGATTATTCTTCGCGTCGTTAATCACTAGAGGACGGTCGATGGCGTGGCGTTTTGGGATTGTTGTGACGAGGTGGATGGTGTCGTAGTGAAGGATTGTGATTGATTGTGATTTTGGGAAGGAAAATCAAACTTTAGCGAGGCGGCGATCAAAAAAGGATATTTTTTTTACGCTTAGATTTGTGAAATTGTTATCGATATCTCAAGACCTGTATTGGGCAACCATCAGAGAAATAAACCGATATGTAATTAAATTATTTAACAATTATTCAAAAACTCCTTTGATCCCAAACTACCAGAGCAGAAAAGTCTTGGACAAAATCCAAATCTAAAAGACCTCCCCTCCCCCTACCCCTCCTCTTCCCCTTCCCCTTCCCTTCCTCTCTCCTTTTCCCTCCCCCTCCCCTCCCCCATTAAACTATCTCAAGGTTGTATGCTAATCTAGTGCATGTATTACAGGCCCAGTAACTGAATTACTAATCAGGAACTTGAGGTTAACATATTCGAAGGTAATATGTATGAAGATGACCTCGCCTTCTGGATTTGCCCTCCAGTTAGATTCTTGGGTAGGGGAATTAGGGGGTGGACGAGGGGGAGGGGGAGGGGGAGGGGCGTGGGAGGAGGTGAGGGAGGGGCGTGGGAGGAAGGGGAGGGGTGTGGGGGAGGAGGGGGCGAAGGAAGGATAAGTTACGGGAGAAAGGGGAACATAAGGCTAGGTAAAGGGAGATGGAGGGAAGTAGGGGTAAATAAGGTAAGGCAAGGGAGAACTCGGAATAAGTTTGAGGAGCAGGTGGAGAACTAGGGATAGGTAAGGAGAGGATGGCAGAAGAAGGAAGGGGAGGGAGAGGGATGGGGATGAGAAATAGAGATGGAGGGAGAAGGGAGGGATTGAGAAGGAACATTACATAATGTATTCCTCAAGAGGGCATTGCTTCTACTGACTTCAAGGACTTCTTCTTTGCTTCCAAGGCATTCCGAGAGCTTTTTTTTTCTTATGACAGTCAGCTGACAGCATTTTGACAGCATCTTTTCCTATTTCTTCTTCAAACGGCTGACTGACAGGGGAGTTAATGTGATTAGGAGGCTCTGTTTTTAAGAAGAGATGGGGTGGAGGTTTGTGTGTTTTTATTAATCCTTTGCAATTAGAATTCCAGGAAAAGCATAACTGTATTGCATTAAGTGATTTATTTATTCATACTATTATCCAGAAAATGAACAATTCTTTTTTTTTCGTTAAAAGTGTCATGAAAATCTCAATGTTTTCTGGTCGTTATGCCATCACATAGCAAACCAGTTCCACGAGAGGCTTTTTATAATAGCCTCCCCTTTCTCTCCTTCTCCCTCTCCCATCTCCCATCTCCTTCCATATCTCCCTCTCCACCCCCTTCCTTCGTCTCTCATTTAACACAGCGGAATAAAAGGGGCACGGGAGCGTGTTCGTGGCGGGCAACCTTAATGGGTGCCTACGACTGATGGTGTTAGTGATGCTGACTCTTCGGTATTTATGGTGACAAGGTTATTACGATGGTGTTGGTATAGTGAAGGCCAGCTCAAATAAAATAGAAAATTCAATGGGCTCGTACCTCATATCTAGGCTTATGTTACTGATGAAGAAATATGAATGAGAAGTAAGGTTGTGGATGAATGAATTGCATAAACCGAGAGAGGTGGTAGACAACATCTCGCCTCGAAGAGCTATTCATATATATATTTTTTTGCCAACGGTTGTCCCGGCGATCATTGTAGGCCGGGTGTTGGCAGTGATGCAGATGAGGCAGGTGGGGGTGAAGGGGTGTTGGAAAGGGTGGCGGTTAAGGCAACATCCCTGGAGTGAGAGAAGGGACAAGGGTGCAGGGTGTTGTGTGTGTGTGTGTGTGTGTGTTTGTTTGTTTGTTTAGGGGTTGGTGTGTGAGTGTGTTTGTGTGTGTTTAGGGTGTGGAGAGAGAGAGAGAAAGAGAGAGAGAGAGAGAGAGAGAGAGAGAGAGAGAGAGAGAGAGAGAGAGAGAGAGAGAGAGAGAGAGAGAGAGAGAGAAAGAAGAGAAAGAGAGAGAGAGAGAGAGAGAGAGAGAGAGAGAGAGAGAGAGAGAGAGAGAGAGAATAAAGAAAGAGAGAGAGAGAATAAAGAAAGAGAGAGAGAGAATAAAGAAAGAGAACGAAAGAAAGAAAAAAAGAGAAGCAGAGACAGAGACCAAGAGAACACAGAAGAGAGCGAAAGAGAAGAGCGACTCGAGGGGGGTAGTGAAACCAAGCGAAGGGAGGGGGGTAAGGTTCCTCTGTATTTGTTCTCGACGACACTTGGGTGCTCCGTCGACCACGGCTTTGTCCCGATGCTCAGTCTCACGGGGCAAGGTCGGTCCTTTGAGTTCATTTCATTTTTTTTTTTTTTTTTTTTTTTTTTTTTTTTTTTTTTTTTTGAAGGGGGGGGATATATTTTTTTCCCCTTCTGTGTAATGTCATTCTAGTCAATTGTGTTGGATCTTTCTTAGGTTGACCTTGAAAGGATGATGAGGTTGGTGTTGAAATAAATATTTTTTTTCTTTATCAGAGGATGTCGAAATGTGGTCATTGCTGTCTATATGTAACTATCTGTATCTACATTTATATAAATATATCTCGGTCTTCCTATCTATTTCTAACTGCCACCTAGCACCCGTGAAATTTCTGAAATTAAGTACTATAAAAGGGCAAACGAAATAAGCCAGTTGGTGGATTATTACACAAACACACACAAAGTAACCGAAAATAAATGAGTGTCCCCCAGAGCGTAAAAACCAACGAAGAAAATGGAAAACAAAACACGATTAATCATCACACAGAAAAAGAAAAAAGAAAAAAATATATATATATATAAAATTCACAGAAATATCTTCCATAACCGGATTTATTTCACTTAAGAAACACATATTTCTCTCCTTAAAACAAAACCATACAACTTTCGGAGAAATAAATATATAAAATAACATTCGGCTTTAATTAAATCCTTATGACCTTTTGGCCTTGTGTGATTTATAGCAGGTTAGATGAGACGAAGGGGGAGGGGGTAGGGTAGAGAGGAGGGTGGGAGGGTGAAGAGGAGGGAAGGGAGAGGTAGGGGTAGAGAGGAGGGAAGGGAGGGGTAGGGGTAGAGAGGGAGGGTTGGAGGGTAGAAAGGAGGGAAGGGAGGGGTAGGGGTAGAGAGGAGGGAAGGGAGGGGTAAGGGTAGAGAGGGAGGGTTGGAGGGTAGAAAGGAGGGAAGGGAGGGGGGGGGGTAGAGAGGAGGGAAGGGAGAAGTAGAGAGGGGGAGGAAAGGGGTAGGGTAGAGGGAGGGTAAGGGAGGTGGAAGGAAGGAGGGGAGGGAGGGGTAGGGGAAGGATGTGGGGGGAGGCTCACTTGACGTCTTTGTACTTTATGTGAGGAAGAATGGGCGAATGGACTCGAGGTCTGAAATAACAATAACTGCAAAAGAAAATGAGAGAAAAAAATAATGAAAAGAGAGGGAAGGAGAACGCCAAACCAAATACGCTTTTAATCGAACAAAAAAATTGTTCTGAAAACCGTTTCTCTTTATTAACAGCGGTGTCAGGGAGTGCAATGAAGTCTAGAATAAAAAAGTGCCAACGAAAATTATGAAAAAAAAAACGAAAATAAAAAGAAAAAATAACAGAACCAAACAACAATAATTGAAATTGCTAAAATCAAACAACAAAAATAATCCAAGAAACGACACCAAATCAACACAGGCCTAAACATTCTAGCATTCCCTCCTTAAAACAATGCAAACAAAACATTGAAAAAAAAGTCTATAACAAACAAACCCAAAGGGAACACGCTGTTAAGATATATGCATTTAGGTCTAGCCATGTGTGTGTTTTGGAGAGAGAGAGAAAAAAATAAACTCTTAAAAAGCTTTGACTTTCCTCTTCGTCTGAAATGACAAAACAAACAGCGACAGCCCTCGAAACACGCCCGCGACTCAGGTGGACACAACAGGTAACGAGACGGAGTGACAAGGCGTGGGAAATGCTGGTGAAGGGAAACGGAATCGTCTCGAAGAAAAGATGGGGGGGGTGCTCTTTTTTTAAGAAACAACTTTGAATGAAACGAAAATGGTAAATATTTCATTAATCTAATCGTTCTTCGCTTTCCTTGTTTCTGCCTTCGAGGAAAAGAAAAATCTGCTTTAAAGGGAAAAAAATACGTTTTTTTCTGTAACATAACGCAAGTTGAGAAACAAAGAAAACGGACAAAACGAGGAACAATGATCAATCTGGAGCAGTTTTTATTTCTGTTTCTATTTCTCTCTATTTCTCTCGCTCTCTCTCTCTCTCTCTCTCTCTCTCTCTCTCTCTCTCTCTCTCTCTCTCTCTCTCTCTCTCTCTCTCTCTCTCTCTCTCTCTCTCATTTTTTTTCTTTCTTTCTACCTTCCTCCTTCTCACGATTTTATTTTCCCACCATCGCCCCTCCTTCAGGTCAGTACCTCCTTAGCCTGGTGTGACTTACGGAAACTTAGGAGAGGAGAGAAAAAAAACCTTGTCGAGTCATTCTGAGGTAAAAGAGCGAGAACATGGAGAGAGAAGAAAAATGGGTGGGGAGGGACGGGCCCTAGAAGGGGAGGGAGAGGGAGAGGGAGAGGGAGAGGGAGAGGGAGAGGGAGAGGGAGAGGGAGAGGAAGAGGGAGAGGGAGAGGGAGAGAGGGAGAGGGAGAGGGAGAGGGAGAGAGAGTGACAAATAGAGAAAGTCATAGAGAGAGAGAATGGAAAAAAAAGGAAAGGGAAGAGAAAGAAGAAGAGACAGATATATATATATATATATATATATATATATATATATATATATATATATATATATATAGAGAGAGAGAGAGAGAGAGAGAGAGAGAGAGAGAGAGAGAGAAAGAGCGGGGATATCGAGAGAGAAACAAAAGCCACACAGAGGTAAGAAGCGAGGGGAGCAAAACGAAAGCAAAACCCATTTACCCATTCGCACTTGAGGGGAAACGGGTAACCGGAGGAACGAGGTGTGAAATGTATAGGCACGTTTTGGTTTTGGTTTACGGAAGAGGGGAGACGAGGGAGGGAGGGAGGAAGGGAGGGGAGAAATGGGGAGAAATGGGAAGGGAAGGAGGAAGAGAGGGGAGAGATGGGGAGTCAGGGGAGAGATGGCGAGGGAGGGAAGAGATGGTGGTGGAGAGAGGGAGGGGAGAGATGGCGAGAGAGGGAGGGAAAAGATGCTGAGGGAGAGTGGGAGGGGAGAGGCAGAGAGGGAAGGATGGAGAGGGAGGGGGAGGGGGAGAGAAGGGGGGGGATAGGAGTACAGGCCTCTTGGTTTGGTCTGGTTTTCCTCGGAGGAAAATAATTTAAAGAAACTAAAGTGGATCACATTTCGTTGCTCTTGCAGTGGAGGTCGAAATATTTTAGCGTTTGTTTGTTTGTTTCTAATGATATAATTGGCTTGGGTAAAAAAACGCCTGTAGTTTGAGCTGAGATAGTACAAATATATTTTTTCTTTACTCTTCTCATTATCATTACTATCGTACTCATTGTCATTTTATTAGGATCATCATTATTGTTATCATTATTATCATTATCATTATCAATGCCATCATTATCGTTATCCTTATCACCATCAATATCATTAAATAATTATTATCACCTATACCATCGTTATTACAATTATCATCTCCACTGGTGGTGATGTTGTTGTTATGTATCATAAGCCATTATCATTATCCACCATTAGTAGTTATAAGTCCATTAACATTAGCATAATTGACATTTCTCATGAACACACGATACTTTCAGACAACGGAAATACTCCCACGCTTATTTGCTCTCCCTTGTTGGCAATGAAACAAACACCCACGTATACAACATTCCTCCCTCTTCAAACGAATAGAAAACCGTTCGAAAAAATATGGAAGCGTTTCACAAATAAATGGACAACGCACACACACGCACACAGAGATCCATTAAAACCCATTAAATGAGTGTCTTAAATCAGCGAAAGTACTTCAACTCTTCACAACATATCTGGTAAACTCGACTACCGTCTGTGATCAAAGAGAAAGAGAGATAAAAACAAGAACACCAAAATTCACCTGTCAGACGAAAAAGTCATAAATCCACGAGTTATGGATACTTGAGATCACCTTTCTTTAAAGTTTACCCTCAAGAAAGAAAATCGGGAGAAGTAACAGAAAACGAGGAACCGGGAGGTCAAGAACGTATAGTCCTTCCTCTATTCCGCATACATTCCCTACCCTCCCTACCCTTCCCCTATCCTCCACCCCTACTTTCCCCCATCCCCTCCCCCCCTCTTTACCCCTCCTCCCCCATCTTAGCCAACTGACCGCCCCGAGTGCCTGTCAAACCGAGACAAAACGAAAGAATTAGTTGCGTATCACCTTACACAGCCTGAGTAGGGTTGGACTCTCGGTCGTGAGTTAAGGGACTGTGTGAGTGTGTGGGAGAAAATTAACGATACGAACTGTAAGAATAAGTTAGGGGATTATCCTTCTTACCTTTGCCTTTGACTTGTCTGATAAGAAGAAAAAATCTGATACTGAATGATTAAAAGTGCAATACTTTGTTGGCAGAAAAACTCTGATAGAATATTAGACAAAGACGCCTTGTAGATACGACATACTGAAATAAACTCAGCAATTAAACTGAAGACTTGGATAAGATATAATTTAATTCGCAGTGTCTCATCTCGCTAATGAACTCCTTTCTCTCTAATGTTTTCCTATCAATTACGATTTAGATTGTGAATTTACATGTTAAGGTTGTACGTTATAAAATCCTCAGTTCATTTTATCCTTAGTTACTGCATGATTCAAAAAGGGGGAAAAATAACCTATAGCATTGCTTTACGTGGGAGATGTAACTGTCATAGAAAAAATCCACAAATTCCAAAGGTATTACAGTTCTAAAAGATCGAATCAAGTACATTTTTTTTTTCTTTCCTTTCACTCGAACCATTCGACAACAACAACAGCAAAAAAATGTCTTATACGATAATACAATATGTCCTCTGGAAATAGAGAATGAAAAGAAAGAAAGAAAAAAGAAACTTGCACCGTAAAGAAAACGCAAAGAGGGAAAGAAAACGGTAACGATGGCCCTTCAAAAATGACTAAACCATTTCTTGAAAGCAGCCGTGATTTTTACATTTCATCCTCGGCTGGACATGCGAGGTCCTTTTCACGACGAACAAACTGGCTAAATGAAGTAGGCTTTGAGGGGGAAG
>NW_028234414.1:23980055-24007555 GCF_977035675.1 Penaeus japonicus
ATTGGGTGATGATTTGTTTGGCTGAGCCTGACGATTTTGCCACCTCGTTACGTTTTCTTAAATTGCGCCTCTTTTTTTCAAAGATTTATTTATGGGCGGGAGAAAATCGGTAGAATTCGAAATCCAGACTTTTATTTTATCCCTTTACTTTTCTTTTACCTCCGATTTTCACAGATTTCAACGGATTTTCACAGATTTTGTAGCCCGATTTTCTCCCAATCAACATAGTCGCCATCAAGAAAGGAGCGATAAGATCATTTATCTAATGATATCTCAGGCATCTCACAATCATTTCCAATCATTCTTACTTGACGTGACTTATGAACTGATGATAAGTCGCGTCATTTTGGAAGACCGCAATTTTATTGTTCGATGTCGAGATCTGATTTTAATGAAAGCTTTGTCTGATATGTTTGCGTATTCCTCGGGTTGTGAAAGTGCCATGGGAGGAAGGGGGAGGGAAGGAGAGGGAAGAAGGGAGGAACGGGGAGGGAAGGAGAGGGAAGAAGGGAGGAAGGGGGAGGGAAGAAGGGAGGAAGGGGGAGGGAAGAAGGGAGGAAGGGGGAGGGAAGAATGGAGGAAGGGGGAGGGAAGAAGGGAGGGAGAGGGAGGGAAGGGAGGGAGAGGGAGAGGGGGAGGGAGGGAAGGAGAGGGAGGAGAGGGAGAGGGGGAGGGGGAGGGAGGGAAGGAGATGGAAGAAGGGAGGAAGGGGGAGGAGAGTAGATGGAAGAAGGGAGAAAGGGGGAGGGAAGGAGATGGAAGAAGGGAGGAAGGAAGATGGAAGAAGGGAGGGAGGGAGGGGGAGGGAGAGGGAGAGGGAGAGGGAGAGGGGGAGGGAGAAGAAGAGAGGAGAGAGAGAGAGACTGTGTGTGTGAGAGAGAGTGAGAGAGAGAGAGAGAAAGCGAAAAAAATGTTAACAATAAGCAAGCCAGGTACCCACTACCTACCCTCGACCGCTACCATACATAGGTGCCAAAGGTACTTGGTTACTGATACCTAGGTACCTGAAGAGAACACCTAAAGCTTTACCTGTATGTTTGTTTACGAAAAAAAAAATCCATTTTTATTACTATTATTGTTCTCATTTCATTTTGGCAGAGGTGACATTCAAAGTAGAATTTACAAGTTCAAGCTATATCAGTTCATATATATTAAATCCAAATTATTACAAATTCTTAAAGAATTTTCCTAGGCTAAGAATTCCGTCTATCAATTTATCAGATAACACAGGCACACGTTTTCCTAATAAGGCATGAGGCAGGTGCTGTATTTGTCGACTGGAAGATAATTCGTAAATATTTTGGTCCGGATAAACGACAACTATGCCTTTCATTCTGGGGGAATATTCCAAGTATTCCTTATCTACTCGAGAAAGCATGTTAGGTGATTAAGGGTGACTGAGGGTGTGCTTGTACGTCGCGCCTTATGTGTTGATGTTGGTCCGCGTGTGTCTTGTATGTCGGTTGCGGGTATGTCGTTTTGTATGTCGTTTGCGGGTATCTACGTGTAGATAGGTAGACTGGTAGTTGGATGGGTAGACAGATAGTTTCTTATTTATTCATTCATTATACATGTTGTGTATGTATGTATATGTGCACACTTATACACAAACACACGCGCACACATATACACATGTGTGTGTGTGTGCGTGTCTACACACATATATAATAAAAGTTCCAGGTGTCGTTGCGAGTGGAGAAGACGCCCCAGGTGTGCACAAAATCAGGTAGAGGGAAGGTGGTCGACCCCCGTTTTGTGGGCAGAGACAACTTCCCGTGTGGTTGTGTGGGGGCGTGTGAGGTGGGGGGGGTAGGGGGGGCAACTGGAAGACACAGGCTCCGGGGAGGTCCCAGGTGGGGATGGCAACCTTATTGTGTTTTTGTGTGTGTGTGTTTAAGGTAGGGAGGGAGAGATGGGGAGGCGAGGGAAAGGGAGAGGGAGAAAGAGAGAGAGAAAGGAAGGGGAGGGAAAGGAAAGAGACAAACAGAGAAGACCAGAGAGGAAGTGGGGGAGGTGGGGGATGGGGAAGGAGGGAGGAGGAATATGGAAAGGTAGACGAAGAGTGAGTATGAGAGATGAGAAAGACAGAGAAAGAGTGAGAGAGAGAGGAAGATAAAGAAATAGAATGATTATGAGAGAGGAAGAGAAAGAAAGGGGAACAGAAAGAGAAGCATAATTCAAAGACCATCCTGCAATCTCTCTCTCTCTCTCTCTCTCTCTCTCTCTCTCTCTCTCTCTCTCTCTCTCTCTCTCTCTCTCTCTCTCTCTCTCTCTCTGTACCCCCCTATCCTAGGTAAGATCCCAAAAGTAAACCACTAATATAACACTTCGAACCTCACCCCCCCTCCGCCCTACTTCCCAGTACCCCCACCCCCTCCCCCCTCTCCACATACAACACCAGCTGCATCCCTATTTCCTCCCTCCCCCCCTCTCCCTCCCCCAACCCCCTCGCCAACCACGGGATGCCAAAAAAAGGAAAACTAAAAAGAAAAAAAAAGATTTCAAACCAAAGTCGATCAAAGAAAACAACGTTAAAAACATAGAAAACACTAAGACAATAGTTATCTTTTCGCCATTGCTGTGTGTGTGTGTGTGTGTGTGTGCGTGTGCGTGTGCGTGTGCGTGTGCGTGTGCGTGTGCGTGTGCGTGTGTGTGTGTGTGTGTGTGTGCGTGTGCGTATGTTTTATATTAAGTGTCCGAGTATTTTCAGAGAATGTCCAATTTCCAAAAATATTATCCCCATAGTAATTTTATAGTAGCCATACAGTAGTCTCAAAGTACGTCCCAAATAGTCTCAGAGTAGTCCTGAGGGCCACTACCTTTTACCTCCATCACCTGGGGCTTCATCACAACCTTGATATTCCTTAATTACTTTCACCGGAGAGAGAATGCAGTTACCGAAACTTCAGCTGAAAAACGACGGAGTGTGGGATCAGGGTATGAGGGAAAATGTGTAAAGAAATGGAACAAATAGAAAGAGAAAGAATGGCAGAATGAGGAAAGAAAGAAAGAAATGGAGAAGATAGAAAGAAGAGAGAAGGCAAGATAGAGAAGAAAGAAGATAAAGAAAGAAAAAGAAATAAAGGAAAAAAATCAGGAATTTAAAAAAAATGAAAATTCAAAAAAATAGAATAAATAAAAAATGAGAAAGCAGAAAAAAGGGAAAGATGAAAGAAAGAAAAAAAAAAACTATACGACAGAAAACGGAGTATTTCATAGTATAATTAGACCCAACCTTGAAGTGGGTATTGTAGGTGTCAACGCCCATCTTGAAGACAAGTTAATGTACCGGAATCCTTAATGGAAGAAATTTGTAGTTATTAATGGATTTTACGCTCTGATTCGATAATTTGTTTTATTGTAATGTTTCGAAACTTGTAATTTATGATTAGGATGCATTTCTAAAATCTGAATGGGGTGAATTTCGTATTCGTGAATGAGTTTTCCGCTTTGATAGAATGAATATTTCCACTATTGTTGTGTTGGAATATTTTTGGTCTTTATAAATGAAATTTGTAATTATGGTTCACATGAATTTTCTCAATGTGTAATTCTCTTGCCATTAATGAGTTTTATGTTTCGGGTCAGTGAATGAGGCAGATGTCTTTTAATAGGGTTTTTCTTTTGTCGATGAGTCAATTCAATTAAGTTTAAATAGTGAAAAACTATTAAAGTTATTAAGGTTATGACGAGTAAGAAACATCATTATCAAGATCTTTTCTCTATAAAAAGATAATTTTATTTAATGTGGATAATATTTCTACGCTTATTTCAAAGGGTATTTCGGTGATGGTTGCGCCTTTGTTATAACGTTTTGTATGTGAAAAATGAGGTACGTTTATTCAAAATTTATGAAAAAAAAATCTGTTTTACATATGTTTTACATCCATATAAAAATACCCTTTACTTTATATATATATATATATATATATATATATATATATATATATATATATATATATATATATACATACATACATACACACGTTGGCTTAACAATACCAATCACAAATATAACAAAAATAGTAACTATAACAATAACGATTATAATTGTAATAAAATAAAAATGATAATAATTAATTTCTCCATTTCGGATCATCATTATTTCTTTCCAGAAGCTTCGATACCAAAAACGAACTCACGCCCCGTCGACTCAATGTATAGGCACTTATTTTCGTCTTTATCTCCGCGCTCCCTCTGTTTTTTTCTCATAATTCCTAAAAAAAGGAAGTAGAGAAAAAAGAAAAATATCTATTCTGACAGATAACGACGATCCTTAACTCCTTATAAGTCGTTCTCTTTCTTCTCCTCATCCTTCAGGAGAGGCGAAGATTAGCTGATTAAGATACAAACGCCTCTTAGATAAAGATCGTACCTGTCAGAGGAAGCTACTAAAAATGAATAAAAAAAATATATATATATGCGTAAGAGAGAAAAAAAAAGTATATAGACAAAAAAAAAAAAAAAAAAAAATCAAAGCTTCATCTAATCCACTCCTTAAAAATGAAAGGGTACCCGACAGTCCCGCCATAGAAAACGGGTTGTGTTGTCCCCTAAAGGAATGTACTGTACTGTACGCGGGACATGTGTCTGTCATGGGCCTACTCATAAACTCATCCACCCATCATTGGCATGGGTATATGGGCACGGGTGCTCACACTTGTCATGTCAAGGAGCTCAACTCTTGACTTGTTGACTGACAGATCGTGAGGGTGGCTGATGGGAGAAGGGGAGAAAAGGGATGCTTTTAAAAGAAAAGGAGTGGGTGAGGTACTTGGTTTGTCTTTCATCTCTCTTACCTTCTCTCCTCTCTCTTCCTTCTTCCTTCCTCACTCGACCCCTACCCCCATTTATCATCATCCTCCTCCTCTTCTCTCTCCCCTTTTCCCACAACCCACACATTTATACCCCCGTCCCCCTACCCACCTACGCCTACCCTATAAGACAACTTCCCCTCTCCCCTCTCCCCCCTCCCCCGCACGCCTACCCAACATGACAACTTCCCCTCCCCCCCCCCACACGCCTACCCAACATGACAACCTCCCCCCCTCCCCCTCCACCCACGCCCTCAGCCCACCCACACGTGACCACAAAATCGACAAATAATTCGACGCCATCGCTCCCTAACGATGATACCGCCCCCGCTGCGAAGGTTTGTTCATAATTTGCTCTTCTATTTAATCGTTTCTCGTCGGTCATTAATAGCGCTCTCGGGAGGGAGGGGTGTTGATATGTGTGTGGGTGGGAAGGAAGGAGGGAGAGGGGGTTATTGGGTGGGGGTTAGGGGAGTGTATGTGGGGGAGGGGTGGTGGTGGTGGGTGGTGTTCGTGAGTGTGTCAGAGAGTGAGAAAGAGATTCTTCATTTATGCTTTTTTATCACATTCTCTTTCGCAGTTCACAAATCTATATATGATCGAACAAAGCACAATATAGTAGTTTTATTAACCAACACTAAGATAACTCTATAAAGAGCATCGAAATCCCCTTCTAAATAATCTTAAATGTCCAAACAGATAATACAAAAATAAAGAAAAAAAGCAAAATATAAAAACAAAAAGAAAAAGATAATAATTTATCAAAGTCTCCCCTCTTCACCTTTCATTTCCTCCCATTGGAAAACGAGAAACCCTATAAATCTACTTCCTTTCCTATTTTTTCTTTCTTTCTCATTTCCACCCCTTTGAAATACGAAAGACCGACATCAGTCATTTATTTTATTTCTTTACTTTTCCTTCCTTTCTCCCTCTCCCTTTTTATTATCTTCCTTGTCTCCATCCCCGACCAATAGTGTTTCGTAATATTTTTCGCTTATATGTATATTCTGTATTTTCTGTAATGCTGTACTTTTAGGAATGAAGTTGTAGGAGGGGGGGGGGGGCACGGACTCTATCTATTTATCTATCTATCCATTTATCTTATCTATGGGCGGGACGCTGGAGTCTGAATGAGATTTCAGTCTTTCTCGAGAGTTGATGTGTATCTTTGAATTAGTTATTTTATGATGGAGGAAGGGAAGGAGGGAGGATGAGGAAGGAGAGGAGAAGGCGGGGGATAGATGGGAGGGAGGGAAGGAGGGAAGGAGGGAGGGAGGGAGGGAGGGAGGGAGGAAGGGAGGAAGGGAGAAGGAGAGGGAGAGGGAGAGAGAGAGAAACAGAGAGAGAGAGAGAGAGAGAGGCCGGGCAATTTGTCGTTGATAGGCAGTGCGTCGGTTATATGGCAATCATGACAATGATAGTGATGATATAATGATGATGATAATGGTGACAACTGATAACAAAACAAAACATCAATAAAGGGAAAAAATACTAACAATAATGAATAATCAAAGAACATCAGATCCTTAACGAAAAATGCAAAACCATCACCTTTATCACATCATATATACATAAGGCAACATAAAATATCTTCGAACGATCCATCACACAGGGGCTAATTGCACCATTACAACCGCTCATTAAATCGTAATGAGTTCCTGATTAATCTAATGGTTTGGCTACCGTATATGTATACAACTTGGTGAATGAACATGATATAATGGGCATCATGTTAAACACTCGTATATCTGTTTTCATTAGTATCGCGTTCAGCAGCCTTTGTAACTATGACATTAGATGATATCCAAAGGGCAGACACAGTGTGGAATAAATAAAACACACACAAATATATATATATATATATATATATATATATATATATATTAATCTCTTTAGCATGACCTTTCCATTCTTATATGACAAGCACATGTCCTGTTTATAAAGCAGTTTCTCCGACCTCTATTTTCGTCTCCCTCTCCCTCCCTACCTCCCTCCCTCACACTTCTCATTAGCCATTCAACACTCGCGATAGCTAATGAGCTTACAATGACGCGGAGCTTACCGTAGGGGGTAAATAAATCCCAAGAGACATGAGATAAGAATCGAGATTACGAGGAGACACGGAGGGAGGGAGGCAGGGTGTGTGGGACGAAGTGTGAGAAGGACCGTGAAAGGGAGGGGAGAAAGAGCAGAGATAGAAAGGGAGAGAGGGAGGCAGGAGGAGAGAAAATACAAGAGGGAGATGGAGGGAACAAAAGAAAGAAGAGAGAGAGAAAAAGACAGACAGACAGACAGACACTGCGATTGAGAAAGAAAAGAGATAAGGAAAAGAGAGAGATAGAGAGAGACGAAAGAAATCGAAGGCAAACATCCAAAGAGGAAAGATCATAAGAAACAAGAAAAATGGAGGCAAGACGGCAAAATGTGTCACCTGAACATTCCTTAAAATGCGACAATCCCTCAGCCTAACAACCAACCTGTTCTACATTACTCAGTGACATTGAACCATCCGTTTCATTTTTTTTTTCTTTTTTTCATTTATCGCGTTTACCTGCTGTATCATAGACGTTGTTGTCACAATGATATCGGTAAGAAGAAAGAAAACAAGATCATTACTAATAATAAGAGATTCATAGAGAGAGAGAGAGAGAGAGAGAGAGGGTGGGAGGGGATCCGAATCTGTTCTATTGTTTCGAAACGTCATTGTTCGAACAGTGTTTCATAATTCTCAAATGAATCAAACGAAACATCTGGACTCATGACCTTGGCTCTTGTGGTTTCGAATTCCCTCAATAACAATTACAAAGACATTTTCACGTTTCACGAGACGAGAGGCCAGAATCATAAGACTTATTAAATCCAAATACATCTTGAATTGTCCTTTAAACAAATCAAATTATATCTTAATAAAGAGGTGGTCATGGTTATGATAATACCTGTGATCTCTTGTTATAATGAAGACGTATAACATTCAAGTGCAACTTGGATTATCCTTAAAATAGATTGATCTCAATCTGAATAAATAAGTGTTCATGGTTATCCATAAAATCTCTCAACATGATTTTGTCTAGAAGGTCAATAACAATCAAACGCACACAAAGTTATCCTCGAAAGAAAAGGAATAAACGAGGTGTTCACTCTTCTCGTTCTTGTCTCCAAGAGGAATCTGGTTTCGAGACTCTTTAATTGCCTTCAAAGAGGACAGCGTTTTGACTTGCGGTATGTGTGAAGGTCTTTAAGAATGTGGTGCTCCTAGTAATGGGTTTGTGTCTGCGCCGAGAGAGACAGTCATTAATATCGTATTTTTCTCTCATTTTTTAGGGTTGTGTTCTTATCATAATCGTTCTTCTCGTCCTCATTATCATTATCATTATCATGATTATCATTAGTATCCATCATGATTATCATTAGTATCCATCATGATCATCACTGCTATGATCATCAATTTAAACATCATTATCATCATCTTTGTCATCATCCTTAAAAAAAACTCCCATGAAACTCCACCTGTTTATAAACAAATGCAAATAGAACGGACTCCCCAAAACCATAACATAATGGATAATAGGCCATTAACAACTCAAGACAGAGGAATCCATGCTAATAACCTCGGCCAACCTTTAGTCTCCATCAGCCTCGTCGGATTATGTCGTCTTTAAGTCCTGATAAATCTTATGCAAAGTTGTAATTAGGGGAGTGTGTCGTAATTATTACGAAGTGTAATTACACCTTAGGAAATGGGATGGTTATCCTAGCCACAGAGAGAGAGAGAGAGAGAAGAGGAGAGAGAGGGAAAAAAGAGAGAGAGAAGGGAGAGAAGGGAGGGAGGGAGAAGGAGAGAGAGATAGAGAGGGAGGGGGGTAGGAGATAGAGATAGAAAGGGTGAAATAGATAGAAAGGGAGAAAAAAATAGAGAAAGGAAGAAAGAGATAGATAGAGAGAAAGGGAGAAAAGAGAGGGGAGAGAGATAGCAACGGAATGGTTTAAGTGACGCAGGTCTTCAGTGAGTTTGAATGGGAATACATTCATTGATGAATTTGTAACCTCTCATGTGTGAGGGACGTGTGTGATTTTCGCATTTATTTTCGAATGATCTCTTTCTATCAAGAAGGGGAGAAGGGGGAGGAGAAAGGAAAGGTAGAAAGGGGGAAGGAGAGAAGGAGGGTAAGAGTAAAGGGGGAAAATGGAGAAAAGAGGTGAAAAAGAGGAAAGATATAAAGAGAAGGGGGAAGAGGAAGGGGATAAAGTGAGGAAAGATAGAAAGGTAGAAGGGGGAAGAGATGAGGGAAGGAGGAAAGGGGGGAAAGGAGGTCGATGCATCACCGTCAGGGCATTAAACACCGTCATCAGGGAATCCCAACCGCATCACTTGTCTTCGTTCTGTGATGGAGCACTTCGAGATCTCGCTCAGAACGGGTTACGCCCTCCTGCTTCCCAAGCCTTCCTGTTATCCTTTTCTTTTATTAAAGGTTTAGTTTTTTTTCTCTCTTTTTTATTTTTTATTCTCTTGTTTTTTTATATAATTTTATTCTCTTGTATATCTTTTTATATGTTATTTTCCGTTTTCTTTTGCTACTCTTTTTCATGTATTTGTCCTCTATCTTTCCTTTCCTACGTCTAATTATTTTCGTTTTCATCATCACTACAATTCTTTAGTTGAATAACAATAATAACGTACACCACAACAGCAATAAAATGGGACACTCTATCTTTTTTTTTAATAAGGAAACCTTCCCCCGGTGGTCAGAAACATGCATGTAAAACCACTACTCTCATTCACATCTGACTGAAATATGCACTCCAGAACGGGTTAGGCCTTTCTCTAGAAGCTTCCAAGGAACATAAATCTAATGATCATTAACGGCCATTACCATATACCAGATGAATACCAGACAGGTACCTGGTTACCTGTGCTTCTCTGTGTCATTATGCGCGATCAAAGGTACCTATAGAAGGTAGGGGTTTTCATCACGGCATATTATTAGGCGATTATAAGGCATCTGAACCTGTGTATGGAGGTTTTGAAACCGTAGAAAAGGGATTATATCTTTCTTTTTTTAGGTTTCTTTTATTGAAATATGTGTCAGACTTCTGGAATTTTCTGATATCGTTGCGTTTTACTGCATTTGTGATAAAGGAAAATATGTTTTTATTAAGTGATTTTGTTTATGTTACACAAAATTACTTTGCATAACAATAAGGACGATGACGATATTGATCATAATATCAATAACACTGATATATATCTAATACATCTATAAGAATTTCACGCAATGAAAATATAACCAGGTCTATCAAAACAATTAATACCGGGTCCTACCACTATTCATTTGATTGACACTGACCCATGTAGAGTAAGATACCCAAGAGCCAGAAAGGGTTATAAAAGATATAAGGAAGGGGAAAAGAGACCTTGAAACTTTCTTGAGAGAGAGAGAGAGAGAGAGAGAGAGGGGGGGAGGGAGAGGGAGAGGGAGAGGGAGAGAGAGAGAGAGAGAGAGAGAGAGAGAGAGAGAGAGAGAGAGAGAGAGAGAGAGAGAGAGAGAGAGAGAGAGAGAGAGAGAGAGAGAGAGAGAGAGAGAGAGGGAGAGGGAGAGGGAGAGAGAGAGAGAGATCGTTATCTTGGACGATGTCGAAAACGGATTTCATCTTCTGAGGAGGTGGTTGGTGAGTGAACTGAACTACCTCTTTCTTTGACGGTGGGGGGTAAAGGTTTATTTCAAGTTACGAATGGTAGGTATTGAATATGGAAAAAAGAGAGGGAAAGAGAGGTGGTGGAAGGGAGGGAGGGAGGGAGAGGGAAGAAGAGGGAAGGAGTGGGGGAGGGAAAGAGAGGGAAGGAGTGGGGGAGGGAAGGAGAGGGAGGGAGAGGGAAGAAGAGGGAAGGAGTGGGGGAGGGAGAGGGAAGGAGAGGGAAGGAGAGGGAGGGAGAGGGAAGAAGAGGGAAGGAGTGGGGGAGAGAGAGGGAAGGAGTTGGGGAGGGAGAGGGAGAAAGTGAGGGAGGGCGAGGGAGGGAGTGGGGAGGGCGAGTGAGGGTAAGGGGAGGAGGAGATAGATGGAGAAGGAGGGAGGGAGAGAGAGAGAGAAATATATATGACGATGTTATCTCAAGGGTGGATCAGTAGCTGGTGAAATACCATATTGAAATATGCGCTATTCATTCTCCCTCTCTCTCTCCCACTCTCTCTCTCTTTCTTTCTCTCTCTCTCATCCTCATCTTCTCCCACATCCTAACCCTCTCTCTCACATTCTCATCCTCATCCTCACCCTCTCTCAAGCAATAACGAGAATAACTCAAGCATTCTAACGAGTGCAGGTCACCGAAGAAATTCCAAGCGCAAAGGTAACTCGGCCTAACCTGAAAGCCGACGAATGGGTTACAGCCACCGAAGTCGTTACGAGAATCTTATGCCTATGTGACCTTGGCCATTCAGAGTTAATGGTGCACCTGAGATCACACTAGGCCTATATGCTACATACACGCTGTGATAAGTGCGATTTTTTTTCGAGGGAGCGAAAGGGGGGCGGGTGAATCTGTAGTATGCTATAGGGAGATAAATCGTCTAATTTAGAGTAGTGACAGAAACGCGATCGCAAACTTTGGTTATGTCATTGTTTTATTATGGAGGTATATTATGGTATAAGTAGCTGAGCTTTCATAAATAAGCAACATCCCTATACACCGTAGATAGGCCTATGCGGGAACGTTACGTACAAGAGCCTATTTCGTGATGACTGATAAGAGCGTGTGTGAAATTATTACTTGGTTTTGATTAGGTTATCTTGCGGACCATCTTGCGGTGGACGGAGCGATATTAATATAGTGGGTAGATGAGGGAGAGAGAGGGAGGGACGGTGAGGGTGGGCGGGAGGGAGAGAGGAGAGGGAGAGAAAGAAAGAAAGAGAGAGAGAGATAGAGAGAGAGATGGATGGGGAGAGGGAGAGGAAGAAAGATAAATATAGAGAGGGAGAGGGAAGGAGGAAGAGAAAGAAGAGAGAAAGAGAGGAGATAAAGAGATAGCCATACAGCCAGCAAGACAGACAGAAAAAAAGACGGACAAACAAGCAAAGCCAGATAAAAAAAAGTAAAAGACAGCCAGAGACAGAATCAGAGACAAATAAACTGACCAATAAATAAACAGAGAAAGATAATAACACAACTCTTTATCCTTACTTATCAGTCCCAGCCACCAAATCGCCCGGCACCTCAAGTAAAGCAATTGTCTGCCTCATAGGCCTATAACACACCGTTCCCTATAAGGAGTTTGATGCCTGACGCTATCTCTAGTTTTCATTTATCCCGAAGGAGTTAAGGGTATATAACGCACTTATAAGGAAAGATGGAGTGTAATACCTGTCTTCGGAGAGGGAACACAGTGTAATAAGGTTCGTTATCGAGCTTGTGGTTAAGAACGTATCGTAAAGTGGATTTTTCGTCCTTTTTTCGTTCGTAATGTTTTTTTGTTTTGTTTTTTCGTTTAGAAATAAATTGTCGAGGTTAGGTGTAGAACTTGACATGCAAAATTAGAACCTTTCAAATTTTTAGTCATTACGAGTGTAAAAAACAAACAAACAAAAACGAAAACGGGACCTTGTTCCGAAAATGATCGAAAAAAGAATATTAATGAAATAATAATCCTATTCCTAAACCCATCGCAAAATGATAATGAATCAATATATAATGAATGCTTAATCAAATGAAAATTATTAGCTACGAAACTAACGTGATTTTTAGGGGGCGTGGAGAGAGGAACCCTATGATTCTGGCGTCTTTTTTAATGGAGAATATAAAAGATTATCGTATTCGGTTTAATTAAATGGCTGCTTTGTAATTATCCCACTTGTTTTTACCATATTGGAAATTCGAATGCAGAGCACTACTATCACTTATCACATGTGCAATGCGAAATAACATCAATCGTAGATGCTATTTAAGTATATGTAAGCAGACTCACGTAAGGCTTCTATGGCGGCGACGTCAAAAGCACTTATATCCTACTCCTTGAGTTTTCTTCAAGGACATCCTCTCGGAGGGACCTTCTTGCCTTCCGAGGAGTGCCGGTTACTCAGCTAAACGTCAATAGCTCCCCACCAATCCCAATATTTGTTTGGGAATGAGACAGCATCCCACGCCATCGTCATATAGATAAGTCACCCCCCAACGAGGCGTCGGCGCATAGAAAACGGGAGATACGAGTACGGCGCCAAGCACAAAAGAAGATTCAATTAGTTTTTTTTCTCTCCCTTCTCCTTCCCTTGTACTTTTTTTTTTTTTACATCACAAGTGAAATATCTAGATCCCAAGCCCTTCACTGGGCTTAATTTAATATTCCTTTTTCGGTGAACAGTAGGCCTAGAAGGAATCTAATCCCATTATGACACCCTTCAGGACAGATAGAAAAAAAACATCGGATTAGGGTTAGATCCGGGGATTTCTTGTCATTGTGGAATCCGAGCTTGTTAAGGATCCCAAAAATGGACGACGCAATTATGATTCATACGGAACTAATGGCGCCAAGACCTTGAAAGATCATATCATCTTCATTTGAGACATCTTAAGACGATGAGGCTTATGGCGATGTG
Source organism: Penaeus japonicus (assembly GCF_977035675.1). Lineage (NCBI taxonomy): Eukaryota > Metazoa > Arthropoda > Malacostraca > Decapoda > Penaeidae > Penaeus > Penaeus japonicus. Next base: position 23,993,453 of record NW_028234414.1, read on the forward strand.
TTACGTCTTCATTTTCTACATCTTGGTGTCTCTGTTAATAAATGTAGGGCTTGTGAGGCTTGGGTGAATTTGAGCTCTGGCTTAAAATGAAATGAAAATGAGAAAATTATTTATAGTCTTCTTAAACTTGTATATCGCTATCTATCTTTCTCTCTCGAACTAAGACACGGCATACTCTCATGAAAACCCAATATCAAAAAATAAAATGATAAAGATACTAAAATGTGTTATATTACACTCAAAAAAAAAAGAACGAAAGAAAAAATTTAGTCGTTTACCCAACCTAATAATAACACACGTATTTTCCAACAAGACCCAACGACTCCACATATATTTTCAAACCTTTCCTCCATTACCATGATTTCCTCACCCAACATCAACCCCCCGAAAAAGATAATCCGGAACTTCTGATCGAACAATTTATAACACAAAAGCGAAAGGTCGAGACGGCGGCGACGCGAAGGAAAAATTACACTTCGAAATGCACAGGCGCGACGACCGTGAAAAATGACTATGGGTTCGGGTGTCCTTGAGAAGCTGTCCCTTTTTATTCGTGGTTTTGTTATTTTTTTACACTTGATAATTCTTTCATGAGTGTTGGATTTTTTTTTGTCTTTCATATAAATATATATATATATATATATATATATATATATATATATATATACATATATATATTTTTTTTATTCATAACTTATCACTACTGATGGTGATGGTTTTAGTGTGCTTGAAAAAAGGTAAGGACAGAGAGAGAGAGAGAGAGAGAGAGAGAGAGAGAGAGAGAGAGAGAGAGAGAGAGAGAGAGAGAGAGAGAGAGAGAGAGAGAGAGAGAGAGAGAGAGAGAGAGAGAATTAAGAAAAAAGAGGGAAAGAAAGAAAGGCAAAATAGTTCATAAAAGAGAAAAGGAATGCGAGCCAGGCAGGGAGGAGAAATGCAATGTAAGGAGGAGAAGAAGAGGGAAATGAGGACAAGAGGAAAGGAAGAGAGAAAGAAAATTACATCAACAAAGAGAAAGGGAATACGGGGAAGGCAAGGAGAAGGGAAAGGAAGGAAGGGAATTGAAGAAAGGGGGAGAGGCAGCCAAGAAAAAGAAGGAAATAAAAGAGCGCGTCCAGTGAAGAAGAAGGGGAACAGAAGAAGGCAAAAGAGATTAAGCAAAAGGCAAGGAGGGGAGGGAGATGAAAGGGGAATGGGGGAAAGGAGGTGGAAGGGGGATGTAAGGGAGGGGGATGTAAGAGAGGGGGAAGGGGGAAGAGAAGAGAAATGGAAAGGAAGGAATAAGGGGGGAGGGGAGAGAAAGGGGGAAAGACGAGAGAGAAGGGGATGGGAGGAAGAGAGAGAAGGGGGAAAGACGAGAGAATAGGGGAAGGAAGGGAGAGAAGGGGGAAGGAAGGGAGAGAAGGGGGAAGGAAGGGAGGAAGAGAGAGAAGGGGGAAGGAAGGGAGAGAGGGGGAAGGGAGGAAGAGAGAGAAGGGGGAGGGAGGGCGGGAGAAGGGGGGTGGGGAAGGAGGAAGGAGGCAAGGTACGGGCGTCACAGCGGGAGCAAACAGTGACAAAGACACCGACGGAGAGACCCAGGCGAAGGCTCGAAACCCACTGCCATTGTTCTTTTGTTATTCCCAAGTGATTAATTGTTCTAGATTCCGCCCCGATCACTTCGTTTATTGGAGATGTTGATTGGTCTTCCGTAGCCTTCCTTCCTCCACTCCCCCCTACCCCGACAACCCCCATCACCCCCCCCCCTCCCTTCTTTGGATAGCAATATAGAAAACGAGTGACTTGTAACTTTAATTTTTTTTTCATCTCTCGTTTTGTAGGCTTGGTGGGTGGCCTTATTATTATTTTTTTTTAATTCTTTCTGTTGTATTTTTTTCAATTTCTCAGTTATGTGTCATTTTTTTCTCTCTCTCACTGTTATCATATTGATCTACGACGTCTGGCAAATTATCCTGTCTATCTGTTTCTCTCTCTCTCTCTCTCTCTCTCTCTCATATATATATATATATATATATATATATATATATATATATATATATATATATATTTATTATCTACCCATCCACATATAACTATCTCAATAAATCAATCGCCAAGCAGGTGACGTTGAAAATAACTCGCCTTGTCCTCTGGAAATGCTAATAACCAACCCTTTCATTACGTCCAGCCAATTCTGGCCGAGACGGCAGGCCCCTCTCTAACGATCGCCGTCGCCTACCTGTTCCTCCCTTTCCTCCTTCAACAATCACAGAGCGAGGAATATCGAGCTTAAAAATCACGACGATTTGGGGGAAGAATGAAGGGGGAGGGGGGAGGGGGGAGAAAGGAAGGGAGGAATTGGTGGGGAGGGGGTGGTAGGGGGGAGAGGGGGAGGAATTGGTAGGGAGGGGGGAGGGAGAGGAAGGGGTAGGAGAAGATTGGGAGGAGATGAGGGAGATGGGGAGGAGAGATTGGGGAAAGGGGTATATTAGCAGATTATCGTAATTATGGGGAGGTCGCTGAATCGGGGAATAAGTGGGGAGTGGTTGAGGGGGGGGGGAGTGAGGGCGAGGAAGGAAGGAAAAAAAGGGATTTGAGAAGAAAAAGGAAGAACTGATTAGACTTTTCTCTTTACGTGCTTAGGGAACCGAGAAGAAGAAAAAAAAAAAACAGAGAAGGAAGGATACAAGGGAAAAAAAAAAAACTTACAAAAAGAATAAGAACAAGAACGAGGACGAAGAGGGAGTCAGTCGAGAGAGAGAGAGACGTCGGCATCACGGAATATAATTACAACCCACGAGGCACGTTAAGGTCGTTGTACAAGGGTTAATGCGACCAGGAGTCGACCATATGCCCTCGACCTAGGCCTATTGCGTCTGGATCGTTTTGGGCCTAAGTTATAGCTTTCCTCGGTGGCATTAAATCTGTAATTACGAGCCGCTCCTCCTCGCAAATTGGTAATAATGAAATCAAGTTAATTAGGAGGAAACCTATTCTTTCTTTTATTATTTTTTCTTTCAAAAGCCTCGCGAAAAAGAAAAGACAAGAGTGAACGTTTTCTTTTCCTTGCGCTTTGCCCTTTTTTTTTCTTTTTTTTTCTTTTTTAGAAATGAGTCATTTTCGATATGAGTTTCGGCGAGTTATTTTCAATTGAAAAGTTCAAATTTTATGATAGGAAAAATGACAGTGAAACAATAATAAATGGAAAGTGATATCAATAAATTTGCTATGAAAAAAAGTTGATGCGTGAGGGTTTATACTACACTGTTATTAAACAATTATTAAAAACACCACATAACCGATGATCGTTATAGCTACGGGGAATTTAACATTCCCAAGAAACGATACATCACAGATCCAGGGCCTTATCTGTGATTATCTCTCTCTCTCTCTCTCTCTCTCTCTCTCAGAGAGGGGGGAAGGGGGAGAGGGGGAGAGGGGGAGAGAGGGAGAGGGAGAGAAGGAGAGAGAGAGAGATAGAGAGAGAGAGAGGAGGGAGAAAAAAAAAGAAAGGAGAGAGAGAGAGAGAGAGAGAGAGAGAGAGAGAGAGAGAGAGAGAGAGAGAGAGAGAGAGAGAGAGAGAGAGAGAGAGAGGGGGGGGGAGAGAGAGAGAGAGAGAGAGAGGGGGGGAGAGAGAGAGGGGGAGAGAGAGAGGAGGGAGAGAGAGAGAGAGAGAAAGAGAGTGAGAGAGAAAGAGAGAGAGAGAGAGTCAGGGTAGCGACTACTTGGCAATCGTCAGCCTGTCACTCACCTGACCAACTGTCACTCACTGCTGCCGGTGGGCCAAGGGAAAGGGGAGGGGGGGGGGAGGGGGAAGAAAGGATGGATCGAGTGGAAGGGGGGGGTGAGGAATGGGGTAATAGGCATATGGGGAAAGGTAGACAAACACGGTTGAAAGAAGAAACAGGGGAGGTGGGCAGGGAGGGAAAGGAGGTAATAGGAGATGGGGAAGGGGAGGACCAGGGGGTAGGGGAAGGAGGAAAGGAGAAGGGTAGGGGAAAGAGGAAGGGAGGAGGATAGGAGAGGGGGTGAGGAGGAAAAAGGAGAAATAGGGGAAAGGGAAGGAGGGAGAGGCCAGAGCTGTGGGAAGGGAGGGAGGGAGGGAGGGAGAAAGAAGTCTATCGGTGTTGGAAGGGAGAGGCAGGGGGAGGGGGAGGGGGAAGGGAAAGGGTAAAATGGAACAAAAGAATGTGAGAAAGCGAAAGAGGGACAGGGAATGTGGCAAGTCACGACGAGAATTAAGGGTGCCGGAAGGAACGGCAAAGGGGAAATTAGATTAAATTTCACAGGGATTATAGAACGGGAATGGGGAGGGAGGGAGGGAAGAGAAGGAGGGAGAAGGGGGAGAGGTGAGGGAGGGATACGGATACGGGATATAAAAGAAGGTTGAACGAGACAAAACGCATATTTCCTGCCGTTCTCAATACCTGAATGAATGAATGGCACATACTGAAATACATTGTGAAATTCGAGTTTTAATGTATATTGAAATTTAAGCTAAAAGGTGTAGTGAAATTCGAGTTTAAATGTGTAGGGAGATTTGAGTTTGAATATGTAATGATTTTTATCATTGTATAGTGATATTGTTAAACAATATATATAGTTATTACTGAAAAAAAAAAATATATTGAAATTTAAAAAATGAAATAGCGGTGATATTCAATTCAATCAAAATCCGAAATTAGATCGTATTCTTCAAAAAAAAATTCTTAAAAAGAATCTTAATAATAGTTAAACAAAAAAGGTATCATACCCACACTCTAGCACGAAGAGGAAGAAAAATAAGTCATTCCTCTTTCAAAACAAGCATTTATGGCGGACGCTACCGGTGTTTTCAAGCGATTAAGTTGCTTTCAGTCTCTTTTAAGATCGCAATTATAGGAAGAACTCACAAATTCCATTCTCTTCCGTGCATGACTGATGTTTATTTATGCATGACTGCTTCGTCGGAGCTCACACGCTTCCTCTTCTTAAACTTTTTTCCCGCACTTTTTTCCCGCCAAATTACCACCTCATTTGGTCGTTTATCTTCACATCAACGAGTTGGATTAACGGTCTTTAACAGATGAATCAGAACTTGATGTTGATTGACCGTATTATTGTAATTGTTCCCAAAATACTAAAAGGAAAACAAATTAAACCAGCTAAAAGAATGTACATTGTTTTTCTTCTTTATTTTTTAAATTCCTTCTTTCCTTTGTTTTCCGTTGACAAAGTCGGGAATAATTGGTAGCCTTTGCACTACCGCCGTTGGACCACAACTCACGGGGAAAAAATATAATTTGGTCTCATTACCTCGTGTTTTTTTTTCTCTCTCCTTTTTTCATAACCATTTTCATGCTTTTGTTTCTGCGTGTGTGGTTTCGAAGCGGGTATGCACCACGTTATTTTTTCTTTTACTTTAACTTTTTTGCGTTTTTCGTCAGATGTGCAGATTAATTAAATGTGCACGGGAATATACAGAGCGACGAGTTGTGATGCTACATAGGACATTTAAAGTTAAATACCATTCTAAGATCATTTAATGGTCATTGCTTTTTTCCCCCTCCCTAACCCCTTCCCCATCTTGATCTTTCCTCTTTCCCTCTCCCTTACCCCTTCCCCATCTTGATCTTTCCTCTTTCCCTCTCCCTTACCCCTTCCCCATCTTGATCTTTCCTCTTTCCCTCTCCCTAACCCCTTCCCCATTTTTCTCTTTCCCTTTTCCCTCACACCCCCCTCCCTTACACAATATCCTCCTCCTCTCCCTCCAATTTTCCACTACCCTCATCTTTCCCTCACCTCTTTCCCTCCTTCCCTATTCTCCTTCACCCTTCACCTCACGCTACCTGAGTTCAGACGTCAATCAGTCTCACGCTGCTCACCTGTGAATACCGGGCGCTTAATGGACCTTTTATCGCTTTTGTTTTCTCCATCTTCTGGCCCTTCTTAGGTTTTCTTTCTTCCTTTTCTTCGTCTTCTCCTCTTCCTGTTTCTTCTTCTTCTTCGGATCCCCCTTCACTCCTCCCCTTCTTTCCCTCTGGCTCTTACTATGAATTATCTAAGCTCGAAAAGATGGAAAAAACTACGAATAGTAAAAAATAATAATAATAATAATGGAGAAAATATGGATAGGATGAAACACAGGTAGTGGGGAAATTGGGGAGGTAAGCAGAGGCGTTGATTATCTACGGTGTGTGTGACAAAATAGGATTTTCACAGTTTTTCACAGGATTTTGCCAAGCTGGGAAATTCTGTGAGAGGTGGAAGCCGGTTTCGGTAAGATTTTGGGGAGACCGGATTAAGGAGAGGGAGAGGGGGAGTGAGGGTGGGAGAGAAGGGAGGGAAGGAGGCAGGGAGAGGGGGAGTGGGAGGGAGAGAAATAGGAAAGAGGAGAGAGAAAATGTGAGGGAATGAGGGGAAGAAGAAGAGAGAGAGAGTGGGTGAAAAAGAGTGAGAGGGATTGAAGAGTGTGTATATTCTTAAAAAAAAAAAAACGAAACGGAACTGGGAATAAGAAAAAAATAATACTAACGAACATCACTATACACGAAGCAAAACACTGGCTCACACGGTCACCGAAGACAGACATACACAGAGACACATAAACTACTTTGTCATTAATTACCATCATTAATTACGCAGAGAATACAAAAGGCAGGAAGGGACACTCGGTGCGTTGTGACTAATTAGTCCTTCGTCTCGCCACGTCTCTGGAGTCATTGCGAAGGAAAACGAAATCTTCTGAAGGTGTTCTACGCGACTTCCGGTCTTTTCTGCTTCGTTAGTGGAACTGTTAAACGAGGGGGGGTGGTGAAGGGAACGGGGGAGGGAGGGGGATGGATGGATGGATGGATTGAAGGAAGGAGGGAGGGAGGGAGGAGGATAAATGGATAGAGGCAGGGAGTGAGGGAAGGGGGAAGGGGGTAGGGAGAGAGAGAGAGGGTTAGAAAGAGGAGGTTGGGAAGGAAAGAAGGGGAAGAAGGACGGAGGTGTAAGAGAAATGGGAGCGTGTGATAGTGATGATGATGATGATAATTCTGATATATATAACATACAATTCAATTCATAAAAAAAGAAAAAAAAAGATAACATAAATACGAAACGACACCCACCTCCCAATCACAACCACAGATCAAATCCATCACGATTAAGTCTCGCCCTCATACCCCCTCCCTGCCACCCTCCCCCCTCCCCCTTTCCATCAGGTCGCTATTCTCTCTCGGTCTCAGTCTGTCTCGGGTTTCGCCTTCTGGTCTAACTCTTCTGGTCTCTGGTCTCCTTATAAAGACCACCAAGAAGGACCTGAAAAGACACGGCCGAAGGACCTCCTAATGGTAAGGACCTAATTTCGAGGACCTAATTGCATTCTGGAGGAGTGAGTGATTAGTGATTAGTGATTAGTCTGGGATGGGAGTGAGGCTCGAGTGAGTTTTTGTGACGTGAGGTTATGAGTCTGGGCGAGTTTGGTTTATTTGAAGTGTGTTTAAATTCATTCTTCAAAAAATAGAGGAAGATTAAAAACAGATTGTAAAATATATATGGATAGATATACAAAAAAAAATATTCATACCACGTCTTGGCAATGTGGATAATCTTATTCGCATACAAATAAATAAGTACACCTATAAAACAAAAGAAAAGAAAGAAAAAGCAACACGTAAAGCAAAACTGAAACAACAAACAAACAATAAACCACAATAAACAAATAAACATACACAAATAGATGAAAAAGGAAAACAAACATTTTGAAAAAAAAAACAGAACGAAAGGGGAAAAAAACAAACAAACAAGCAAACTTTACACCACCCTATCATGGAAGCCTGTCGATTAAGACGAGCCAATAAAATAAAACCAAAAATCACGCCAGGTGTTAATGACGGGCCTGATTGACTCACCTGTCGTAATAAACCTCTCGATACAACCCCGTAGGGTAAATCGTGGCTGTGTGTAGGCCTATGGGAGCTACCAACGTGACTGGGTATGATGGAAACGCAATGATTCTGAGGTATTTTTATTCACTCTATATAACCGAGGGGGTTATTGAGAAGGAAAATAAAAAAAAGAGTATCAGAAAATCGTAATATGACGAAGAGAAAATAATGGTTGGTTTGATGTGTTCTTAATTGATACAAATAAATAAATAAATAAAAATAAACTTTCCTTAATCATCCCACATATCAGTCACGTGGAAAGACACGACAGATGCGCCTCATCTTCATCAATTTCTGGCTCATTCTGTCATCTCGTCTTCTCTCTCTCTCTCTCTCTCTCTATTTTCCGTTAGTTTATCATCGGGGGAGGGAGGGGAGAGGTGGGGTAGGGGTAAAGGTAATGGGCATAGGGTGAAAAAAGGAGGAGAGAGAAGGAGGAGGAAGAGGACGGGAGAACGTGGGTGGATTGATAAAGGGGGGGGGGGGAGGTAGCAGAAGAAAAGGGAGGAGGGGGAACATAGAGAAAGGAAAGAAGGACGACGAAGGGGGAGAAAAAAGAGAGGGAAAGGGAATAGAGGGTGAGAAGAGAGATGGAAATGGAGAAGGGAGAAAGAATAAAGAGGAGAAGAGGGAGAAATAAAACGATAAAGAAGAAAGAGAAGGAAGAGGTGAAGCATTTGAACAAAAATGGAGAAAAGAATGGGGAAGGAAAGGTGAAAAAAAACATATATTGTACATTAGGAAGTTATAACGAATAGGCATTCCTTCGTGTTTCCTTATCGTTCTCAGACTTCAAGTTATGTATTCAGGAAGAGTCCCCCTTAAAAATAAAAAAAGAGAGAAAAAAATTATCTTAATGGTATTATAACGATTTTACTTTTTTGGGGTGTTTGTGAAACGTATAAGATTAGGACTGTGAGGTTGATGGATGTGATAGGAATGTGGTAAATGACATAAATAGGATTGGTAATGAGAAGGGGAATAATTACTCAGATAAAGGAATTATCTGTCGGATTATGCCATTGCACGAAACGACAGAACAAATATAAAAATAATAACTTTAGAATATATACGTACTCTGTATATGCAGAAAACAACAAAATAAGAAACCGCTCTTTCTAAAAGAGAGAGAGAGAGAGAGAGAGCGAGAGAGAGAGAGAGAGAGAGAGAGAGAGAGAGAGAGAGAGAGAGAGAGGGAGAGAGAGAGAGAGAGAGAGAGAGAGAGAGAGAGAGAGAGAGAGAGAGAGAGAGAGAGAGAGAGAGAGAGAGAGAGAGAGAGAGAGAGAGAGAGAGAGAGAGAGAGAGAGAGAGGAGAGAGAGAGAGAGAGAGAGAGAGAGAGAGAGAGAGAGAGAGAGAGAGAGAGAGAGAGAGAGAGAGAGAGAGAGAGAGTCAGCGAGAGAGAGAAAGAGAAAGAGAAAGAGAGAAAGAGAGAGCACAAGCCTCTCTTCAGGTCATATGATTTTAGGTACCCTGAGATATGGTCCATCGATACCTCTAACCTACTACCTACTACTAGATCTCCTCCAGCTATAGGCCTACCCTAACCCTCATCACACAGTGTCCAGTCTAAAGAAAACGGGGTGGGTTAAGGGGGGTGTTCTTGTCATGCTTGTAGGCCTATGCTGTCATGAGGCGAGATGGAGATGACTTTCAGATAAATAAAAAGAAAAAAAAAATAGAAGTGAGTGATGGGATGAGATGATCAGCTGACAGGAGGTCATCTGATCTGCCCCTGGACACGACATGTCAGGGTCGTCCAGGGTCGGGGGTATGGGGGGGGGATGGTGGACGAGGTGGGTGGGCATTGGTGGGGTGGGGGGATGGGTATGATGGGGATCTAAAGCAAGCGGAAGGTGGGTCAGAAGAGGGTATGGGCGTGTGGATATGTATGCACAGTGCGATGTGTGTGTGTGTGTGTGTGTGTGTGTGTGTGTGTGTGTGTGTGTGTGTGTGTGTGTGTGTGTGTGTGTGAGAGAGAGAGAGAGAGAGAGAATAAACCCTAAATCCTCGCACAGATTCCAGAGTAGCGCGGGCGTGCAGGTGCGAGGCGTCAGCGCCCACTTTGGATGCCGGCAGAGTGTAGGCTGAGGTGTGTCAATGATGATAATATACGCCGGACGCGATGGGAACAAATGGAAAGGAAGGGGCGAGGAGAGAGAGAGAGAGAGAGAGAGAGAGAGAGAGAGAGAGAGAGAGAGAGAGAGAGAGAGAGAGAGAGAGAGAGAGAGAGAGAGAGAGAGAGCGAAAGAGAGAGAGAGAGAGAGAGAGCGAAAGAGAGAGAGAGAGAGAGAGAGAGAGCGAAAGAGAGAGAGAGAGAGAGAGAGAGAGAAAGAGAGAGAGAGATGGCAGAGGGAAAGAAAGGGGAGATAATTCCATTGGGCATCATATGATAACGAATCCCCCTACCCCCCAAAAAAAATAAAAAATAAAAATAAATAAAAGCGCCCCCATCCCCCACCCCCTATTGCCCAACCAACAACCAAGCACCAATTTCCTCGTTAACCAAATCTCAAAAGCAAAATAGCATCCCATGAATGATGGCGGAGAAGTGGTCACGATGAAGCATTGCAACACAGGTTAAAGGACGTATCCTTGTTGAACATGCAATGGCAGGATGGGCTTCGCACGCGCGGAGAATGAGTGGGTGTTGCAAGGACGCCTTCTGGGCAATCTCGTTTTTTTCGTTCTTTCTTTCTCTTTCTTTCTTTTTACGTGTCTTTCTTTTCCTCTTTCTGTCTTTCTTTCTCTCTTTTTCTGTATTTTTTTTTCTCTCTCGTTCTTTCTCTTTCTTTTATTCTTTCTGTATCTCTCTCTCGTTCGTTTTCTTTCTTTCTCTCTCTCTATTTCCTTTTTTGTTTGTGTTTCTCTTTCTAGATTTTTTTTCTGAAGACAATATATAAATATGAGTGACGTGTGTGTGTGTGTGTGTGTGTGTGTGTGTGTGTGTGTGTGTGTGTGTGTGTGTGTGTGTGTGTGTGTGTGCGTGTATACGAGACCCTAAAACAGACCTCATCTTCCCCTTATCAGCAGTGGCCTCCTCCTTCAGGTTCCTAATCAGCGGCCAACAGAAGGATCTCGAGCGCGTTCGAGGGCGGTTCTGTAGCCTCGCCTCTTGTAGGGTGTTGCCGCTGAGATATCCTGTGTTAGGGGAGTCCGTGTGCTAATAGGACCTCGGAGGACTACGCCTTCACCCTGGGCTTAAAGGTAGTCCTAAGCCTACGGGCGGTAGAGGAGTTGGCCTGGTGCGTTGTTTATTTAGTTACTTATCCATTTTTGACAATCTTTTGGTTATGGAGGAGGGGGGGGGTGGAAATACAGAAGAGTTTTGCAAGATTTAGCAAAGCCGTTTTAGTTGGGGAATGAAAAATTTGAAAATTGCATTAGCGGTACTGATTTCTTTGCATGTCATTCTGTATCAATATCAACATTTCTATATATTCACTCACTTGACAATTAAGATTGAAAACTAAAACTGATTTTCCACATTTTTATCATCATCTTCATTTTTCACAAAGTACCTTTTTTTATAAGACATAAGCGATTGGATCCTTTTGAAATTCGAAGCGAAAAACGGCCTATGGGTATAACCGTTTTGAGAAAAGATACTAAAAATATATCTTTTTTTTTACAGAGACAGCGAGAGAGATATAAGCAGCGGTTAGGCTACAATAAACTCTCAAGGTAATAGAATACACAATAGCTACTTAAGACACTGAACAAAGACACCCGAAGCAAGACAAGGAAGACCGTACATAATCAAGAGAAAAAAATAAATAAAAAAGGGGAAAATAAAACTACCATAGCTAATTCTTAAAGCTAAAGGGGGAAACTTTCTGTTGTGTTACCCGGTTCGAGAAACCCTTTCGAGATTACGGTGGTGATAAGGCAGAGGCACATGTCCTGCCACAGACGCACGCACGCACGCACGCACGCACGCACGGGGCACATAGAGGTTTTAGTGTACGTGTATGGCCAGTGACACGGACTATTTTTCTTGTATCTCTCTATCTTCTTTTCTGTCTTCGTGTTCTTCTTATAGGTATATTTGCCGTTTTTTCCGGTTTTATTTTCTATTTCTCTCTTTCTCATTTTCTTTTTCACTCTCTCCTTACTCCCTAACTCTCTTTCACACACACTTACACACTTACACACACACACACACACACACACACACACACACACACACACACACACACACACACACACACACACACACACACACACACACCAGATGGCCCTCAATAAAACGGCGCTTCTTCGGAGACCGCGATAACCCACACCATCTGATCCCCGGTGAAGCTAACCTCTGTTGCCGACTGAACCTTGGCGGGAGAAAAAAGACGGTGGAACTAACCTCTTATGCTGACTGACCTCTGTCCATTTGTGATTTCACTTTTACAATATAAATAGAGATTTTCGTAATGATTAATTTGTACGGGTGATGTGTTGAGTGTAAGTGTGAGTTAGAGAGAGAGAGAGAGAGAGAGAGAGAGAGAGAGAGAGAGAGAGAGAGAAAGAAAGAAAGAAAGAAAGAAAGAAAGAAAGAAAGAAAGAAAGAAAGAAAGAAAGAAAGAAAGAAAGAAAGAAAGAAAGAAAGAAAGTGTGTGTGTGTGTGTGTGTGTGTGTGTGTGTGTGTGTGTGTGTGTGTGTGTGTGTGTGTGTGTGTGTGTGTGTGTGTGTGTGTGTGAGTGTGAGTGTGAGTGTATTTGTGTGAGTTTGCATAGATAGATGGATAGATAAACAGAAATGTCGATATAAACATAAATATAAAACATCCACACACAAAAGACACTATTTTTTTCCTGAAATTCCTTCCCTCCAAAAATGATCCAATAACTGCAAGGGAGAAAATAAGGAACTGCACCTCACTGAGTAGGCGGACAAATTATTAATAGGCCTACCTACGCCTACCAGCTGACCGTAGGCAATGACATCTGAAGGAAAGTGAATTTTCTGGTAATTTCATTCATTTCCTGTTAACAGATATGAATTTCGGCTGTTGTCTGGCATCACATATTCCCAAAATTTGCATATCATTCTTTTGTAACATATCTTTCCCTACTGTTTTCATCACCATCGCTATTGATTTTCTACTTTAAAATGAATAAATCGAAACTTCTTTTCTCACTCATACATCGCACATCTCCGAACTGCGAACACCCACCCCCATTGAGCCACCCTTTCTCCCCATAATCTAAACACACGCATTCGGACACGGCCGCGAAAGACGCGCGTTTACCACCGACGAGTCCCACTCACCACCTCAACGCACGCTTTCGGACACGGGCCACCGCGCCGCCTGCTTCCCTCGACCTCTTTACCGCCGTGACGAATGCATACGGAAAATCCTCCCTCCGAATCCCTCAGAAAGACGTTATCGATAAGATGTAGATGGGGGGGGGGTGGAGTTGAAGATAAGGGGAGGGGGGTAATAAAAGAGTAAGAAGGGAGAGACAGAAAGGAGAAGGGAAGGAGAAAAGGAAAGAAAGAAAAATAGAAAAAAGAGAGAGGGGGGTAGGAGAAGAAAAAAAAAAAAAAAAAAAAAAAAAAAAAAAAAAAAAAATATATATATATATATATATATATATATATATATATATAGATAGAGAGAGAGAGAGAGAGAGAGAGAGAGAGAGAGAGAGAGAGAGAGAGAGAGAGAGAGAGAACGAAATAGAAAAACAGAGAGGAAAAAGTACCTATAAATTTCCACCAAAGAGGAAAACAATGGCTTTAACATCACCAAGAGTCTATCTGTCTACCTATCTTCCTCAATCTTCCTCTTCATTCACCACCCTGTATACTTGTGCCTCTCCATCAAGATTAATAATATAAAGATATAATAATTACTCAATAATAAAAGCAAAAGAAAAATGCCCAATAAGATAATAAATAAGCAATTAAGCACATAGAAAGCGCCTCCATTTGCCGGCCACCGTGTCCTTGCAAATTGATTAATGACTATTGCTTGATAAGTGGACTGTCAATTGCATGAGTCTCCGGACATGGTTGGCATTAGAAAGGAGGGAGAGGGAGGGAGGATGAAGGAGGGAGGGAGGGAGGGAGGGAGGGAGGGAGGGAGGGAGAGAGAGAGAGAGAGAGAGAGAGAGAGAGAGAGAGAGAGAGAGAGAGAGAGAGAGAGAGAGAGAGAGAGAGAGAGAGAGAGATAGAGAGAGAGAGAAAATGAGGAGAGAATTAAAATGTACGACAAAAAAC
>NW_028234414.1:24025055-24027555 GCF_977035675.1 Penaeus japonicus
AGGACATAAAGGCGCAATTGTTACTTCTTGTTTTATTCGAGGAAAAAGGAAAAAAAAAACATTTAGAAATACGCATGTCGAATGAATAAAAGTTACCGGTAAGGTTTTTTTTTTTTAAGATTTTTTTTCTTGTTATTTCTTTTTGTCTTTTGTTTAAGTGTTGTTGTTTTATGTTAAGTTGTGGTGAAGTCTTGTCCCTTTTATGTGCGCGTGTACAGCTTGAGTAATGGTTATTGTTCTTTTTTGTAAAGCGCATGCCGGTATGTCACACTATTTGTACATAACACGAATTCTTTATACAAATACAAACATTTATCTGAGATATGTAAATATTTGCTATGCCTTCTTAAAACCATTTATTTTACATTTGAAATATCTAAACATACACTATACCCTCTTATAAATCATACACTAAAATATCTATCTATAAGACCTAAATTCACTACATACTGTCTTAAAAACCATAACAATTTATAAAGATCATTATAAATCACACATTTACATGCGCCATACATACACTACACACCCCTCTACATACGACACAATACATGCACCATAGCTACCCGCACAACAGATCCACCTGTTATTCATTCCTTTAGGTAACCACACCCACTCGACCTTCAGCGTTGCCACATAAAAGGGTATTTTCATTCCTGAAGTGTTACCAGATCAATCGACCATTTTCTAACTATCATCAAAGAAATTATTAGGTTTCTTGAAGATATTTTTTGCAAATGAAGATGCCATATCGATGCTTAGAAGACCTGTCAAGCAGAATCCGGCCATTACTACCACACAAAAGTAAAGATAATCAAGTAAATCTAAATATCGAAATAACCCAATATTGATAATGATAATAATGATAGTAAGGATAGAAATGTATAAAACCCCTTTAGACACAGTTACCAACGAAAAGCGACACCCCCCTCAGGAGTCTGACCACCGTTGCCAGACACGGCGACCTGTGTGTGAGGTCCCCCTGTTGGCGTCAAAACACAACCACAAAGACAGCACTCCTTCCGCACCAGCCTTTGTCCTACCTCTATGTAGACTGTAATTTTGTCTTTTTTTTTATTTTCCTTTCTTCCCCCTTTTTTTGGGTGGTCAGGGAGGGTGGAGGTTGTAGGGGGTGGGGGTAGGGGTTGGGGTTCAGCCCCTCTTTCTCTCTCTATCTCTCTCTCTCCACCTGTGTTTCAATTACAAATTTGCTCCGGTATGTCCGATTTTCGGTGGGTATTTAGAGAGAAAAAGAGAGAGAGAGAGAAATAGAGAGAAAAGAAAAGAGATATAGAAATAGAGAGAAAAAGAGGAAAGAGAGAGAGAGGGGGGGGGAGGAAGATAAGGAGAGGAAGAAAATGAAAGAGAAAAAGAGAAACATAAATAGGAAGAGCAAGAGAGAGAGAGAGAGAAATGGGAGATAGAAACAGAGAGAGAGAGAGACAGAGAAAGAGAGAGAGAGAGAGAGAGAGAGAAAGAGAGAGAGAGAGAGAGAGAGAGAGAGAGAGAGAGAGAGAGAGAGAGAGAGAGAGAGAGAGAGAGAGAGAGAGAGAGAGAGAGAGAAATAGAGAGAAAAGAAAAGATATATAAAAATAGAGAGAAAAGAGAGAGAAAGAGAGAGAGAGAGAGAGGAAGATAAGGAGAGAGAGAAAGAGAAAGTGAATGAGAGAGAAAAGAGAAACATAGATAGGAAGAGCAAGAGAGAGAGAGAAAGACGAGAAGAGAGGGAGTTAGATAGAGAGAGAGAGAGAGAGAGCGTGTGGGTTGTCCTGGCGAGCGAGATTTATGTGAAGTTCTTAACCGTCTCGGGAGACATGATGGAGGTGAAGGAAGAGCTGGAGGGAAGTTAGAGGGAAGTTCGGCGGATGCTTTCAGGAGGAAGTCGTTCTGGAATCATTTGTTTGTTCTGGCTTTTTTTTTTTTCTTTCTTTCTTTCTTTTTTGGCTCGTGGTGATCCCCTTGAATATTCTTTGTTGGATTAGAGTCTTCACCGAGGAGGTGGAAATACATTTAAATGAGGATTATCTATGGTGTACAAACACATACACGCGGGCGCGTACACACACACACACATACACACACACACACACACACACACACACACACACACACACACACACTCATGTGTGTGTGTGTGTGTGTGTTTATACGAAGATGCAATAAAAGAAAAAAAAAAAGCGAAAGAGACAGAAAAACAAAAACAAAAAACGAGGAGAAAGACCGATATAAAGACCATCAGATAGACGACAAACAAGGAAAGAGAGACAACGATAATAGATACAGGTAGATAAAAAGGGTAAAGAAAAATCACTAAGAACACCACACTATTCCTTAGACGAAAAGCCATGTCCTTCCGGTAGATTATTGCAGAGATCGGGTCAAAGGTCAAGATGGGCACTATAGAAAAGATAGAACGAAAGACAGAGAGAAAGAGAGAGAAGGGGGGGAGGCGGACAGAAAAAGAACGCGAGAGAGACAGAGAGTGAGAGATCAAACAAAAAGA
>NW_028234414.1:24050055-24055055 GCF_977035675.1 Penaeus japonicus
TACTTCTATATCGAGATAGTGATATATATGCTATCCTCACTCACCCTCCCCTTCCTTCCCTCTCCCTCGTTATTTCACCATTTATCCATTCCAGCTTATCTCTGTTTCCATCTTGCTAAAATAGGCATAATCCCTGTTGCCAAGGTCTTTGTCTAATGCCACGCCGAGCCAATACGATAGGCCTACACGATATGAAATACAATAAAAAACGCACAAAAGAAAACAAATATAATTCTTTCGTTATCATGTCTTACGTATCCTCCTCCTCCCCCTTTCCCTTCGTTATCCTCCTCCTCCTCCTCCTCCTTTTCCTTCGTTATCCTCCTCCTCCTCCTCCTTTTCCTTCGTTATCCTCCTCCTCTTCCCCTTCTTCCCCTGTCTCTCCTTCTGTAACAATACTAAGCGTGGTTATACTAAGAACAATAACACTTAAAAGGGAACTCACGTCATCTGCAGTTCCTAACAGATGGCAGGAGTAGAGGCCAAGACCACGCTTTTGTTTACATAGGTGTGAGAAACAATGTAAACAATTGAGGAACAGCTGATATCCGGTAAAATGATGACCCGAAGGTATTGAACAGCTGACGACAAGATTATCTTTGCTGTTCTGTTATTATTATTGTGTTGGTGATCTTATTTCATTATGGCTGTTTAATGTGGTTTCTGTTGCTGAAATTTGATTTGTTGTTTCAAGCTATAGAGGATTTATGATTCAATTGTTGTTTTATGTACAAGCGTGGTTAACCTGCTGTAATACGTTATTTTATATTTTTTTATTAGTTTTTTATTGGTAAATTAAGATCATAATCTTCTTAAGTTCGTTGTATTCAACCTGTAAACTCTATGTGATGAGCAGAAAAAAAATATATATACATCATTTAGAAAGCAGATATGCAAAAGAAAAAAATATTACTTCGCCGTGCAAATGCACCATTATATGAAATCCACCATTCAACACCAAAACACATCACTAAACACTTTTATATAGATCACTATTCCTCCACATCACCACTACTACACAAGTGCCACATCACCCCAAACACACAACACACAACACACACACACACACACACACACACACACTCACAAACACCAAATCACTCCACTTCCTTTAGGGTTTTACCTGTCCTATGAGGCTGTTACAAGCAGTCAATCACATTACCACATCTGCTGTCTAGATAGCCCAGCCACAGGCGCACTAGACAACTCACACCTCTATGCGAAAATTCTAGAATTGGACAATTTTAGAAATAGGGGTTTCTGAAGGGTTGAACTGGATTTTGTTTTCTTTTTTTGAGGGTTAGTGGTCTTAGTATTGTGATGGTTAGATGGATGTGGTGAATATGGTGATGGTAATGATGAGAATGATAAGAATTATGATGATAATTATAATCGTAACAATAGTCCTGATGATAATGATGGTGATGATAACAGTAACCATTATAAAATAATGATAATGTTATTGATGCCAAGGGTACGAGTAATAATTAACAATAATGATATCAGTGATAATCATAATACTGCTAATTATAATGATAATCCTAATCATAATGATAATGACAATAATACCATTACTACTAATGATAAAGACAATGATAATAGCAAGGATGATGATGACAATAATGATAACAACAATGATGATAATGACAATGATTTTAAAAAAATGATAGAAACAACAACACTAATAATAATAATGATGATAATCACGATAATATATAAAAAAAATAATGATATTAACACTGATAGCAACGTAAAAAAAATAATGAAAGGAAAAATCACATGAAGGTTTCCACATGCTTTCTGATCATGCACACGCCATGTGGCCATGTGGCCATGTGGCCTCCTTCACAAATCCGATCTCACGGTCTCCAGATTACAGAAGACACCCGCAGGTACCGATAGCTCTTGGAAAGAAAGAAAGAATAAACAGGAAGCAAATAAGATGAAGCTAATAACAAGAAGAAAACAAGAATATATTTAAAAAAAGATCATAAATGAACATAAAGACCTGAGTGAGAAGACCAAGGTTAGTGAAGAACAGGGAAGAACATGGAAGAACATCTGAAGGTTGCCGCTGCTTCTTATGGACTCTGACTTCGACTCACTTAAGCTTCCATCTTCCTGTCTCTCTCTTTCTCTCTCTCTCTCTCTCTCTCTCTCTCTCTCTTTTCTCGCACTCTTTCTTTATTTCTTTCTCCTTCTTCCTTCCTTTTGATTTGTCCTTCTTTCATCGTTTCTCCTTTCCTTTCTTTCATTCCTTTCTTCCATCTCTCTCCTCTTTGTGTTCTTTTTTCTGTCTCTTCTTTCATTCTCCCTCTCCTCTTTTCCTTTTCCTCGCCGCCCAGCTTCCTCTCTTTTTCCTCCTTTTTATCCCATTTCTTCCCTCCTTCCTCACCCCTTTTCTTCCTTTCTTCCCCTCTTCCTTCTCCTCAAGTCCCTTTCCCCCCTCCCCCTCCCCCACTTCCTCTCCCTCCCCCTCCCCAACTTCCCCCTCCCTTTCCCTTCCCCTCCCAATATCCCCTTTCCCCCTCCCTTCCCCCCTCCCCCCCTCCTCGAAACACGTGTCCGCAGCAACAGAGCGGTAGAGGCGGCGGCGGCGGCGGCAGGAGGAGGCAAGAGGAGGCAAGAGGCAAAACGTCGTAAATCTGTAGCCATAAGATGCTAGCCGCCGCCTCTTAAGTGTCTTCCCCCTCCTCGCCGACAAGATGCTAGCCGCCGCCCCCTCTCTTCGGCCTCCTCTTACGCCCGCCTCTTCCGTCTTAATAGCGGAGAGATTCGCAAATATGAAGGAAGAACTGCTATCAGCTAAGAAGATCTCCGGCGCCTCAGGTGGGAAGAGTTTATGGGACGCGCGGCGGTGTGACTGGGTGTGTCTTTTTCCTCTCTCTTGTCTTTCTCTCTTGTTCTATTTCTCTCTCTGTCTCTCTTTCTTCTTCTCTGTTTTCTCTCTCTTTCTCTTTTTTTTCCCTCATCTCCGTCTCTCTCTTTCTTTTCGCTGTTTTCTCTCTCTGTCTCTGTCTCTCTCTCTCTATCTATCTATCTCCTCTTTTCTATCTCTTCGAATGGTTAACATGAGCCCGTAATGAGACTGCAACAGGGATCAGTTTGCATGCTACCGTATCCTTTACATGTATAATCCAATGTCAATAAACGATCTGTCTCTCTATCTCTCCCTTTTCAGTCGATTCCTCCTCCGTCACTCATTAACTCACGTGGTTAAGCTTGAGTCAGTTTGGTTGTCTCAGAAGAAGGAATTCGGTCAACCTAATTTTTTTTGTAAATCTGCTTCTTGGGTATTCGTAGTTCGGTGATTTTTTTTTTTCTTCTTCTTTTCTTTTTTGATTCTTTGTCTATCGATTTGTTGCTTATTTTATCTATGATAAAAAAAGGTAAATAGACGTTGAAAAAATGTTAGATTGGTAGTAAATAATTTCAAGAAATGAAGGGAGGAAGACAAGTGGGAGGGGGGATGGGGAAGGGGAGAGGGAGGTAAAAATAGAATAATGACATAGAAAATCATCAAATTTCCAGAAAAATTAAGAACCAAGTAAAAACGATATATAAAAATAAAATAAAAAATAGAAAGATATAAAAAAGAAAGGGTAGAAGAAGAATCACAATAATAATAATAATAAAAAAACGCGAATACAGATCCTAACACACCTCATACCCCCCTCCCCCCCTCCTCTCGCCAACCATCCAAGAAGAACAAAGCAAACAAACAAAAAGATACAAGGAACACAAGGCACCGTAAAATCCGAGACTATAAACAAATCAGACAGCAGGACGAAATATAGTCCCCCGACCTGCCATGAAGTCCTGACATAATTCGGACAGCTGATTAATGGGAGATATGGCATTAATGGGGCCATGATTCGTCTTGGTTTATCATGTGTGGAAAGGGTGTTACTGTTTGTTTTGTGTCTTGGGAGTATCTGTTTGTGTGTTTTGTTTTCTTTTTTTGTCTTTGTTTGAGTGTGTTGGCTGTTAGTTTCTCTCTTTCTGTCTTTCTCTCTGTATATATATATATATATATATATATATATATATATATATATATATATATATATACATATATATGTATCAGAAATAGTGATAACGTTAGTGACAACGATGATCATTGTAATGTCATTGATATGATAAGAGAGTTGACCATAGTGATAATGAAAATGATTCCATTTATAATAAAATAAAAGAAGAACAAAAACAGACAAAACAAAGAATGAACATAAAAAAGAATGAACATTTTAAAAAGAAAAAAAAAGAAAAAGAGAAAAAAACAGAAAACGTAGAAGAAAAAGAAGAGGAAAAAAATAAAAGAAAAAAAGAAGCAGACGAAGAAAAAAACAAAGAAAAAAACATCTAAATAATGCAACCTGCCACCGGAACAGACGCAGCGCCACACACCAGCGCCTGCCAATGCTCGCTAATGGTCTACCTCGAAATGCGCCTAATAATCTCTTGATTTATATACGAAGGTCAGGCTACGTGACCCTGACAAATCGCAGGCTTAAGGTCAAGGGGTGATAACGTGTGGTTATTGGCACATTGGGAAGGGGGGGGGGAGAGGGAAGGGGAAGGGGGGAGAGCGAATGGGAGGGATGAGGGTGGAAGGGGAAGGGAGAGAGGGATGAATAGTGAGAGAGAGAGAGAGAGAGAGATAGCGAGAGGGAGGGTGAGAGAGAGAGATAGCGAGAGGGAGGGTGAGAGGCGAGAGAAAGGGAGAGACGAAGAGGATTAGATAAATGAGAGGAAAGAGGGGGAGAGAGAGATAGAGAAAAACTCGAGAGAGAGAACGAGAGAACTAGAGATAGACAGATAGAGAGAGATGAGAAGAGAGGGAAAGATAGAGAGAGGTAAACGGTTAGATAGATGAAACGAAAGAGAGAGAAAGAAAGAGACGAACAGAGACAGACAAACAGACAGACAGGCAGGCAGAACTAGAAAGAGACCAAAATAAACAAATAGCTACTTCTGTCCCCCTGCATTACCGCCATGCA
>NW_028234414.1:24062555-24072555 GCF_977035675.1 Penaeus japonicus
TCTCTCACTCTCTGCCTCTCTTTACTCTCTCTCTCTCTCTCTCTCTCCTCTTCTTTCCTCCCTCTCTCTCTCTCTCTCTCTCTCTCTCTCTCTCTCTCTCTCTCTCTCTCTCTCTCTCTCTCTCTCTCTCTCTCTCTCTCTCTCTCTCTCTCTCTCTCTCTCTCTCAAAGAGAATGGATAAGACTGCAACATTTTTCTTTTTCTAAAAACATAATTTCCATGTGATTTGAGAGATATATTTGGGCCTCGGTATTGCTTACTCATTCTGGATCCGCTTTTTATTTTCTTCTCTTTCTCTGTCTTTCACTCTGTTTCTCTCTCTCGCTTTCTTCCATTTTCGCTTCCTCTGTTTTTATTTCTCTCTCGTTTTACCCCTCTCTGTCTCTCTCTCTATTACTTTCTTACTCTCTCTATTTCTCTCCCTCCTCCCTCCCTCTCTCTCTCTCCCCCTCCTCTCCCTCTCTCTCCCTCCCTCCCTCCTCCCCTCTCTCTCTCTCTCTCTCTCTCTCTCTCTCTCTCTCTCTCTCTCTCTCTCTCTCTCTCTCTCTCTCTCTCTCTCTCTCTCTCTCTCTCTCTCTCTCTCTCTCTCCCTCCCTCTCCCACTCTCCCTCCCTCTCCCTCTATCCCCCTCCCTCCCTCCTTCCCCCTCTCCCCCTTCTCTCCCTCTATCCCCCTCCCTCCCTCCCCCACCCCTCTCTCTCTCTTTGCATCACAAGACCAGAAGCTCAGAAAGAAAATGGACACATATTCCTTTCTTTTTACACGGCCAAATGACTCGTTTTCTCGTGGGTTCCTCGCCCGCAGCGGACTGACCTCAAAAGCTCGTAATGAGAAGACGAAGACTTGCATTGCGTCGCTATGTCTGACCCCCCCCCCTCCCCCTCCACCTACAATCCTTGCCTCTCTCTCTCTCTCTCTCTCTCTCTCTCTCTCTCTCTCTCTCTCTCTCTCGCTTCCCAACTTTGCTTATTCCTCTTGTTCCTCTCTTTATTTTCTTGATCTTTCTCTTTTCTTTCTCTTTCTTCTTTCTTTCACCTCCACCTTTTTCCTTCTGGTTTTCCCATTCCTTTCTCTTATTCCTATTCATTCTCTCTATCCATCCTCTCTCTCTCTCTCTCTCTCTCTCTCTCTCTCTCTCTCTCTCTCTCTCTCTCTCTCTCTCTCTCTCTCTCTCTTATCTATCCCAACTATCACTTCCTCTTTCCTTTCCTTCCTTATTCTTCTTTCTATGCATCCTTTCTAATTCCTCCTTCTCATATACTCTCCTTTCTCTATCTTTCTAGTCCCTTCCATTCCTTCTTTTCTATTTTCTTTTCCTTCCTCCTTCTTCACCTCTTGTCATTCCTCTTCATTCTTCTCTTTACTCCTGCCCTCTTGCCTCTCACTTCTGTAATCTCTAAACTCATCTCATCACTCTCATTCCTCTCTTACAAACCCAACATCACTACCTCAATCCATCCCTTTCTCTCCTCCCTTTTCTCCAAAAAAATTCTCCAATCAAAACTCTCATTCAAATCTATAATACCCAACCATTCCTACTAAACAACATTATTTAACCCTACCAGCAACTTTCCCTCTATACTATTTCCTCAACTACTTTTCCTAACCATCCACAAATCCCAAACACACCAACACACACACAAACCCACATCCAACACACACACACACCCACCCACCAAACAACAACAAAAAACACCCCAAAACCAAAACCAACACCAACTCATAAAAACAACCCACAATCTCACTCTCAAACTCCATCAGAACCACTTTCTTTCACCTCCCATCTACTCCAACAAACTATCTTTCCAAACACGATCTACAACTCATCTCCTATCCCATTTCTATCTATCTCATTTTTCCCTCCATCTATCCCAACCTCATCTTCCTCCCACATCCATCCATCTAACCTTCCATCAGTTTCTCCCTCAACCTCATCCCTCTCTCTTCAAATCCCTCCCCCCCTCCCCCCTCCCCTCTTCCCCACCAGCCCGTCTTCCTCCTCCTCATCCCACTTCCCTCCCCCTCATCCTCTATCCCCTGCCCAGTCCTTCCCTCCTCCTACCCCCTCCCCCTCCCCCTCCTCTATCCCTTGCCCAGCCCTTCCCTCCTCCTACCCCCCCTCCCCTCCTCCTCTATCCTCTGCCCACCCCTTCCCTCCTCCTACCCCCCCTCCCCTCCTCCTCTATCCCCTGTCCACCCCTTCCCTCCCCTTACATCCATCCCCCCCATCCTCTATCGCCCCCCCCCCCTTAGGTTCCTGCCCCTCCGGAGAGACAAAAAGAGAGGCGTAACTTGGGTCCCTAAATTGCGAAAGACTCAGCCACGTAATTACACGAAACTGGGATCTTTACCGTGTTGCTGGGGGTATTTTCTCTCTCTCTCTCTCTATTCTTTGTTTTTTTCTTTTTTTGTTTCTTACTTTCTCTCTCTCTCTCTCTCTCTCTCTCTTCTTATTCTTCTTTACTCTTCTCTCTCTCTCTCTTCTTATTCTTCTTTACTCTTCTCTCTCTCTCCCCCTCTGTTCTTTCCTTCGCTCTCTCTCTCTCTCTCTCTCTTCTTATTCTTCTTTACTCTTCTCTCTCTCTCCCTCTGTTCTTTCCTTCTCTCTCTCTCTTCTTTCTGTGTGTGTGTGTTTGCCCATTAACCAATAGAGGCAATAGTTTAATAATGTTATAATTTCATGTCTTGATATCTGTATATTACTTAAACAACAAATAGTTAATGCTTTGTAATTATGATTATTAATCTAATTGTATCTGTATATTCATTATTTGTTTAATATTTCAGAGATAAGGCCAAATACCTTGATAATGAATTACCACATTGTCACTTACGAACTTCAGCTTATTTACGCGATTCCCGCTTATCTACTGATATATTTCTACATATAATCATAAACCTACCCCAGTCTAACCAATCTTGAGAAAAAGGAAAAAATAAAAAACGAAGATAAACCGCACAGTAGAACACCATATCTCAGAATTCACTATAGACCACATGCTATTTCCTTGTTAGTGTACAAGAACCCGGTGTATCGAGCAGGGAAACGGGTATTGGGTATTGGGTATGGAAACCACCTATATGTGGGGCACATCTGGCCAGTTTAGTGACTGGTGTAGAGTATATCAGAGAAGAAAAGAAGTAAATCTTAAGCCAGGTATGCGTAGGGATGATCCTTGCGTTCGGATGCTTGTGTCTGGCTGGGGCTTTGGCTTCGGTTCGATAGACGTGTTGCCGGTATTGTTTGTTTGTGTTTGTGTTCATTCAAGTTAGATTTTTTTCTTCTTCTTCTATTGAATACATTATTTTTGCATAACGGTAAATGGTGTTAAGGATAAAATCGAAATAATATCGCTTCTCACAAGGAGAGAAATTAAAAATAAAACATAAACTCAGCCAACAATACCTCCATTTCTTCAACAATATATTTTGTAAACGCGACGACAAAGACTTTGTGCGTTCATTGTCAGCGGTAGTTCATGGCATTCTTCTCGCAGTCTCAGCATCAATAAAATCCCAAGCCATTCACAGGATGCGGGATGCGGGCGTAGGCAACCTTACGAACAGCTGTTGTCGCCCGCTCTCAAGACGGGATGTTCGAATCCCTTTGGTATGCGGTGGCTTCCGTGACTTTCCAGATTTTGTTCTCTTTTAGCATTGCGATTTAGCTTTTTACGGAAAAGAATATAGGTTACTGGAATTACTTTTATGATTTAGCTGGCTCTCGAATAACATTTCAAGTACTGCTGTTATAAATAATTATTCCAGCCAGTCGAAGCCGAAACCAAAAGACAATCCTGAAACGCGAAGCAGCTGGACATGGAAGCATCCCGGGTCACGTGACTCATTCATTACCTGACAATCACCAAATTACTAAGACGTGTAGAGAGCCACCGCCGGAGCCACGGAGACTGACAGCTTGTCACATGACAGATCTCCAACGCCAATAATTTTATGACAATTATTTCATCTCAGGAACCGTAAGATGTTTCAGATAATAGCAAGAATGTTGTGGGTCGCCATGTTGTCCGGCCGTGAGCCTTCGCTGACAATTTAATCGTCTTCCGCGACGGATTTCGAGCGGAAAATATAATTGATTCGAATTTATTTGATCTGAAGGAAAGCTCGTTTGATAAGACGAAAAAGACAGAAAAATTATAGATTACTTCTCCGATCAGTCATTACATAAGTACATCGTGTCATGATTTTTTTTTTTTTTTTCGTATCTGCTGAAGTTTCTTTTTTGAGAAAATTATTCACATTCCAAGATAAATTGAAAATTAAATTCATATGAGACTTAGGTGATTATACAACAAGTAATATTAAAGACATAAATTCTGGAACGTGAATTGTATTTAGTGTATGTATTTTCCAAACTGTTTACTAACCTTCATAATTTTTAATGTTCAAGAGCCATAAATTTCAACCATCATATTTTTCCATATTCAGCGGCCATATTTGTTCAAATGTCATAATTTTTCTAGGGTCAATCAGCATAATACATCATATTCCTTGCTGTTAAATCATTATATATATATATATATATATATATATATATATATATATATATATATATATATATATATATCTAATATACTTATGTATATATATATATATATATATATATTATTTATATATTTATATATGTATATATATTTTTTTTTTTTTTTTTTTTTTTTTTTTTTGAAGCGCCGTGTTGTATGTATTTTAAACCAGTGTGCTCTCGTACTTCATGACAAAGCATACCGGAAGCCCCGTGGTATGTTCTGAATTTCACTCGCTTATATAGGCAGGTGTGATTTTTTTTTCATTCTCTCTCTTTCTGTGTGTGTGTGTGTGTGTGTCTCTCTCTCTCTCTCTCTCTCTCTCTCTCTCTCTCTCTCTCTCTCTCTCTCTCTCTCTCTCTCTCTCTCTCTCTCTCTCTCTCTCTATCTATCTATCTATCTCTATCTCTCTTCTCTTCCTTTTCCTTCCCTTCCTTTCTCTTCACTCTCTCTCTCTGTATGTGCGTGTGTGCTTAACTTTTGCTTAATTGTGACGACATACTGCGAATACCTTTGTCAGTGCAGAAATACCTAATTGCAGGTCGAACAAGTCCAACTTCCAAGGAACCCATCCTCTGAATGCATAATGACATGCAGTTGTAATAAAGTAAAATTTAAATGCATGATTTTTTTCGGCATTTTATTCTTAGTCTTAGTCAAATTCTATGTTCCTACTCTAATTCTTACTGTTATCTTTATTGTAATTTTCATTCTTATTCGCATTCTTGTTATCAATCTTGTTCTAATCATCGTTTCTTATTCTTATTCTTATCCTTCTCTACGATTATTACTACAACTATTTATAAATATTCCTGCTACCATTTTTTACTACTCATGGCTATTACTACCGTATTACTGCTGCTGCTACTACTACTACTACTACTGTTACATCTGCATTTGCTAGGATTGCAATCATCAATACAGCTGACGTTGCTATTATAATCACCAATATATCTAAATCTATTTAATTAGGATCAGAACCTCTATCTGATATGCATGATTTAGTATCATCTCTTCCCTATAACCCTTTCATTTATGTTTTTGTAAATATTTTGAGACCTTTGGTCCTTGGATAGATGAAATGAATTTGATGGGGATTTGTATTTTCGCTTTATTTGTCTTCGAGTGTATGGGGGTTTTATTTTATTAGACTATTAGTTTTTTTATTTTGTCTTTTTCTCTATTTTTCGTTCCTTTTTAGGTCTCTCTTTCCTCTTCATTTCTTTCATTTTCTCATCTCTCTCTCTCTCTCTCTCTCTCTTCTCCCTCTCTCTCTCTCTCACTCTCTCTCTCTCTATCTCTCTCTCTCTCTCTCACTACCTCTCTCTCTCTCTCTTCTTCTTCTTCTTCTTCTCCCTCTCTCTCTTTCTCTCTCTCTCTCTCCCTCTCTCTCTCTCTCTCTCTCTCCTCTCTTTTCACTCTCGTCTCTCGCTTCTCTGCTCGCACTCTACTTATCTACTCTTCTTCTCGTCTCGCTCTTCGTCGATATATATCAGTATATATAAGTATGATCTACTAGTATGTGTGTGGGTTAGTATATATATTTATATATATATAAATTATATATAGTTTTGTATATATATATATATTGTCTTGGGTGAGATAGACTATATGTGTATATATATAGTTTTATATATATATATATAATATGTATATATTTATGGTAGTGTGTGTTATACATATATATATTATATATAGATAGTATAGATATTTAGAGTATATATAAACGAAGTAAATTATATATACAGATATATATATGATATATATAATATATATATATATATATAGATTATATCATATATATACCTCATATACACATCAACACAAATATATATAGATTTATACGTCCTTATATTATAATATTTACATATATATATATCGACATATATATTATATATATATATAGATACACACACACACAACACAACACAACACACACACACACACACACACACCACAACAAACCACACAATTATATATATATATTATATATAATATTATATATTATTTATTGAATATATTATATATATCATATATATATATAAAGATATATATATATATTATAATAATTATATATATATATATAGGTATATATTATATAGGTGGGTATATATATATATTATATATAGTTATATATATTTATATATGTATTTATTATATATATATATATATATATATATATATATATATATATATATATAGCCTATATATAGATATAATATATATATATATTATATAACATACATATATATATATATATATATATATATATATATATATTTCTAACTATCTTTATATATATATTCATCTATCTCTGTCTTTCTCATCCCAAGACTAGATAAAACACCTAAGCAGACCTACAGGAATCTTTGGTTTCCGTGCAACTCCGTGCAACTTCGAACGAGAACGCACGTCACGTTCACACCCTGCATACCACAACCTCCCTCCTCTACTCCCACCACACGCCTCTTAAAAACAGAAATGGAAAAGAAGAAAAAGAAGGAGGAGAAGAAGAAGAAGAAGAAAATGTCTTCCAATATCCTAACACAGCCTGTCCTTCACCCTCTCTCTTTCCCTCCTTTTCTCTTTCTCTTTTCACTTCTTCTCCCTCCCTCTTCCCCTCACTTCTCATTCTTTCTTTCTCTCCTCCCTCTCCTTCTCATCCTCCCGCTCTCTTTCCCTCCTCCTCCGTCTCTCTTTCTCCTCTCCTCTTTTTACCCTCCCTCTTTTCCTTTTACCTCCTCCCTTTTTCTCCTTTTTTTCTTTCTCCCTCTGCTAACTTACTTTCCCACTTACTTTGGATCATTCTCTTTTCCTCTTCTTTTTTTCTTCCCTTCTTCTTTTCCTTTTCTTTCCCTTTTCTTCTTCTTTTTCTTTTCTTTTCTTCTTCTTTCTTTCCTCTCCTTCTTCCTCTTTCCCCCTTCTTCCCGCTTCTCGGTGCCTTTTTTCCTTCTCCTTCCTTCTCCTTCGTCTCTCTTTCTCTCCTCCTCCCTCCCTCTTTCCCTCCCTTCCCCATCTCTTTTGCTTTCCTCCTCCCTCTCTCTTTCCCTCCTTCTCCATCTCCCCCCCCCCTCCTCCTTCTCCCTGTCCCTTCTCCTTTTCTCATGCCCTCCGTCTCCCTCCCTCTCCCGTCGCTCCTGCCTCTCTCTGTCCCTCCCTCCTCCCATCCTCTCCCCTCCCTCCTCACTCTCAACACCTCTCATCTCTCAAATCACCCTCATCCTCACACACACCTCACCTCACTCACCCACCCTTCATCTCCACGCTCCACCTCCTCTCATACTCAACACCCTCCATCTGCACTCAACACTCCTCCATCCATCCTCTCCCCCTCCCCTTCCCCCTTCTCCCCCCTCCTCCCCTCCCTCCTCTCATCCCCCTCTCCCCTCCCCCTCTCCTTTCTCCCTCCTTCCTCCCTGTTCCTCTCTTCCTTCCTTTTTCCTCTCCCCTCTTCCTTTTCTTTTTATTTTTTTTTTTTTCCCTCGTTAACCCACTCTCTCTCCCTTTTCCTCCTCCCTCTCTCTTCTCCTGCTCCTCCCTCCTTCTTTTCCTCCTCCTCCATCTCTCTCTCTCTCTCTCCCTCCCATCTCCCTCTCCCCTCTCTCATCCTTCCCCCTTTCCCTCGGTAACCCATTCTCTTTCCCTCCCTCCTCCTCTCTCTTTTCCTCCTCCTCCATCTCTCTCTCCCTCTCTCCTTCCTCTCCCTCTCTCCCTCCCGAAGCCAAGCCAAAACACGTGTCGTATTTAGAGTGTTCAGTTGTTGTGTTTTAAGATGGCGGTCACGGGCGCGAGTGAAGGTGTGTTCGGGTGGAAGACCTTGGTGAACGAAGGAGGAATAGAGAAGGAGGAGGAATGGGGGATGGAGTGGAAAGGGGGAGGAATGGAGGAGGAGGATGAAAGGGGGTGGAATGAAGGAGGAGGAGGAAGAGGAAAGGGAGAGGATGAGGAGGATAGGGAAAGGGTGAGGAGGAAAGGGGAAGGAATGGAGGAAGAGAGGGATGAGGGTAGAGTGAAAAGAAGATGAGAAAAGGGGCGTGGAAGAGGAAGAAGGAGGAGGAAGAGGTAGAGGAAGTAACAGGGAGAGGGTGATGGTGGATGGAGGAGGGGGAAAGGGGGTGGAGAAGGAGGGAGGAGGAGGGGAGAAAAGAGGAGGAGAGAGGTGGATGTAGGAGAGGAGGAGGAAAGGAAAAGGCTGATGCCGAGAGGGAGAGGAGAAAAGAGAATAGAAGGGGAGGGAATGGGGAAGGATAGAAAAGGAAAGAGGGAAAGGATCAAGTGAGGAAAGAAAAGAGAGAAGAAAATTAAAGATAAATAGAACAAAAACAATAAATATAACAAATCAATAAAAAAGAAAAAGAAAATCATAGTGTCAACAACATATCAACAAAATGAGAAGGTAATTCACATAACAATATGTATTAAACTAATAATTGAATAAACGAATCGACAAATTAATATATGAATATAGATAAACAGTGCTTAGACTAATTCAGAAAAAAATAGATAGAGCGATCGATAAAGAGCTTCTGTAATATGTAAATTCATGCACAAATAATAAGTCATGCAGATAAAAGTCGATAAAGAATGAATACATATCTACATATAAATACATAAACGCAATTATATATAAATAAATCAGGATATGAGGAAAAATAAAAGAAAACAAACAAACATCAACCAAAGATCATCCTAATGATGTAATTAGAATGACATCCACTGACGTCGCTTTCCTCCCTTCTCTCTTATTTCCCTTTACTACTTTCCTTCTTTCTCTCTCCCTTCCTTCCTTCTCTCTCCTCTCCTTCTACTTCTTTCCTTCCTTCCTATCCCTGCTCCCCCCCCCCTCACTCCTCAGTCTTCCCTCCTCCCCCCACTATAATTCCCTACTCCCTCCATCCTACTTCCCTCTTTCCTCCCTCCTCCTTCTCTCTTCCCTCCTCCCTCCCTTATACCACCTGATACATGGGTAAGCACGTGTTATCACCCCTCCCTTGGTTTCCCCCTTCCTACCACAGCCCCCCCCCCCTCCCCCAGCCCCTCCCCCAGGGCACGGTCGCCACGCTGAAACGGTATTTAATCTCCGTACGAAGATTTAACGGCACGAGTGAGGGAGATAATGACGTTTTCCTCCTCGTTTCCGGTGGAGGGAATGTCTCGCCAATTTTGTATCTCGCGAAATGGCCTGGTTTTGTCTTCATTACCCCCCCCCCTTCCTCACTCTCTCAGTTTTCTTTCTTTCTCTTATCTCTCTCTCTCTCTTGTGTGTGAATGTGTGTATATGTATGTATATATGTATATAATGTATATATATATTCTATATATATATATATATATATATATTATATATATATATATATATATATATATAAATATATATATATATAACACTCACACACTCCACACACTGCAAACACACACACACACACACAATACAACACACACACATACACACACAC
>NW_028234414.1:24074629-24079629 GCF_977035675.1 Penaeus japonicus
CCCCTCCCGCTCCCCCTATTCCCTCCACACACACACACCCCACCCGTCCCCCTCCCGCTCCCGCTCCCCCTCCTCCCCCTCCCCTCCCCCAGCACACGCACCTGTCACTTGTACAAAAGACATGTCATCTTGTCCAAGCGAAGGCAGTAAACCTGATCATCACATCACATGCGAGACTCAAAGGCTGTGCTTGTGTTGCGTGGTTCTTCTTCTTCTTCTTCTGCTTCTGCTTCTGCTGTTTCTTCTTCTGCTTTTAAAGCGTGTGGATTCTCGTGTAAATGTATATTTATCTATCTATATACATATATCTATTTATCTTTCTATCACTCAATTTATATATATTTATCTCTTTCTCTCTTTCTCTCTCTCTCTCTCTCTCTCTCTCTCTATATATATAATATATATATATATATATATATATATATATATATAATATATATATATATATATATATAGAATAATCCAGTGTATGTGTGTGTGTTTGTGTCTGTCTATTTATCTATGTATCTATCTAATTATCTTCCTGTGCTCAACTCAATATATATCTATCAATCTGTTCAATTCTACATATGTCTACCTATCTGTTTAACTCTATATGTATCTATCTATCTCTATTTTTATTTTTTTATTTCTCTCTATTTTTATCTGTTATCTTTATCTATATTTCTATATCTATCCATATATTCCTATCTCTGTCTCTACCTCTATCTCTTTGTATATCTATTTTTTCACTCTGTATATTTTCCAACCTATTTTTCTTCCTTTCATTCTATCTTTCTATCTATTTATCTATCAGCTCATTTTACGCTTTATCTCAATTACCCAAGCTTTCCTATCAATATTTCTTAAAATGTTTATATAATTTCAAGAACAGACATAATCTATCTTACCCCCACCCCCTACCTCCACCCCTCTCTGATTAAGTAATCATTCACCCTCAATAACACGTCAGGAATTAAAGATAAAGATAATCATATTCAATCCACTTGCTATCTTCATGTTTACTTTATATGTGTTTCGCAATTGCTTTCATGCAAGGAGTAAATTGCTTTTAAAAGTCTTGCAATTCACTTTCAGATCTTCGTGTTGTTCAAAATCACTTTTATGTCTTATAGGTTCGTTTTCGTGTTCAAGAATGTCGGGACACTTCTCCATTGAACAGGTTTGGAGAACTGGTGGGAGGGGGTGGGGGGGGGGGTCGTTCTCCGACATGAACTTTCGCGAATGAACAGTTTTGGAAGATCACGGGAAAAAAGGCGTTTGTGTTCATTGTGTGTCGTTTGAGTTAGTTTATGATGGTATGGAGTTATATATGATTTAAGTTATTGATTACATTCATAATTGATGTATATTTCTACTACGTTATGTGTACGCATGGTAAGACCTACTCACTTAGATATACAAACATACATGCGCGCACTGACACTAACACACATACGCACACACACACACATACACACACGCACACACACACACACACACACGCACACACACACACACACACACACACACACACACACACACACACACACACATACACACACGCACACACACACACACACACACACACACACACACACATACACACACGCACACACACACACACGCACACACACACACACACACACACACGCACACACACACACACACACACACATTCATGCTTAAGCCAATATGCAAGGAAAGCTTTCCTCTCAGCAAGATCCCCGATGCAAGTTCTTATACTGCACAATGTTGAATGAGTGTTGCTTGCTTGCAAATGCAATTTACAATCTGCACCGAGCTTCTATTTTAAAAAAAGATACATGCCCGAAAAAATACATGGACTAAAAATACAAAAATGTTCAAATGAATAGATAGATAGAGAGAGGATATATCTATAATCGACTTTTCTATAATTCGAAATTTCGAAATCAGTAATCAATATTTCCTTCCCTTTCGCAACTATATATCAAAATAAGAAAAATCTAATTCTTCTACATCAACCCATCATCAAAAAAATATAAAATAAAAACAAAGAAAACAATAACAAGACAAGACAGAATAACAAATAGATAACAACAATTGACTAAAAAGTACATAGTGATAATGATAACAATGAAATATAAAATCCCCCCCCTTTCGATAGCTCACCCAAACACTTATTTAGGTTCAACTTCCTTTCAGAAATTATCCTTACCTAACCTAGAACATTCATTCTCGTATAAATATATATGTATCTATATCTATATATTTCTCTATCAATCAGTCAAACAATATATCTATCTATCTGTATGTGTGTATTTCTATATTTCTTTCTGTCTATCTACCTATTCATCCATCTATTTACCTAGCTATCTGCCTATCCATCTCTCTAACTATATATCTATCTACCTACATATCTCTCTTTCTATCTATAAATATATATTCATCTATATATCTACCTACTTACCCATACCCACCCATCCATCCATTTATCTATATCTATGTATCTACCTATATAACTATATATCTATCTATCTACCTATATATACCTAGATCTACTTATACCTACCTACCTATCCATCTATTTACCTCCATCTATCTTCCCCTACCTATATATCTACCTACCTATCCATCTATCTATCTCTATCCATCAAATTTGTATACCCCTTTCCTCCCCCCTCCCCCCTTCCCTCCACCCTCCCCCATGTCTCTCCCTTTCAGAAAATTTCCTTCGCTGAGTGTAATCGATAGGCCTTCACACACACACACCCTAGGCCTATGCCCCCCTCCCCCTCCTCCCCCCTCCCGTGATAGAGTGGGCGCTCGGATTTTGTTCGTCATGCACTGGTGATCTTTATTCCTTCAGAACAATGATAGTTGTTCTTAAAAAGGAGTTCTTGATTGTTCTCTCTTTTGGGCTTTGTTCTTTTTGTTCCTTTTTTGGGGTTTGCTTTTGTTTGTTTTATTTTACTTTTATTTATATTTTCTTATTTTATTTTATTGGTATTGTGATTATTATTATTATTATTATTATTACTATTAATATTCTAATATTGCTGCTATAATTATCATCATTATCATTATTATCGTTGTTGTCAGTACTAATGTAATCATAATTAATGTCATTACTATCATCATGTTTAGTAGTAGTATTACTATCATCATTATTATCATCATTATCATTATTAAATCGTTATTATCATTATCTCTATAATCATCATTACTACTATCATCATTATATCCATTATCATCATCATCATTATTAAGATTTTGATAAGCATAATGTTTGATATCATCATTATCATTTTTATAATTATCATACTATCATTATCGTTATTAATATTGTTGTTATTATTGTTCTTGTTATCACCATTATCACCATCATTATTGTTGTTATCACCATTATCACCATCATTATTGTTGTTATCACCATTATCACCATCATTATTTTTGTTATCATTGTCCCTATCATAATTATTGTAATTGGCCTATTGTTATCATCATGATCATTATCATTAATAGAATCATTGTCATTACCATAATATTTTTTTCTTTGCTTATTTTTTCCTTTCTTTTAATATTTCCTAATTCCTCTTCTTATTCATCTTCGAGAAAGAGAAAGAGAGAGAGAAAAAGAAGAAGAGAAAAAGTACGAAAATATGAACATGAAGAAGAATTAATAGAAAAATAAGAAGGAGAAGAAGAACAAGAAGGAGAACAAAAACAAGAACAAAATTAGAATAAAGAGAAGAACAAGAACAAGAAGGAAAAAAACAACAAGAACAAGATCAAAAACAAGAAGCAAACAGAAGAAAAACAAGAACAAGGAAAACAAGAAAGAAAGAAAGAAAAAAAAACAGAAATGGCCATCCCATAAAATGAAAATTCCCTCAACTTCACACTTTCTCAACAGCTCGGACACACACATCATTATTATCATCATTATCATTATTAAATCGTTATCATCATTATCTCTATAATCATCACTACTATTATCATCATTATCATTATCATCATCATTATCAAGATTTTGATAAGCATAACGTTTTACATCACCATTGTTTTTTTGTTTTTTGTTTTTTACAGAAATGGCCATCCCATAAAGTGAAAATTCCCTCAACTTCACACTCTTTCTCAACAGCTCGGACACACGGCTCTTGTTGGCCTGACAGCTCTCAAATCTTGGGTATTATATTACGCACATTACCCGTCACGCCTTCCCTGTTACCCCCCCCCCCTTCCTCCCTCCTCCCTCCTTTCCTTTCCTCGCTCCTTCTCCCTTTCCCTCTTCCAGGATGTCTATTTTTTTTCTCTCTCTCTGCCTCTGTTTCTGTTTATCTCTATCTTAGCTCTCTTCATTTTTCTCTCTCTCTACCTTTGTTTCTGTTTCTCTCTCTATCTTCTTTCTCTCTCTCTTCTCTCAATCTCTCTTATCTTTCTTTCTCTTTCTCAATCCCTCTCTCTCTGTCTTTCTCTCTTTCATTCTCCTTCTCAATCCCTCTCTCTCTCTTTCTCTCTTTCATTCTCCTTCTCAGTCTTTCTCTCTCTCTCTCCCTCTCTCTCGCTCTATCTATCTTTATCAATCTATCTATCTATATATTTATCTATCAGTTTATCTATCTATCCCCCTTTCTCTCTCTCTCTTTCTCTCTCGATCTACTTCTATCTATCTATCTATTCATTTATCTATCTATCGATCTACCCCCCTCTCTCTCTCGTATTCGTTATCGTTCTTGACCTCCCCCTCACCCCCCCCTCCCTATCCCTCTCTACTTCGTCCGTGTTTCATGCTCCAGTTACGGAAATTTGGCTGTCACATGCCCTATTTCTCTTTCTCTCTCTCTCTCTCTCTCTCTCTCTCTCTCTCTCTCTCTCTCTCTCTCTCTCTCTCTCTCTCTCTCTCTCTCTCTCTCTCTCTCTCTCTCTTTCACTCACTCCATCTTTGCCTTTCTCTCTCTCTAGCACTTATCATTGCGTTCTTTATCCACGCTTTCTCTTTCGCGTGTCCACCGAATGGTCATAGAGAGATAAAGGGG
>NW_028234414.1:24089629-24092129 GCF_977035675.1 Penaeus japonicus
TATTGTGTGAGTTTATGTGTGTTTCAGTGCGTATGTGTATGTGTGTGCGTATGTGTGTGTGGCTGTGTTTGTGTGTGTGTGCGTATGTGTGCGTATATGTGTGTGGCTGTGTGTTTATGTGTGTGTGCGTATGTGTGTGTTCATCTCGTTCCGGTTCACTTAGCCAAAGCCCTCCCTCATAACGACGGAAGATTTCTCAAGGAAGCTTTTTTTCTTCTGGAACGTCTTCACAGATGAGTTAATTGTTGCAACCTTGTTTTCGAAATGTGAAGCTGCAACTTGTTATTATTTTTTTTTGTAGCGCGAGGTCGTTTTTATTTTTTCATTCATTTTTTATGGATTTGAGAAATAGAGAGGAGAGGAGAAATGAATGCGATGTGTTGCCACAACGTGAGGTACTTTCGAAATTCGTTATGACTCAACATTGGGAAGAAAACATTTCTATACTCTATAGGAAGATGACTTAGGATTGGAGGAATTAAGGAAAAAAAATATGTCTAGATAGATAGATATATACATACAGATAGATAGATAAATAGATAGATAAATAATCAAATAGATAAATATATCAACAGACAAACAGGTAAACAAACAACTAAATAAATGAAAGGAAAAACACAACCAAACAAACACACAATCAAACAAACAAATGACAAAACGAGCCAACATGTTCCTCAGCCCCCCACCCCCACCCCCACCCCCAAAAAAAATAGTCCCCCCTCTAAAGATACACTTTCTGTCTCGTTCAAAAATAAGTTTTTCCTTTTTTCTACACTCAACGTGGTTTATTCGGTATCATAACTGTGTTTATGATGAAGGGAAATTGGGGATAGTTTTAGACAGGGCTTTCTCCTATGACTCAGTAAGTTTGGTCGTTTTTGCTGTTTTTTTTTAGTTTTTTTTTCTTTTCTTTCTTTGGGGTTTTGTTTCTTTCTTTCTTGTCTCGTTCTATGTCTTCTTTACTTCCTGCTTGTTCTGTGTGTACTTTTTATCATCATTTATAAGTATTAATGATACTATAATCATCATCATTATTATTATCATCACGATTATTGTTGTTATTATTTTTGTTGTTGTTATCACTAGCATTGCTATTATCATAATTGCTATTATCATCATTGTTATTATCATCATTATCATTATCATATTTTCTTATTCTTTTATATATATTCTTCTTTTTTTACCGTATCACAAGAAATCTTCATTGCCGATTTGACATTTTTATAAGAAATCTTTGCGCTGCTTTTTGAGACAAGCAGAGGCCTCTATTTGTGATTATTTTGTTCCTGCTTTCGCGTTTCGTTTTCCGGATGTGTCTGTTATCAGTTTCTTGGCGGTATAATTATGATGACCAATTAATGAAGGTAATTACAGTGGGTGCTGTCATTATTATCACCGTTTATCGTCATTAGAATTCTCTTCTTTTCATTATCGTCATTATGAAGTGTTTCACTCACCAACATCATTGTCACTAG
Organism: Penaeus japonicus; assembly: GCF_977035675.1. Classification (NCBI taxonomy): domain Eukaryota; kingdom Metazoa; phylum Arthropoda; class Malacostraca; order Decapoda; family Penaeidae; genus Penaeus; species Penaeus japonicus. The sequence continues at coordinate 24,091,105 of NW_028234414.1, forward strand.
CACTATAATCATCATCATCATCTTCATCATTATCACCATTACCATCCCCATCCCCATCACCGTCACCATCCCTACCATAGTCGTAACCACAAACAAACCAGCGTTACCACTTCAGGTTTGTTTACATTCATCAGCTGATCGTCCAAGGCCATCAGCTGGCACTCAAACCAATCAGCTGATCCTCAAAGTCAAATCAGCTGGCACACAAACCAATCAGCCGACACCCAAATCAGTCAGCTGGCACTCAGAGCCATCAGCTGACACACACACACGAATCATTGGCGTATAACCTGTCTCGTAGCCTCGTTCTCTCACCTGTAATTTACATTTAGTCTAAGAACAGGTAGATGGTACGCAATAGGCCGTAGTTGGGAAAGGAAGACTCGCTAGAGGCTATCCGTTGCTCGTTCCAAGGAGGTGGCGTTTCTTATGATTATTTCTCGTTTGTTTGTTTGTTTTTTTGTTGGTCTTCTTCTTACTGTTCTGTTGCTTTGGTTTTTTATTCTTGTTTTTTTTTCTTTTTTCTCTCTTTTTCTTGTTATTATCATAGGTTTCTTTTTTTTTCCTTTTTTTTTTAAATCTCTTTCTATTCTTTTTCCTCTTACGTTTACTCTCCTTTATCTATATTTTTGCTTCAACTCTGCCTTTGTTTTTATTTTACTTCTTTATTTTTGTCGTTTCTTATTCTTATTCTTTGCCTTCCATTCCTCCACCGCTTCTTCATTTACACCTTTTTCTTTTTTCTTCTTCCACTCTCTTCTTTCTCCTTCGCCTTCCTCTTTCTCTTCCTCTTCCCTGTTTCTCTCTTACCCATAGTATTTTCCAGAATAATAACACATGTCTTGCAGAACTGCAGCTTCCAAATCCTCCTGGCAGAGGAACATATGGTTTTGGTTATCAGACAATAAACCTTTGTATGAATTTTTTTTCTTTTTTTCTGCAATCTTATAAAAAAGGTGTGTTGTCATTCAGGTAAAGATACATATAATGAAGAGTTTGTATACATGTGCACACACACACACACA
>NW_028234414.1:24109629-24119629 GCF_977035675.1 Penaeus japonicus
GGGAAGGAGGGAGGTGGGGGAAGGGATGGGAGAAAGATGGAGGGGATTGGGAGGGAGGGAGGGAGGAAGGAGGGAGGGGGGAGGAGGAGGGGAGAGAAGGAAGGAGTGAGGTGGGGGAAGGGATGGGAGAAAGATAGAGGGAATTGGGGAGGGAGGGAGGAAGGAAGGAGTGGGGGAAGGAAGGTTGGAGGAAGGGGATAGTGGAGGGAAGGGCTGAAAGGGAGGGAGAGGGAGGGAAAGAGAGGGATGGGAAGAGTTGGAGGGAGAGGGAATGAGGGAGCTGGAAGGAAAGGAAAGGGAGGGTGGAGGAGTAGAAAGGCGGAAGGTAGGCAGAAAAATGATGAAAGGAAGAAGGGGGGAATGGAGGGTCATGGGGAGGGAAGTAGGTAAAAGAGAGGAAAGAGGGAGAGAGGGAGGGAGGGACACGTAAAAGAGGAGGAGGAGGAGGAGGAGGCGGCGAGAGGGAGGAGATGAATTTCATGGCAAAGTCATAAAATTTAGGCATACAGGTTCATAAAGTGTGTTTGCAGTTCCTATTTCCTGTATGTGCCTTGTATGTGTTTTGAATAATCTAGGTCACGTTGTGTTAAGGTGTTTGTGTAACGGGGCGTAAACACGTTTGTAATTTTATGGATAAGATGTTCCTGTATGTGCTTTCATCATGTAGATAATGATGATAATTTTCAAATATCTATTTCTTTATCATTTTCAAATATCTATTTCTATATAATTTTCAAATATCTATTTCTTTATAATTTTCAAATATCTTTTTCTTTATCATGTTCAAAAATCTATTTCCTTATAATTTTCAAATATCTTTTTCTTTATCATTTTCAAAAATCTATTTCTTTATAATTTTCAAATATCTATTCCTTTATAATTTTCAAATATCTATTTCTTTATCATTTTCAAATATCTATTTCTTTATAATTTTCAAATATCCATTCCTTTATAATTTTCAAATATCTATTTCTTTATAATTTTCAAATATCCATTCCTTTATAATTTTCAAATATCTATTTCTTTATAATTTTCAAATATCCATTCCTTTATAATTTTCAAATATCTATTTCTTTATAATTTTCAAATATTTATTTCTTTATCATTCAACATATGGAAAAAGTAGGTAAAAGAATAAACACAAAGTAAGATAGGAAAAAAGGGTTATTTTCCTTTCCCTTCTTTCTTTTGGGAGTTTTTTGACATTTCTTTGGTTAAGGAAAATGGTTGTGTTATTAAACCAAAATCTTATCTTGATTTGGTTATAGAGATGTCAGCACAGGTTGTTTTTTGTTTGGATATTTGGATGCATGCGTGTACGTGTGCGTGTGTGTGTGTGTGTGTGTGTGTGTGTGTTTGTGCGCGCGTGTGTATGTGTACATGTGTGTGTGCGCATACAAGTTTGTTTGCGTGAAATAAGAGAGTGACCTTGGCGACAAGGAAATGACTCAGCCTTCAATTTTTCGCACAGTTTCAGGCCTCCGAAATCGTCCCCCGCATAGGCCTCTCGCCCATCTTCTTCTCGTTCATAATATACATTGTCTAGATTCGCTAATGATGTGCCGGTCGGCCTACCGGACCTATTGGCAGGTTATTTATCAAAGGAAAGCCTATTGTCTTGCCGCCCTTTCGCAAAAACCGTTTTTGCGAAAATTGGGTGTTTTTTTTTCTTTATTCTTTTTTTTTCTCTCTCTCTTTCTCTTCTTCTATCGGTTACTTTGGTCGGTGCTTTTGAAATATTAACACGTTTTTTGTTGTTGTTCCCTTATGAATATTTAATTTCTGTGCTTCATTTATATATATTTTTTCCTTCTCTCTCTCTTTTAACGAATTTTTGCTGCTGGTCATTTTTTCGGAATATATTTTTTTTGAAGTTCTCTTTGTTTTTGTGTGAAAGAATTTTTTAGAAAGTTTTTGTCATGTATTCATCATCATTTCCAAGAATGTTATGCGGTAGACCTTTTGTATTATACCATAGGCCTAATTTTACTCAATTTCCTTTTCATCTATCGACATGTTTCGTTAATAAGATTTTAAACCTTTTCTAAAAGACGCTAAAAGTAAGCTTTATTAAGAATGATTTCTCGTGTCAGTAAATCGAGGAACTGGAATTTTGGGTTTTGAGACCTTGTCATCAAGTTTTCTTAACGGAAATTCTTTGAATCTGTGAAAAAAAACTTCCTAAAGAAAATAAAATAGTTTTTTGGCGAAGTAATATTATCAATAGAAAAAAAAAATAATCGCTTTTTGGTGAAGTAATATTATCAATAGAAAAAAACAATCACTCGCTAGCAATGCTGACCACGAATAGCTGATTTTCCAATGCTCGTGAATTTTATAATGAAATATTTTTTCTATTGTTAGCGATTTCATAACGAATGGCGAAATTACGAAATGATGAAAAGCGAAGTAAAAGATAGGGAAATAACGATTAACAAGATGATATTAACGAAATCACTTAACGAAACATTACGAATAACGAAAAAAACGAAAAAAATTTATTAACAAACTTAATATTACCGAAAAGAAACGAAAAAATAACGAAATAATGAATAACAAAACAACGAATTGAACGATAACGAAAAACGAAAAACGAAAAATAAATATATGAATAACAATCAACGGATAACGAATTAGCGAAATAACAAATACCAAAGCCCATTCTATCACTAATTAAGCGAAAGCGAATTATTAGGAGAATGACGTCATATCGCTATTGCCAAACTCATGACGTCATTTTTCAGATATTCTTTTTTGGTTTATTTTTATTTCTTATTCATTGTCATATTAGTTATTTTTTATTAGTATCGTTATTAGTTTTATTATTTTTTTATGGTTGTTGTTATCATTATTATCCTTGTTCTTGTCATAATTATCATCGTTGTCATGATAATGATTATTATTGGTATTGTCATTATTGTCATAATAACTACTTTTGTTATCATTATCACTATTGAAGTTATTATCATTAGCATTACTATAATCATTATTGTTATTATCATTATCATCATTATCACTATTACATTATTATTCTTATCATCATGATTATAATTTTTTAATCATTATTGTTTATTCTTATCATTCTTATCATTGTCATTATCATTATTATTATCATTATCGTTGTTATCGTTATTTCTATTGCCATTATCATCATCCTTATTACTATTTTATCATTATCATTATTATTTTTGGTTATCATTGTTATCATCGTTGTTACTACTACTACTATAACTATTACTACTGCTATCATCATTATCATTATCATCATTATCTTTGTCATCACCATTACATGTCCGTTCCCATATTTTTTTTTATCATCCTCATTAGTTTATCATTATTATGGCTATCATTATCATTATTTCTATTATCACTGTTATTGTCATTGCTTTATCGTTAGCATTATTGTTGTTGCTATGATCATTGTCATTGTTATCAGTTTCATGATGTTATTTTTTATTGGTAATCATGTCTTGTGTATTAATAATGAATATGATTATTATCAGAGAGAGGGGGAGAGAGAGAGAGAGAGAGAGAGAGAGAGAGAGAGAGAGAGAGAGAGAGAGAGAGAGAGAGAGAGAGAGAGAGAGAGAGAGAGAGAGAGAGAGAGAGTTCAAATTCAAATTCAAAAACGTTATTCCATAAATTACAATGGTTATTCTTAAAGAGAGAGAGAGAGAGAGAGAGAGAGAGAGAGAGCGAGACAGACAGACAGACAGAAACAGAGACACACACACAGAAGGAATCTAACCTAACGCCACCACACATCTAACATAGCAACACCACCACCACAGTAACAAACACAAAAAAGAAAGAAAAAAACAGAAAATAAAGTAAACAACAGCAAAAAAACGCACTTTGACACTTGACAAATGAAAGAATTCCCACAATGCTTTGCCAGAACCACCGACCTTACTGTTACAGATACGTTATCGAAAGGAAAGAAAACCCTTGTTATGTTATCTTTTCCCTCTGCTATGTAACTTTTGTCCTTTGGGATTCTGTGACGCTGTGATGGATGGTTTGTATGTGTTCCGGGGTGGGTAGTTGAGCTACTGACTCTCAATTATGTTCAAGTCTTTTTTTGAGTGGGGGTTGGGGGTGGGGGTGCGGAATGGGGTGGGGGTGGGGTGGGGTTTTGAGTGTTGGGGTTGGGGTGGGGTTTTGAGTGTTGGGGTTGGGGTTGGGAATGGGGTGGGGGTGGGGTTTTGAGTGTTGGGGTGGGGGTGGGGTTTTGAGGGTTGGGGGTTAGGGATTAAGGGGTGGGGGGTTGGGGGTTGGGTATTAAGGGGTGGGGGTGGGGGGTTGAGGGTTGGGGTTGGGAGTTGGGTATTAAGGGGTGGGGGTTGAGGGTTGGGGTTGGGGGTTAGGGATTAAGGGGTGGGGGTTGAGGGTTGGGGTTGGGGGTTGGGGGTTGGGATTAATGGGTGGGGGTGGGGGGTTGAGGGTTGGGGTTGGGGAGGTGGTTAGGAAAGTATTGGGGTCATTGCGTAGTTAAGGTCGTTTGTAATTAGTTGGTTTGTTTGTGGTATTTTTTTCCTCTCTATCGTTCGGTTTATCTTTTTATCTATCTGCCTACCTGTCTATTTCTCTCTCTCTCTCTCTCTCTTTCTCTTTTTCTCTTTCTCTCTGTTTCTCTCTCTCTCTCTCTCTCTCTCTCTGTCTCTCTCTCTCTTTCTCTTTTTCTCGTTATCTCTCTCTCTCTCTCTCTCTCTCTCTCTCTCTCTCTCTTTCTCTTTCGCTAATTTTCCCTCTCCGCCTCCCTTAAGTCTGCATCCCGCCCATATTACTAAGATTACATATCGCAATCACGCCCACGGAACCCCTACCACGCCCACGAGGAAAAAAAAAACTAATGATATGAGAGTCAGAAGAAAAAAAAAGTGAAGAGAGAGATGGTAGAAGGTGAATGAATAAAGAGGGAGAGAGAGAGAATGGGGGGTTGGGGTGAGAGAGGGAGAAACAAAGAAAGAAAGAAGGAAAGAGAGAGAAGGAGAAAGACAGAGAGGGGAGGGGGAGTGAGAGAGGGAGAAACAACGAAAGAAAGAAGGAAAGAGAGAGAGAGAGAGAGAGAAAGGGAGAGAGATAGAGATACAGACAGACAGAGTGCGAGAAAAAAAAACAAAAACAGAAAGAGAGATAGAGAGTGCTAAAGACAGAGAGACAAACAAAAACAAAATTAGAAAACACACAAAAAAAGATAAAAACAAAGATAGAACGAAAGAGAGAAAACAACAACAACACTCGAATAATGAGGTGCGGGTAACGAGGTGATATCCGATAAAAAAAAAGAAAAAGAAAAAAAAAACGCCAAAGGAATCCGTTATCAGCGCTGGATCTCAACAGGAGTAAACAGAGAGCCGTTATCTGGAGCCTAGTGGAATACCTCTGCTTGTCTTAAGGCCGGTGATCAAGGGTGTTCTCTAGGCTGAGGGGGGGGGGGGTCGAGGTTTCGAGTCTTTGGTTGGTTTCGTCTGTCTGTCTGTATGTCTGTCACCATCTCTGTCTGTCTGTCGGGCGGTCTGGTGGTCTTTTGTTTTATGTGTCTGTTTGTTTGTGTCTATCTCTCTCTTCTCTCTCTCTCTCTATCTATCTATCTCTCTTTCATTCCATCTATCTTATATCTTATTATTTTGCTCTGCTTCATTTTCACACATCTCGCTCTTCTTATTTTTTCTTATCTTCTCGTTCTTCTTTTCCCAAATTCTTTTAATCAAGCTGTATTTTTGTTTCTATTTCTGGAGACTATAAATCATGCGAATTTACCCATAATAACATATTACATAACGTGTATGCGAATATTGATGATTAGCATTCCATGTTAGAACTTGGTTAACCTGGATTTTAATAACACGCTATTCATTTTATATTGGCTAATGTTCTTCCTTGTCTCCTCTCTTTGGCTTTTTCTTTATCTCTGTCTTCCTCTCCCCATCACTCTCTCTCTCTCTCTCTCTCTCTCTCTCTCTCTGTCAAAGTCAAAAGTCTCTCTCTCTCTCTCTCTCTCTCTCTATATATATATATATATATATATATATATATATATATATATATATATATATATATATATATATATATATATAAGGCAAAGGTAGATAAACGAAATAAAAGACACTGTTGAATATCATGACAAGAATCAGTTATTATGTTTCAACGTTAAAAGAACAATGTTAAATGTTAAAAGAACTAAAACATAAACATGATAAACCAAGATGAATACCTCTGTAGATAACATGAGGATTTCTTTGATAGCTTTTATGACACATAATTTGTGAATGGCGGAGAATGATTAAGGTATGAACGAAGGGAAATGTGATTGAGTTTGTCTGGATCTTAATGAAGCTGTGAATAAAATTGTCATAGTAACAACGATGCAGAGTGTGATAGACATTGAATGTGTAAAGATTCTAAAGCCAATATGACGATATTGATAGTAAAAGAGACAAAAAGGCATTATACCATGTGCAATGTACTATGCTCTGTTTATTGTGAATATAGATTTGACTTTCTGGATGGGGTAAGGGTAAGCTGAAAGATTATGCGTATGTCAGTGGGATATGAGAGTTAGGATTAAGGAGCTGGAAAAGAATAGATAATGTGCAGGCTACTAAAAGCGTATTTTTTATTGCAATACATACTAGTGTCCCTTACTTTATATGTATCAGGATGAAGATATAACTAGGGTCATTGAGGAAACTGAAGGGATATTTGAAGATCATAAATGTAAATGGTCATTGAATATTTCCCCTGCGGTTTAAAAGATGTTGGGAACAGTATAAATCCGAACCGGGAGCTATTAAGCAGAAGGTTAAGAAAACCCATGTTTATATATATATATATATATATATATATATATAATATATATATTATATATATATATTTTTTTTTTTTTTTTTTTTTTTTTTTTTTTTTGTCACTCTCTCTCTGTTTCTCTCTCTCTCTCTCTCTCTCTCTCTCTCTCTCTCTCTCTCTCTCTCTCTCTCTCTCACTCACTCACTCACTCTCTCAGTCCCTCCTATCCCATTAACATGGCACCACTACCACCCCCCACATTCCTCAAAATCTTGCGAAAACTGACCACCACCACTTCGCAAAACCAACGTCCTTCACCCCTCCTTTCCCGCCCATCCCTCTCACCCATGATCCACCCATACCCACCCACGATCTACCCATGCATAATTATCCCTAACGACACCCCCCTCCTTCCCACATACGCCTCATAATAATTAATTGATGGCTAAGCCCACAACCGCCCGCCATCTGCCGGTGGTCGTAGCTGTAGGAGGCGCGTCTCGAGAACAGATGAATGTGTTTACGCGTTTTCTTTGAGGTCTCGATTCTTGGGGGTGCTTTTTCATTTCGTGTTTGAGGACTGCTGCTAGTTTTATTGACGTTATTATTGTATTATTATGATCATTAATATTATTATTAATGTTACTATCATTATTATTGATATGATTATCGTTAATATTCTAATTATTATCATTAATGTTATCATTGCCATCATTAGTGTTGTTGTTGTTTTGATGATTATTGTCATTACTATCATCACTATCATTATCATCATCCTTGTTATTATCATTACTATCATCACTATCATTATCATCATCCTTGTCAATATCATTACTATCATCATTATCATCAATATCATTATCATTGCCACTGTTGTTGTTATCATTATCATTGCTATTATTACTATTACTATTATTATAATTATTAATATCATTATAATCATTACAATCATTATCATTATCATTGTCGTTATCATTATCCTTATCATCATCACTGTCATCATTATTATCATTATCATCATTAGTAGTAGTATTATCATATCTATTTATTATCATCATTATCATCACTGATACCACTGCATTATCATTGACATCAACATCACTCCTTATTATTATTATCATCAGTATTACCATTATAGCCGATGTTGATGATAATGATGATATTTGCTTTAACATCACATCATGGTAATATAATGTAGTAAATATGATGAGTCACTATTGCAAGCAACTTTTGCTTTATAGGAATTATTTATAAAAAAAAGTGATATGCACTGATGCAATATGCAGACACCACTTGGTATTAACGTTGGTTCACTGGTAATGACACATGGGTACCATTCTGGTGGGTACCTTTTTTCGTTATAGATACTTATAGATATCATGTGATCATGAGTACCTTGATTCATGTATGTAGAGTCCCATGTGTATCAGGAGGTTCGTGGGTACCAGTAGTCTCATAGGTACCAGTACCTTCATGGGCACCAGGATTGTAAATATCTGACTCTTGGGTACTGGTAGCTATATGTTTACTTGCTTCATGATAACCCGTTTCATGAGTAGCAAGGTTGTTGATACCACATTTAAGACGTATAAGTACCAGGCTCATGGATACCAACGTTCGTGAGTACCAGGTTCGTAAATGTCAGAAGCCTTATAGGTACCTACAACAAGGGTGCCACGCTCACTAGCTAAGTACCCTCCCAGGCACCAAACTCAGGTGTATGGGTACCAAATTTACTGATACCACACTCTATACCTACCACTATCCTCATCTTTATCGTATTCACGAAATACCACTAACCACACGTGTACCAAATTCACAGTTACAAAAACCCATCGGGTACCATACCTTCCCGAAAGAAAAAAAAACGGATATTCGTAATTAGAGAGAACCTTCCCATCACACACACACACACACATAGACACACACACATAGACACCCACCCAACCACACACCCAACCACACACACACACACACACACATACACACATACACACACACACAGGGCTAGATACCCCCCAACCCCACCCCCCTCATTGGCTAAGCAAACACATCCTCTTCGTCATCGTAATTATTTCCGAACAATGAGCCGATATTTCGTCGGTGATCCGGCTGTGAGAAAGTTGATTGATAGGTCTTGGGAGACGGGTGTTTTGGGAGCTAGCGGGAGATTGCGCATTTTCGTAGATTTAATTTGAGATTAGTCTTGCTCGTGTTTATTTGTTGAGTGTTTGGGTATTTTTTCGCTGATTTTATTGTAGTTGGGATGGTTGTTTATTCTGTCATCATCATTAACATCATCATTATTGCTATGATTATCATTACTGTTATGATCTTTATTATCTATAGTATTATCATCATTATTATTATTATTATTGGTATCATTTAATCATTATCATTGTTATTACGATCATCATCAGCATTATCACTGTAATCACTATCCTCACTAGTATCACTATTATGGTTGTTTTTATAATTATTGTTATTGTTACTTTCATTATTATCATAGTTATTATCATTATCAGCATTATCATTATTATCTTTATCATTATTTTTATCACTGTCATCATCATCATTATCTTTATCTATATCATCAGTATTATAATTATCATAAACATTTTTATCATCATCATCATCATTGCTATTGTCATTATCATTGTCATTATTGTTTTCATCATCATCATCACCATCTCCATTTTCATTATTGTATCATCATTAGTATCGTTATCCTTACTATCATAACTATTATTGTTGTTATCATAATTATTGTTAATTTTATTATTATCATTATTATCATTATCAGAATAACTATTATTGTTATTGTTATCATCTTTATTATCATTATTGGTATCATTGTGATTATCATTATCATTATTATCATCAATATCATTATCATTTTTATTACTGTTATTATCGTAGCAGTATTGTAGTGGTAATGATGATGATGATCAGTAAAATATTGTCACTATTATCATTATCATTATTATCATCCCTATCAGTTTTATCATAATTATCGTCATTATCATTGTCATTATTATTATTAACATTATCATCATCCTTAATATCATTATTATCACTATTATCATTATTATCATCATAATCTATATTATTTCCCTTATTGATTTAGACGAACGCCAGTGCTATGTGAATGAATATCTGACCCTTTACCAACAAACTTTAGTTCTTATGTAATAGATAAGGATATAATTAA
>NW_028234414.1:24142129-24149629 GCF_977035675.1 Penaeus japonicus
ACCCCCCCCCCTCCTCCCAGCTAAGCTCCTCCACTGCCTCCCCTCCACCTTCACTTCCTCTCCCACCTCCTACTCCACTACTCCTTCCCCTTCCCATCCTCTTCCACCCCGTGTCCCCAACTACCCCTCCGCCATCTTCTCCCCCTCTCCCTCCCCCACCTTCTCCATCCTTCTTCCCATCCATCCCACCCCTCCCCCACCCCACCATCACCCCTCTCCTATCTCCCCCTTACTCCCCCACCCATCCCTCCACCCCCTCTCCTATCTCCCTCCCCCACCCCTCCATCCCCCCTACCATCACCCCCTCCCCCACCCATCCCTCCACCCCCTCTCCTATCTCCCTCCCCCACCCCTCCATCCCCCCTACCATCACCCCCTCCCCCACCCACCCACCATCTCCCTCCCTCTGTGCTCTATGTCCCGCCTTTTGAAGTATCGCAGCCAACAATTATTCGTAAAACGCCTTCCGATGGCGCGTAATTTCCTCATCCGGGAAACGAATGGACTTTTGCGGGTTTTAAATCAATTACGAAATGGCTTCTCGTAAGGAGGTGGAGGAGGAGGGGGAGGAGGGAGTAGGAGGAGGGGGTAAGAGGAGGGGGAGGAGGGCGAGGAGGAGGAGGGGGGAGTAGGAGGGAGAGGGGGAGTAGGAGGAGCGGGAGGAGAAGGAGGGGAGGAAGAGAGGGGGAGGTAGGAGGAGGAGGAGGGGAGGAGGAGGAAAAAAAGGAAGGAGGGGAGGAGGAATAGGAGGAAGAGAGAGGAGAAGGAGGAGGATGTATAGGGAGAAGAAGAGAAGGGGGGGAAGGGAGAGACGGAGGAGGGCAGGGGATGAAGGAGGAAGGAAGGAGAGGGGGGGGGAGGAGGAGGCGAAGGAAGGTGAAGGAAACGGAGGACGGGAAAGGGGAATGGGATTGGAAGGGGGAGGAGAAGGAGAAGGAGGAAGAGGGGATGAGAAGAAGGAGGAGGAAGATGGAATGAGAAAGAGGAGCAAGAGGGAAAAAGAAGAAGGAAAGGGGGAAGAAGGAAATGGCGAAGAGAGAAGAAGAAACAGAAGAAGTAGAAAAAGAAGAAGAAAAATGAAAAAAAAGAAACAATAAAGAACGACGAAGAAGAAAATTAAATAAACAGACAAAGAACAGAAAGAAGAAGACGAAGAAAAAGAATGACAAAATGAAAGAAGAAGAAAAAAAGAAAAAAGAGTGAAGAAACGACGAAGAAGAAAATGAAACAAACAGACAAAGAACAGAAAGAAGAAGTAGAAGAAGAAGAAGAAGAAAAAGAAGAAGACAGTCACCCCAAACCGCCTTCGCCTATTGTTGTAAATTGCGTAAATAAACGGAAGTCCTGTTTATTAAGTGGGCGGGGGATGGGTGGGTGGGGGTGGGGTAAGGGAGCGGGAAGGAGGAAACGGACGAGGAGAAGATGGAGGAGAAAAAAAAAACCGCCTTGGGAGATTCACAAAAAAAGAGAAGAAGAAAAATTAAACCTATCGACTGATTCGTTATACTTTCAAGAAGGTAATTGTTTTATTTTCCTTATTATTGTTCTATTTCCCTTATTATTGTTTTATTTTCCTTATTATTGTTTTATTTTCCTTATTATTGTTCTATTTCCCTTATTATTGTTTTAATTTCCTTATTATTGTTTTTATTTCCTTTTTATTATTGTTTTATTTCCTTATCCTCATCATTATTATATCATTATTGCTACTATCATCAATATTATAATTATAATCATTATTATCATTTTTGTAGTTATTATTGTTAGCATTATTATCAATATTATCATTGTTATCACTATGATGTATCATCATTACAATCATCATCATTGTTATTATTATTACTATCATCAGCATTACCCTTATCGTTGTTATCATCATCATTATCAGTATTATTTACATTATCATCATCATTATCATCATAATTTCTGCTACAGTTGAGGGTTGATGAGGGGGAGGGGAGGAGGATTGATAGGAGGTGGGGGGTGGAGAGTAGGATAAATGAGGGGGGGAGGGAGGTAGAGGGGGAGAGGAGGGGGAACATGTTTAACTGCGGAAGGTGATGGAAGATGAGGCAGAAGGGGGGGGGGGTAGGGGGAGGGAGTGATGGAGGATTGATATGAGATTGATCATGAGGGGAGGTGGGGGTTGAGGGGAAAGGGGGGAGAGGTAGATAGGCGAGAATGGGGGTGTTTTCTCCGTCTCATGAGAACAATAAGATCTGGTTGACGTCGAGCTGATTAATTGCTGTTCAATTGTTTTTTTGGGGTTTGATCGCGTGGGTATGATAACGAATGGGAATGCTTTTGTTGAATATAAACATTTCCATGTTTAGGTACGTGTCTACGTATGTGTATGGTATATGTATAGGTATATACGCCCCTTCCTCTTCCACCCCGTGTTCCCTTCTATATATATGTTTATATACATACATACATGCATACATACATATATGTATATATATATATATATATATATATATATATATATATATATATATATATACACATAAATACATATATATATATATATATATATATATATATATATATATATATATATATATATATATACATATATATACATATATATATATATATATATATATATATATATATATGTGTGTGTGTGTGTGTGTGTGTGTGTGTGTGTGTGTGTGTGTGTGTGTGTGTGTGTGTGTGTGTGTGTGTGTGTGTGTGTGTGTGTATGTATATTGTCAAAAAGTATTCACAATTTGAATTTCTTCTCAGTCATTAAAGGAACATTTCCGTCACATGACAGGCAACCAACAAAAGGCATGACATATAGCTGGGTCCCCTGCTGTTATAATCAGCGGGTTAATCAAGAGACAATGCGATGTGCATAGTTTCAATGACAAGGCCTTTGTGACCCAACGTGACTGATGATATTGTTAAATATTACACTTAGAATAATGGTAGATCAAGAAAATCAAGTTGATACAAAAAAGAACAAAAGACAACAGACAGACAGGAAGAACTAATAGGAGATAAAGTAGGACACAGGAAAATAGAAAAAAGAGAAAAAAAAGGATATGCAAAAAGTTTATTAAGTAGATCATGACCACAAAGAAGGCAAAGAAAGAAGAAGCACAGAGAAAGATAAAGAAGAAAAGAAAGAAAGGAAGGAAGAATAAACGAAAAGATAAAACAAAGAAAAAAAAATCCAAAAGGATTATTTAGTAAATCATGCACACAAAGAAAGGGTTACGTAATGACAAAAAAGTCCAGCCAAAAGGTAAGACTTCCAGAGTTCACCCGACCAGTAAAGAAGAGAAAAAGAAAAGGGAAAAGGGGTTTCTCACAAGGAACAGTAATTACTCCCTGGGAAATAGCGGATTTCTGCTCGGTTTCCCTTTCCCCTTCCCTTCTTTAAATATCTCCCACCTCGCCCACCGAGGGAGGGAGTGAAAAGGTCCTTAAAAAAGAGGTTTAAGGTTGTGTCTTATCCGAGTATAATCACCTCTTTCCTGTCACTTTAACATGCTCTTTACTCGTCAAGGTTCGTGTCAATCCGCCGTGAAGTGCAAGGGGGCAACAGGTCATGTTGAAAAGGGCCTCGGGATTAAAATCACTTCCCTCTGGCAGGATGGACGGCTTTTAAAAAGGGGTTGTGGCCTTGACCTAGATATCCTGTGTGCAATATCCTATCCTACTGACACAGTCACTGGGTATGGCGTATATGGGTGTGTGTGTGCCTGTGTGTGCGTGTGTGTATATATATATATATATTATATATATATATATATTATATATATCAATATTAATACATATATATATATTTATATCAATATTAATATATATATATATTATATCTATATCTATATCTATATCTATATCTATATCTATCTATCTATCTATCTATATATATATATATATATATATATATATATATATATATATATATATTTACACACACATACACACACATACACACACACACACACACACACACACACACACACACACACTCACACACACACACACACACACACACACACACACACACACACACATATATATATATATATATATAATACATATACATATATAATACATATACACACAAAAAAAAATATGGAAAATGCTCCTGCATGCTTTTCCCAGAAACGGTCGTGCAGGTCTGCCCCAAAGTGGCGTTGGGGGTCGTCGGTCGTCATGGTGTCTGACACATCAACGACCCCCCCCCCCATCCCCTCCCCACACCCCACTCCCATCCTTATGTCTTTTTTCTTCCCCCCCCCCCACACACACACCGTCTGACTTCCTCCCCCTCCCCCTCTCATTCTCCCTCTCACCCCCACCCCTCCTACCTCCTCCTCGACCCTCCCATACTTTCTTCTCCCCCCTCACCCCCTCCCCTCCTCCTTCCTCCTCTTCTTCCTCTCCCCCCTTCAACCTCCACTCCCTTACCCCACCCCTCACCCCACCCTCCCTTGTCCTTCCCCGGATGTGCTAATTCTGAAGAACGTTACGAAAATGCAAACAACGCTTTTAGTTTCCCGCCCGGTTTTTTTTTTTTTTTTTTTTTTTTTAGCTAAGGCTTTCTTTGGGGGGGGGGGGTATGTTGGAATTATCTGGATTTTTTTCTTATTTTATCTATCATTATTTTTTTTTATCGTTATCGCTTTTTTGTTATCTACGTTTGTATGTTGTTGTTTTTTATCATGATTGGCTTTTACTTTCTTCGTAAACTTATTTTCCTCCACCTCTTTCCCTTTTATTTATCATTCCCATGTTAGAATAACCAAAAAAATCTGAAGTATTTCCATATTCATATCTACCTCCTCCTTCTTCATATCTACCTTCTCCTCATTCCTCCTCCTTCTGTATTTCTCCTCCTTCCTTCCCCCTCCTCCTCCTCCTCCTTCTCTATTTCTCCTTCCTTCCTTCCCCCTCCTCCTTCTCTATTTCTCCTCTTCCCTCTCCCCTCCTCCTCATCCTCCTTCTCTATTTCTCCTTCCTTCCTTCCCCCTCCTCCTTCCTCCTCCTTCTGTATTTCTCCTCCTTCCTTCCCCCTCCTCCTCCTCCTCCTTCTGTATTTCTCCTCCTTCCTTCCCCCTCCTCCTCCTCCTCCTTCTGTATTTCTCCTTCCTTCCTTCCCCCTCCTCCTCCTCCTCCTCCTTCTCTATTTCTCCTTCCTTCCCTCCTCCTCCTCCTCCTCCTCCTTCTCTATTTCTCCTCCTCCCTTCCCCCTCCTCCTTCCTCCTTCTTTCCATTCTTTTCTAATGTCTATTGACACAAGTTAATGAAGCAGAACTGCCCATGGCGCTCTGCCAAATACACTCCGAGAGAAGCAGCCGAAGATCATTTCCTTCCCTGTCTTTAATTAACTCCGTCGGGATAACCACGTGTGATTCTGATCGACGTGTGATGAAGACCGCGTGGTTCCCTGGTTCCCTCCTTCGGCCTCTCTCTTCGCGATGGATGGATAGATTGAGGGGGGGGATGTGTGTTTGTGTGGGGGCGGGGGGAGGGTTGTGTGTTTGCGATTATGTTTGTGTGTGTGTTTATGCTTGTGTTTATGTTTATGTTTATTTATGTGTGTTAATGCTTATGCTTATGTGTGTGTGTTTGTATTTATATTTGTTTGTGTTTTAGTGTGTATGTATGTGTGTTTGTGTGTTTGAGTCTTTGATTAATTCCTGGTATACATGTACATACCCATATACGCGAAATGCAAATATGTGCATACACCCTACCACCCTACCAAAAAAAAAAAAAAAAAAAAAAAAAGTATC
The DNA here is from genome assembly GCF_977035675.1 of Penaeus japonicus. NCBI lineage: Eukaryota > Metazoa > Arthropoda > Malacostraca > Decapoda > Penaeidae > Penaeus > Penaeus japonicus. Next base: position 24,147,886 of record NW_028234414.1, read on the forward strand.
TCACCTTTAAACCTAAAATATCCTAATTTCTGGAAAACTCAGCTAATATCCTGTCTCTATTTTTTCACGGTCAGCGGAAGCGGAAACGGAGTTGTGCTTGCGGCGTGCTTGCCCAGCCACATGTTAGTTTAGGATCAATCGCCGACATGACCGCCATAGAAAAAAGACAGTTAGCACCGATTTAATAAATTTGCGTGCGGTTTTAGAGTCAAGGAGAGATGGCAATGTGCAAATAAATCTTTACTTTAAAAAAAGATTTTTAAAAAATAATAAAATAAACAGCAAAATAAAAACAGTGTCTACTTGACAAAAAAAAAAAAAAAAAAAAAAAAAAATTAAGAAACCGAGAGAAACCATAAAGACCGACATATGCGAGCGCCATCTACTAACCGTCCGCGGAAGTAGACGACAGCGGAACGTTGACCGATAACGAATCATCGGTAACCTGCTAATTAGCGCCCATTAGCACAGCACCAGACACGTTTGGGTGATCGACAGCGAGAGAGAGTCAGAGGGAGAGAGTGTGTGTGAGAGTGAGAATGGGAGTGAGAGAGGGAGAGTGTGTGTGCGTGTGTGTGTGAGAGAGAGAGAGTGAGAAATATATATATATATATATATATATATATATATATATATATATATATAGAGAGAGAGAGAGAGAGAGAGAGAGAGAGAGAGAGAGAGAGAGAGAGAGAGAGAGAGAGAGAGAGAAAGAGTGAGAATGGGAGTGAGAGAGAGAGAGTGAGTTAGAAATATATATATATAGAGAGAGAGAGAGTGTGAGTGAGAATGAGAGACAGAATAAGAGAGAGAGAGAGAGAGTGAGTGAGATTGAGTGAGTGAGAGAGTGAAAAAGTGAGCGAGTAAGAGCGACAATTACAGTGAGACTGAGAGAGCAAGAGAGAGAGAGAGAAGAGAGAGAGCAAGAGCGAGAGAGAGAGAGAAGAGAGAGAGAAAAGAGAGAGAGAGAGAGAGAGAGAGAGAGAGAGAGAGAGAAAAAAAAGAGAAAGAAAGAAATAAAGAGAATAAAAAGAAAGAAAGGAAGAGATACCTATAGCAAGAAGTTAATACTGAAAACAACGCAGGCAAGCACAAGAAAAAAGATATATAGCAAGCATTAAATAAGATTAACGTTCTTTTTAACCACCTGGTGGCGCCCCTCCCCCCCCCCCCCCCGGGAGTGCGTTAGTCATTTCCAGGGGTCGCGAACCCGTAAGAGAGAAAATAATGTTGCTTTTGATAAATAATAATAATAATAGTAATAATAATAGATTAATTAATTAATAAAAATATATATTCAATAGGCAGAACACGTGCATTCAGTTTTCATTTTTATTTCCACTCATGAGTTTCATAATTTAATTGGTGGTACGAGGGTGGGTGGAGGGGCTGGGGGGGCTGAAGGGGTTGTGATAAAAACGTTCGGAATTGTATGGCCCAAATAGTACCTGTATATAACAAGTGGGCTATATATAGGCTGCATGTCTTTTTTTTTTTAATTACGTAAAAATTGGCCCATTAAATTCATTTATATCGCGTTAATCATATAATTTTGGCTTCTTATTTACTCTTGCTATGACTACTCAGACTTTTCCATAAAAATGAATGGTCTATTATTCTCTTATTTGTTTCCTTATTCGATAGTGATAATTGAAAGGATGATAGTTATAACTACTATATTAATGGGACTTCGGAGACTATTATCATAACTATTGATGATAATAGTTGCGATGATATATTAAGA
>NW_028234414.1:24162129-24169629 GCF_977035675.1 Penaeus japonicus
CCACACACACACACACACACACACACACACACACACACACACACACACACACACACACACACACACACACATATATATATATATATATATATATATATATATATATATATATATATATATATATATATATATAACCCTTTATTTGTTAATACCGATATCTGCCAAACCTATTCGAAACATATTTTTCATTTATTTTACTTTTTTCAAAACTCCCTCACTCCTTCACCTTTCCTCCCTCACTCCTTCATGTTCCCGAGTGAAGAACCAACACGTTCACTGTTGCCAGACAGAGTCAATATTTGCCATTGCAATTGAGGTCTGTGAACCATGACTCTCCTCGTCAGCAGCTGCGACGGGCGCCTCTGACCTGTTATTTAAATACGACCATGCTGTTTTGTACCTATTGTTTGCTGGATATATTTTATTGTCCTTGTAGACAATAAGATAACGTAGTCTTTGTCTGTTATTCGAAGGGGAATTTAGAATATTAAGTGATAAGCATATGTGTATAAATATCTTAACTCGAGTATTTGTTTATAGAGACTCATGAAACTCGCGGATATCAGTAACAATGTGTGCGAAGGATTCCTTGGGCATCTCGCACAGTTTGTTGACTTGCGTGGACTTTTAAACCCTTCAGGTGTCTTGTGCAGTTATGCAAACACCAGTCTGAGATGTGGATTTATCGTCGCTCTGTCTCTTTAAAGTCACCGAGTCCATATGGAATGAAATGTAACTATAAAATACGAGTGAGATGAGAACCAAGTGCGAAAATACGTAGGGATGAGGCAAAGAAATTTAGGAAGGGGGTGTTTTGGATAAGGACAGTAAGGAACGAGAAAAAAAAAATTGTGGCAATTGGCTAGATTGAGAGACCGGGTAGAAAATGATGGGCGTCTGGTCATGGTGATAAAGGATGGAGATGGAAACGTGCTTGCAAGTATAGAGAGTCTTGAGGATCTAATGAATGAGAAAAAAAGGAAGGAGAGAAGGTGGGATGCCATGGAGATAGTGAATCAGGAAGTGTGATAAATCAGCACGGAAGTGAAGACAGCTATGAAGAGGATAAAGAGTAGAAATGCAACAGATCCATATGACATGTCAATGTAAGTATGGATGCGTTTAGGAGAGATAGCAGTGGAGTTTTATCTAGTCCATTTAAAAGTACCTTGGAAAGTGAGAGAATGCCTGAGGACTGGAGACGTGGACTGGCAGACATTTTTTAAGAATAAAGGGGAACTACCATTACGTAAGGTTGGTCAGCTACAGAATAAAGTCATGGGAAAGAGCGAAAGAGTAGTGGAAGCTAGACTAACAGAGGATCTAGGGACCAAACCAGGAAAGAATATTACAGATGTAGTCTTTTGAGAGTGTTTGTGGGGAAGTGTATAGAAGGCCAGAGGGACATGTGCTGTCTGTCTTTTAATTTTGAGAAAGCTTATGACAGGGCAGAGTATTGCATGAGGAAGTCGGGAATGACAAAGGAGGGTGATGCAGGGTGTGAAGGCTGATGCAGCATATTTATGTGAGGACGGCGTGACAGCTGTTAGGTGTCACGAGGGAATGAAGGGCGGAATCAAGGTGAGGATGGGATGGCATCACTCTGAGCTCTTTCTTGTTTGCAATGATGATGGACAAGCGGGCGGTCAAGATCAGTCAACAGGAGTCTATGAGCGATGGACTAGGATGTTGCAAGGCTTCGGGGTTGGTAGCGAGAGTGCAGCAATGTGCAGAGAGTCTGGAGAAGCGCAGATACGCAGGAGAGTAGCCGAAAGGAAAAGAAAAAGAAATATGAAATAGAAGAAAAAAAATCTGAACGCGTTTTCCCACGCGTTTACGCCTTAGCCTCTTTACACTATCTATCTCCCCTTCACATCCCTTTACCCTTATCATCAGTCACGCCTACCACTCACGTTTCGAGGTGGGCGTTCCATCAAAGCCTATATGACATGACTAACCCCACCCATGTCCTCACGAAGGGCGTGAGCGCGGGCGTGATAACTCATCGCATGCGTAACTCTGGAATAACCCTACTCACGCATACAAGATGATTATATTCCATTCCCATGTTCAGCAATTTAATTCATTTTGTTTGGATTATGATAAAACTTTCCCAAAGACAGGTACATAGACAGACAGACATAGCACACACACACACACACACACACACACACACACACACACACACGCACACACACATTTATATCCAATATATATATATATATATATATATATATATATATATATATATATATATATATATATATGTGTATATATAAAGGTGTATGTATGTATGATTGTATATATCTAAAAAGTAAACATAAGAATACGCTCTAAATACACAAACAAACATTCTCTCACACACACAACCAGACACACCCACATCAAGGTTCTCACGCCCTTTTCAAATGAATGAGGTACTGGAATGTATGGGCGAGATACATTGCGTGTAAATGTGTGTGTGTGTGTGTGTGTGTGTGTGTGTGTGTGTGTGTGTGTGTGTGTGTGTGTGTGTGTGTGTGTGTGTGTGTGTGTGTACGTGATTGCCCATGCAATCGTATTTATATATTATATAGACCGACTACATTTATCTGTAAATAATCTTGTTCTTCCGTTCATATTTTTCTTATTTCAACGACATGATTATCTTCCTTTCGTTCGCTTTTGTCATGTCACTTCACGCCTCGTTCGCTAAAGATATAATCGTCATCTCTGACCTCTATTACTGGTACTCGCTTGACCTTTGACCCCAGCACGTGGCCACGAGACCTAAGCCTTAAAGAATGCATAAAAGTGTATGGTCATTTATCATTTCTGTTCTGCATATAAATAGTATTTTAAGTTATAATTGAAAAGGGAAAATTATGAATAATATTTCTATAATCAGTACAATGTAGGCACATTTGAATAGCTCTAATACACTCATATATCACAATATAAGGATATTCTTATACATTTCATGACTTTTACACGCTTATATATTACAATACAGCCATATCTAAATGCCCTTTATATAATTTTTTACGCCTATGAACAAAATATTCGTCCGTTACGCCATAACATTTCATCTTCTGTAACGTATATCGCGTGAACAATACGGTTCTTGTGTCACTACAATTATCCGAATAAAACGAAGTCTTTTTATAGGCCTATACGTACTGTATTACCTGGCTTAGCGGGTCGACCTCGTCTTCTTGTACCCCGCTAGTTCTCTCTTTATCTCCCTCTTCTTTCTTCTTAAACCATGAAATGAACATCTCTTTCATAACCCTTATCCTTCTCTTCGACCCTCCCTACCCCCATTATATGGATACCCCTCCCCGTATTACTCCTCCCCCCCCCCTCTCTCTCTCTCTCTCCCACCTTACGGTAAGGTGAAATTTACCCCCTGCCTCTTCCCCCTTTCCCCCTCCCCCTCCCCCCATAGTCCTATTTACCCATATATTCTCGCTTTTTGTCTCGTTCTTTCCCTTTTTCCCTTTTTCTTCTCTCTCTCTCTCTCTCTCTTTCTCTCTCTCTCTCTCACTTTCTCACTCTCTCTCTCTCTCTCCCTCTGTCTCTCTCTCTCTCTCTCTGTCTCTCTCTCTCTTCTCTCTCTCTCTCTCTCCTCTCTCTCTCTCTCTCTCTCTCTCTCTCTCTCTCTCTCTCTCTCTCTCTCTCTCTCTCTCTCTCTCTCTCTCTCTCTCTCTCTCTCTCTCTCTCTCTCTCTCTCTCTCTCTCTCTCTCTCTCTCTCTCTCTTCTCTCTCTCTCTCTCTCTCTCTCTCTCTCTCTCTCTTCTCTCTCTCTCCTCTCTCTCTTTCTCTGTCTCTCTCCCGCTCTCTCTCTCTCTCTTCTCTCTTTCTCTCTTTCTCTCTCTTCTTCTCTCTCTCTCTCTCTCTCTCTCTCTCTCTCTCTCTCTCTCTCTCTCTCTCTCTCTCTCTCTCTCTCTCTCTCTCTCTCTCTCTCTCTCTCTCTCTCTCTCTCTCTCTCTCCCGTAACGCCTCGGGGTTGAAGATGTGTACAGTCCGTCCCAGTATAGGCCTATGCATTCTTTTTTCAACCTCTCTTGTCGTCAGTAGGGAGTAATCTTCACTTCTTTCTTTCCTTCTTTTATCCCTTTTTTCCTTTTTTTCCTTTTTTTATTTGGTTTAAGAGGTATTTTCATTCTTTCTTCGGAGAGAGGGGGAGGGGGAGGGGGAGGAGAGTAGAGGGATGTACGGTAAGGAACGCACATTGGTATGTTGGTTTAAGGAATGTTTTTAAAAGTGGATTTTCTTCAGTGTAACGCGTTTTTTTTTTTTTTTTCTTTTTTTATCTATTTCTTTTTGTATCTCTTTCTTTAAGGAGAGAAGCTAAGAGGGAAAGAAGAAAGGGAAACACGTGGGTATTATGTTGTGATGGGCGGGTATGTGTTAACCTCAAAGAGCATTGTAAAGGATACGTTTTTTTTTATTATTATTTCTGTGTATCTATTCATTTATAGGTTTGTCTATTTTTCTGGCTTAATATATCGATCTAGTTATGTTTCTATACATAGTGTTAGTTGATTGTCATATGTCTTTGTCTTTGTCTCTCTTTCTTTCTTTCTCTCGCTCTCTTTCTCTCTTTCTCTCTCTCTCTCTCTCTCTCTCTCTCTCTCTCTCTCTCTCTCTCTCTCTCTCTCTCTCTCTCTCTCTCTCTCTCTCCTGTATCACCCTCTCTCTCTCCATCTCCCCCTCTCTCTCTATCTCCCTCTCCTTCTCCCTTTCCCATTTCCTGTCCAAACATATCCTCTCCCCCTTCCTTCTACCTCCATACCCACTCCTTCTCCCTCTCCCTCTCTCCCAATCCTTTACACCCCCTCCCCCCCTACCCATACCTCCCCCACTCCCTTCTCTCTGTACCCTCTTCTCCTCACCTCTATCAATACCCACCCACAAAGGGACAGAATAAATAACGGAGGAAAGAAAATAGTTATTCAATGCTCCTACCATCTCCTTCGCAGTCGATTTATCAATGTGTCGACACAAGTGGGGTCTACGAACGGCCTGTGTGGGGGGGGAAAGGAAGGGGGGAGGGAGGGGGAGAAGGTGAAGAGGAGACGGAGGGGGGGAAGGGTAAAGGGAGAGGAAGGGGGAAAGGGGGTGGAAGAAGAGTGAGAAGGAGAGGGATAGGGGGAAGGAGGATAGGAAGATTAAAAGGGAGATGGGTAGGGGGAGGAAGAGTGAGAAGAGGAAGGGGAAGGGGGAGGGGGAGTGACAAGGGGAAGGGTGGGGGGGGGGAGAAGAGTGAAGGGACAAGGGACAGGAATTGTTAGAAGGGGAGATGGAGGAAGAATGGGAATAGGAGGGGAAAAGAGAAGAGGAAGGAGGGAGGGGGAGGAGGAGTGAGAAGGAGAGGAGGAAGGAGGAAGGGGGAGGAGGAGTGAGAAGGAGAGGAGGAAGGAGGAAGGGGGAGGAGGAGTGAGAAGGAGAGGAGGAAGGGGGAGGAGGAGTGAGAAGGAGAGGAGGAAGGAGGAAGGGGGAGGAGGAGTGAGAAGGAGAGGAGGAAGGAGGAAGGGGGAGGAGGAGTGAGAAGGAGAGGTTGATGGGGAGGGGAAAGAGTAGTAGTAGACATAGGGAAGAGGAGGGAAAGAGAGAAAGGAGGAGAGGGGGAGAGGGAAGTTGTGGGAGGGGGGAAAGAGAGGGGGGAGTTGAGGGGGAATTATAAGGAGTGATATGTATTTGCCGTGGTAATGGGTGGGAGGGGCGGAGGGGGGGGGGTCAAAGGGATCTGTATTTACTGTGGTAGCGGTAGTAATCTTGAGTGTGTGTGTGGGTGTGTGTGTTTATGTGTGTGTGTGGGGGGGATGTATGTGTGTGTGTGTGTGTATGTGTTTATGTGTGTGTGTATGTGTGGGTTTGTGTGTGTGTGTGTGTTTGTGTGCGTGTGTGTGTGTTTGTGTCTGTGTGCGTGTGTGTGTGTGTGTGAGTGTGTATGTGGGTTTATGTGTGTAAGTGAATGTGTGTGCTTGTGTGTGTCCTTACATGGCTAAAGTTGTACACATATACACACACGTAAATACATATTCATCATATCTGTCTATATCTGTCTATCTACCAAGCTATCCATCTATCTGTTTATATCTGTCTATTTGTCTATCCATGCATTCATCTATCTACATACCTACCAATAAATAATCAGTTTATCCTTGGCCCATATCCTACATATAACATTCCAACACAACCTGCCAACAACATCTTACGCAATCCTACAAACTAACAGGCAAACATGCAACCAAACACACAACCAAGAAACAGAAATAAATGCAAAATCTCCTCATTCAACAGGCAGAACAAGTTGCACTATTTTCATCTTTATGATAGTAAAGATTAGACGAATGTTATTGAAAAAACAGAACGTAATAAGACGAAACTCTTTAAATTTATATATATGGATAATGAAACATGTACGATAACCAATGGAAAATACGTTAATGAGAAAGGAAATGGTGCTAATTGTAAGAGGGTTTGATATTAAAAATGCATGATGGGGGATAATCATGCAAGGGAAAAGGTATGATTTATTTAGTCTTTGATTCTCACTAGATTAAAATTTCTTCTATAAGAAATTTGAATACATATATCTCATTTATATTCTGCAATTAGGATATTCTGAGAGGAAGACCGAGAGAGAGAGAGAGAGAGAGAGAGAAAGAGAGATAGAGATTAAAAGATTTACAAAATACCTTCAAAGTGCGAATTCGTGTTGTTACAAGTATATGGTCAAGGCCAACTCCCCCCACCCCACATACACGTACACACACACACACACGTACACACACACACACACACACACGTACACACACACACACACATAACTCCTTAATTCCCCACATACCAATCCCCTCTATTAACCCCCCCCCCCCTTCTTTCCCGCTTCCCTCCTACCACCTAAACCACCTTGCCCCCCCCCCCCCTCTCTCCACGGGACAAAAGCAGAGTAAATACCAATTATCAACGACCTGCAGCGGGATAAAGTGATCCCTCCCCCCCATCTTCCTCCCCCTCTCCTACATCTGCCTCCCCCCATCCTTCTTCCCCTCCCTACATCTATCCTCCCCCCTACCCTCCCCCTCCCCTCTCCCCTTCCCTACATCTACTCTTGCCCCCTCCTTCATCTACCTTCCCCTCTCCCCTTCTCCTACCCTCTACCGTCCCCCGTCCCCTCACCGCATCATACATCTACCCTCCCCCCCCCTTCCCTACATCTGCTTACCCCCTCCTTCATCTAATTTCCCCCCCTCCCCCCTCTCCCCTCACCCCTTACCCCCGCCTCTCCCACCGTGCCGTCTCTGCGTCACAGACATTAAAAGATCATCAGAGGTATTTAAGCTTCCATTATCCCTCTCCGGCGGTCTTGCCATTACGAGGATCGCCGTCATTGCTTATTACCGGGAAGGGGGGTGGGGGTGGGGGAAGGGGGTGTCGCATGTTGGGGTGGGTTATGGGGGGTGGGGGGTGGGGTGTTACATGTTGGGGTGGGTTATGGGGGGTGGGGGA
>NW_028234414.1:24174629-24177129 GCF_977035675.1 Penaeus japonicus
GTACGTGTACATGTGCGTGTGTGTGCGTAACGTGTATGACCCTAGATGTATGTGTTTAGACTGTTTCATACCCAAGGGTATATGTGCCCCCAACCCTACATAATCCTCTTTGTCAACACATAGGATACCCAGCCATCACTCCCCCCTCCCCCACCTCCCCTCCTCCTTCCTGCTTGCCCTCTTCCTTCTTCACACATTCAGTAAAGACGAGTTTAGGGGAATGGGATGGTTATCTCTTTCTGCTTTCTTTTCTTCGTTTTGTTTTCCTTAGATTCTGTTTTCCTTTTTCTTTTTCTATTTCCTCTCTCGCGCTCGCAATCGTACTCGCTCTCTCTTTATTTCTCTCTCTCCTTCTCTCTCTCTCTCTCTCTCTCTCTCTCTCTCTCTCTCTCTCTCTCTTCCTCTCTCTCTCTCTCTCTCTCTCTCTCTCTCTCTCTCTCTCTCTCTCTTCCTCTACCTCTCTCTCTCTCTCTCTCTCTCTCTCTCTCTCTCTCTCTCTCTCCTCCTTCTCTCTCTCTCTCTCTCTCCTCTCTCTCTTCTCTCCTCTCCTCTCTCCTATCTCCTCTCTCCTCTCTCTTCTCTACTCTCTCTCCTCTCTCTCTCTCTCCTCTTTCTCTCTCTTCTCTCTCCCTCTCTCTCTTCCTCTCTCTCTCTCTCTCCTCTTCCCTCTCTCTCTTCCTCTCTCTCTCTCTCTCTCTCTCTCTCTCTTTCTCTCCTTCTCCTCCTCTCTCTTCTCTCTCTCTCTACAACAACATGAAGATCAGTAATGAGAATGAGGATAATCTAACAATCTCTCTCTCTCTCTCTCTCTCTCTAAACAACAACATGAAGATCAGTAATGAGAATGAGGATAATAATAACAATACTAATGATGGTAATAATGTTTGTGATGATAATGACAACACCAATATTAATAGTATTAGTATTTATATTTGTAATAATAACAGTAACTATAATAATAGTGATAATGATGATAATGCTAGGAGGATGTGATGATGATATTAATAATATTGCCATGATGATATTAATAATTACCATGATGATACTAACAGCAATAATGATAATGATACTGATGGTAACGATGATAGTGAGACTAATAATAACAATAATAATAACAAAAACGAAATCAACAACGACATCCACACAAAACAAAACCACTGATAAAAAACAACAACATCACAACCACAAAAAAAATAATAATAAAAAAAATAAAAAAATAGAAAGTAGGACTGTTACACCGTCCTTCGTTCACCAAAGCTGTATCAAGAAGCCACTGTACTTAAGGCGTACGTTCTCCCCCTTAAGCGACGTTACAAAGGGAGGCGAGGTCTCGGATTCGTACTTGAGTTTGGTTGGGTGGATTAGGAGGGGGAGGGAGGGAGGGAGGGAGGGAAGTGGAGAGGGAGGGAAGTGGAGAGGGAGAGGGAGGGAAGTGGAGAGGGAGTGAGAGGGAGAGGGAGAGAGAGAGGGAGAGGGAGGGTGGGAGATGGAGAGGGAGGGAGAAGGAGAGGAAGGGAGATGGAGATATGGAGGGAGGGAGGGAGAGAGGATTGGGAGGAAGAAGGAGAGAGGGAGGGAGGGAGATAGGGAAGGAAAAGAAGGAAAGAGAGAATAAACAGTTAATGATAGTAATGGTGACAATGATATTAGTTATGAGAATGATGATAATTACAACAATAACAATCATAACAATAACAATAATAATGATGATAATGATAACAATAATTATTATGAAAATAATAATGATAATGATAATAATAACGATAATAGTGATAATAATGATGATAGTTATGATAATGATAATAAAAGTCATAATAATAACAGCAACAACAGTGACAATTATAATGGTAGTAGTAATAATGATAATGATAACGATAATGATGATAATGAGAAGGATAATTTTAATGATAATAACAATAATGATAACAGACAGATAGGTAGGTAGGTAGAGAGAGAGAGAGAGAGAGAGAGAGAGAGAGAGAGAGAGAGAGAGAGAGAGAGAGAGAGAGAGAGAGAGAGAGAGAGAGAGAGAGAGAGAGAGAGAGAGAGAGAGAGAGAGAGAGAGAGAGAGAGAGAGAGAGAGAGAGAGAGAGAGAGAGAGAGAAAGAGAAGATGAGGCGACCGTTGCAACATGTGCCCCGAAGTTGAATCGACTTTCGGGCATAGACGAAGGGCGAAAGGGCAGAGAGGGGAAGGGGAGGGTGGGGAGGGGAGGAAGAGAAAGGGAGGGGTGGGGAGAGGAAGGAGAGAAAGAAAAGGGTTGGGAGGTGAGAGGGGAGGGAAGGAGGGGTTGGGAGGAAGAGGAAGAGGAGGGGAGAGGTTGGTGAGGGTAGGGAGAGCCAGATGAGGGGGAAGGGTAGTGTGAGGAAAAAGAGGGGGGGGGGAGATTGGGGAGGGTAGGGTAGAGAGAGGAAGGGAAGGGAGCGGACGGGAGGGAGATGAAAGAGGGAGAGGAGGGGAGGGGAGGTGATGGAGGGCAGAGAAGGAAAGTCTCTTAAAT
>NW_028234414.1:24184629-24192129 GCF_977035675.1 Penaeus japonicus
CCAATGCCCCGTATAGACCAGACCATTGATGAACTGCATAACACTGAGTGGTTCACCGCCCTGGACGCCCGTTCTGCTTACTGGACAGTGGAAGTAGATCCAGAGGATAGGCATAAAACGGCTTTTTCAGATGGCCACCGACTTTTCCAGTTTGCCAGGCTTCCTTTTGGACTCGCCACGGCCCCATCCACCTTCCAGAGGGCCATCAACACGGTATTGGCTCCAGTCTTAGGGAGGCATGTCCTAGCATACTTGGATGACGTGGTGGTTTACTCCCGCTCATTTGAAGAACATCTCGAACATCTGGAAGAAACGTTATAATTGCTCATTAAGGCTGGTTTCTGCTTAAATGTCGGTAAGTCCTCTTTTGCCACTCGTGAGTTTAAATTCCTGGGATATCTTATAACCAAGGAAGGGATACAGCCAGACCCAGCAAAAGTAGAGGCCATTAGGGCAATGAAGCCCCCACAGAATGTGAGAGGAGTCAGACAGTTTTTGGGATGTACAGGATTCTTTCGAAAACATATCCTCAGTTATGCAATGATAGCTGCCCCACTCACCTCTTTAACCAGGAAGGGATGATCATTTTAGTGGAAAGAGCATTAGCAGGCATTTGAAGAGCTGCAGCGACGGCTGATGTCGGCACCAGTCATCCGGAAACCAGATTTTAACCGTCCCTTTGAGGTGCACTCTGATGCATCACTAGTAGCCATTGGCGCATGTCTTATGCAGCAAGATGGGGAAGGGGTCCCTCATGCTGTTGCCTATTTTTCACGAAAACTTAGGGAGGTAGAAAGGAGATATCCAGTGATTGATATTGAGGCCCTAGCAGTTGTAGAAGCTGTCAGAAGTTTTGATGCCTATCTTTATGGCAAATCATTTGATTTATACTGACCACCGGCCTTTATTATATGTATTCAAACAGGTCACTAAGTCAATCAGGATGACAAGATGGTCCCACGAATTCCGTTTAGCAGTACAAACATCGGTACAAACCAGGTGCTTCCCATCATATGCCTGACTTAGGTAGAGCAGTAGCTGTAACATCTTGTGTCATGGACGCCCAGAAGATTGCTGAAGAGCAACAGAAGGACCCCCTATGGACTGAGATTCTCCAGTACTTTCAGGAAGAAAGACTGCCCCGACGAAGAACCCCTTTCCTTTAGAAGAATTCGAGGTTAGTGATGGCCTGTTATATCACTTACATCATCTTCCAGACCATGTGATCCAGCAGCTAGTGATCCCTCGCACCATGAGGAATGAGGCAATAAGATTGGTACACAGCGAACCAACAGCAGCCCACCCTGGAGTCTACAGGACTTACACGCGTTTGAGAGACCAGTATTACTTTCCTCAGATGTTGCTAGGAGTAAAGAAGTTCATAGCAGCATGCCCCCAATGTCAACGGCGAAAAGTAGTTGGGGTGCGAAGGGCTAAATTAAGTTCAGCGCCAGAGGTTATGGAGAGGGTGTCAGCAGATCTCCTAGATTTGCAAGGATCTCGGAGTAGGTACCGTTACGTTCTGGTCATGTTAGAACATCTTACCAAGTATTTACAGTTGATACCTTTGAGGAACAAGGATGCAGAAACGGTGGCTAATGCATTCGTGGAGAAGTATGTGACGCTTTTTGGACCACCTAATATTCTGGTAACAGATTCTGGGGGCGATTTTAAAAACCGTCTGTTTTCCCAGGTATGTGAAATGTTGAAAAAAGTTGGGATATACCACGGCTTTCCATCCGCAGGCTAATGGAATGGTAGAAAGGAGTAACAGGGTTATAAAGGATGCCCTGGCTACCCTGGTGGGAGACCACCCGGAGGAATGGGATGAGCTCCTACCATATGTACATCTCGCCCTGAACACGGCGGTACACAGGAGTACCAGACAGCCGCCGTTGTTGATATGATAGGGAAGGATGGTTATTTCCCTGTAGGGCTGACAAATTGGCAGGAGATCGATGAGGGATCGGCTCCACGATTCCGCGAAAGGCGCAAGGACGCTCGAGGGGTTGCAGTGGAGACAGCCCATCGCGCACAGTCGATATGGGCCGAGGACTATAACCGGAGAGTGCGGCAAAAGTTCGCGCCAGCAGAGGGTGACCTTGTCCTCGTCAGAGAATACGCCCGCCGGACAGGAGTTGCAGGCTGGGCTCTTGGTTCCCGGTGGAGTGGCCCTTTGCGAGTGAAGCAGGTGGGCCCTGTCACTTTCATCTGCCAGACGACGCAGCCGCCTTACCGAGAAAAGAGTTATCACTGTAACCAGATGAAGTGGTATGTGGTACAAGAAGAGCTAGAGTTCCCCGAGGGTGATGTGGATGTGACTGACGCCCGCGAGGATGAAACTGAGGATTCCAGTGTTCCTGGTAGGTGTGGCTGGGAGTAAAACAAGGATGAACAACCTAACTAGGTATTGACCCTTTATGGTGTAGCTGGTCTCTTTCAGAAGTGAGACTGCTGCAATTGCTAGTTTTAGGAAAGGGCTAACATGGAAAGTTTCGCCCTTTAAGCTGTTAGAGTGGGTTATCCCTGATTGTGATGGCGTTCCTGTTTGATGGCTTTGTACATATGAGTACCCGGGGAGTAAACCAGGATCAACAACTTAAGTAGATATTGACCCTTTACGGTATAGCTGATTGATTTCAGGAGTGCTACAATTGCTAGTTTTAGGGAAGGGCTAATAAGGTCTCGCCTTGTAAACTGTTAGCAGTGGGTTATCCCTGCTTATGATCTTTTTACTTTAGTTACTTTAAGGTTAATTTTAAGTTTGATTTTGTTTTAGGGTTGAGTATTTTTGATGTTCGGTTCAGCCGGTTTTTAGTTCCTTTTTCTTATTTCCTATTTTTGTTAATTTTCTTAATGTTTGCTGATTATTATTAAAGGTTGCGGTTCTCTCCCTTTTCCATATTTAACAAATTTATTCTTTTGCCTGGATTTAACTATGCTCGGCATTAAATCCCATTTTTTATTTCAGTTCATGGATTAGTCCACAGGCCTTGGCAATGCGGCCTGTGAACTTCAAGGGGGAGGAGTTGTAGTGATGTGCTTCGCCCCAGCCATCCCTCCAGGGAAGAATACACGAGTTTCCCCTTTATCGCCACGAGGGGGAGGAAGCGCCAAGAGATGGCGTTGCCCTGGAGGGCCTACCACTTGCTCCCTACCTGGAAAGGGGCCTATAACACCCCTGCGAGGCCTTGGATCGTCACAATTTATTAAAGTGCATTTTTGGACACAAATGGGGAGCTGATAGAAAGTCTTTACTGATGTTATATAAATCCCTGATTAGATCTAAAGTAGATTATGGGTCAATCGTGTATGGCTCGGCAACGAGCTCAACTCTGAAAGGTTTGAATGTTGTGCAGAATGCGTGTTTACGCGTCTGTCTTGGAGCCCTTAAGTGCACTCGCACCGAGCGCCTAGAGGTAGAGTCGGGAGTAGCTCCCCTCCGTCTTAGACGCGGCCAGCTTGCGCTGACCTATGCCGCCAAGGTAGCCAGGCAGCCCCATCATCCCAACAGGGATGTTTTGCGCCGGCAGTTAGGGCCCCAGCACCGCGGCGGAAAGCCGCTGTGCAATAGACTCCATGACCTCACAGATAAAGTCAGTATAGATCTCTCTACCATCGATACCCTGGTTCAATCAAATATAGCACCGTGGGAGACACCCAATTTTTCTACCGTTGTAGACTGGCTACCATCAGCCAAAGCCACGGTGTCGGAGGTGGAGGTACGCCAGAGGTTCAGAGAGATCCTAATTAAACATCTTTCCTTTTTTCATTTATATACCGACGGGTCCAAGACAGACGAGTGTGTGGGAGCGGGTGTATGGTCGACTGAATGTCAGTTGAGATTTCGATTGCCGAATCATACATCGATCTTTCTTGCCTAACTTTTTGCAATAGATAAAGCTTTAGATTTTGCCCTATCGACGACCCACGAGAGAATAGTCATATTTTCAGACTCTTGAAGTTCAATTAAAGCCATTAAATCACTAGAAACCACCAATAATGAAATACAGGGTAATATCATTCGTAAATTGCATAGTGCCAATAAATCAATCAAACTGATATGGGTACCTGGACACTCGGGTATCCATGGCAATGAACAGGCTGACAAACTAGCCGGGTCGACTGAAGATATGGAGCCTGGTATTGTCCGCACAGTTCTCATGTGTTTTGTCTCTTTTATAAAAGCAAAAATTCATCTGTGGCAGAGTGAGTGGACCGACCTCACAATAAACAACAAAAATAAAGAAGAAATAAAACTGGGACACAGCCTACAGAAAAAATAGAAGAGAGGTGTTGGTAGCCAGAATCAGGATAAACGCCACACGCTATACCCACCTGACTCCTTACATGGAAAAAAGCTTCCCTCCACAGTGTGGCATGTGCAACAGAATCATGACTATAGCACACTTCATGACAACATGCCACCAGTACACAAATCATAGACAAAAAAATAAAAATTATTTTCAAATTAAAAACATAGAGTATATTAAAAATTTACTTTCTGACAACGAAAGAATTATTAGTAAAGTAATCACTTTTCTAAAGGAGACAAAACTTTATGACTTTATATAGATTGATAAAATAAAATGGAATCATTGGCTTAATAACCTTGGCCTGTGCCGCTGGTTGATAGCCAATAAATCCAACAAGCAAGCAAGGATGGATCGTCAGCAAATGGCCTCTTGCATATGAGCCCCTAGCACGGCAACTGCACTGCTCTCAACCTGTGCCCTTTTGGCACTTGTTGATTTCTTTTATTGGAAAATTTTATTATTTTATTGGGTTGCGGCATGGTTATTTCATGGCCAGGCCAAGGAATATTTTGAATATGGGAGGAGAGACCTTTTGTTTTTTAATAAATGATAAAAACTATGATCGGAAATCTTTATCTTTCAAGACCCAACTAATAATGCTTACCTAACTCTAGCCACGCCTGCTCGGCGATGTCCTGTGTAGGAACTCTATTTCTTTCCACCTACAGACTGACACTCATACACATAAATAACATACACTTTACACGTCTACTGTCTCGCACATACACGGGTGCTGATCCCTTATCAGCTGGTGGCAGCCTACCCCTACATAGGACAGGATTCACGTTACCACAGATATAATCGGGGATTTGCTTTGGGGCAAGGGGAATCATCTCGATGAATCGCTACAAGGGGGCTCATTTTAAATGGCATGATTTTGATATAATTGTTCTTATGATCGATTTTGGTAGTCTTATGATGATAATGATAATAGTAACAGTAATCTTTAATATCAGTGATAAAAAGAAGCAATAATGATAGTTTCAATGATAATGGTGCCAACAATGATAAATACTAGTATTTATGCTACCACAACTATTACTACTAAAAATAATGCTAATAATGAATAAATAAATAGAAGGAAAATAAATCCAAATCAAACATCGTGCCTTGCCTACCATCACAATTATCACCATAAGCGTTTTTCCCTCTTAGCTTCCTCCCTTCCCTCCCCCTTCCCCGCCCTCCATCCTAAAACCCCACCCTCCGCTTCCCCTATGAGATATACTTATATATAGGATCCGTGAAGTCCCCCATAATTTAGCGTAGGACAGAATGAGGTGACCCATCCGACCTCTCTGACCTTCCTTCCTCCGTCCGTCTCGAATGGCCGTTCGTGTGAATCCGCGGGAAAACCGTTTTTCGTCCGTCCGTTCGCGTAAGCTACTGTACTGCATTGCTCTGGATTCTCGTGGCTGAATACGGTGTAGTTCTATGGTATTAGTTCTTGGTGGAGAGGTTTAGGTTGGTGGTGGTTATTGTGAATTGTTTTGTTGCTGTTTTATTTTTTCTAAGATCGTTGTTTGATGAAATCGTTCGCGTAGGTAACTGCATTTGTTGTGGATTCATTATCGGATTTAGTATCTGGGTGGTTGTGTGGATGTATGATTTTGGTATCATAATTATCGTAGAGTAATGTATGATTAAACTGCAGTTTTGTTTACTATATATATTTTTTTAATCATTATGCGATCAGTCCGTTCGCATAATCGACTGCATTGTTCTGCTTTCATCTCCGGATTCATAGTACCCACCCTGGAGCTTTTGTGAATGAAATATTTTGGCAAGGGACTTATTTACGATGACTACACTACTGTTTTCGTTAATCATTATTTTGCTTAACACTTTTCATAGTTAAATGAGTCTGCATTACCCCTATATTCACGTGGCTCCCTACGGCAATTATAGATGAATGATTTACGATGTATCGTAATTTACCAGGACTGTATAATTTTCTCTATCCATTCCTCCGATGTCGTAAAAGAATTCCCAAACGAAATCACAGAAAAAAAAATTAAACTAACACAACAACGCCATCTCTCCCACTGACTAAACTACACCCCGAATTCACACCCATCTACAACGAACCTAACGAATTCAAGGGAACCGCATGCACTGCACCTCGGCTACTTCACTATAACGGCTGATACATATTACCGGATACAGGGAACTTGCGCCGGACACAGTCAGGTGTAAACGTTAAGTACCTGCGGTCGTTTTGTGAAAATGGGGCTTCTGTAATGGTTATTGTCTCACTTCGGTTATGTGCTTCGGTGCTTTCGTCGGGGGGGGGAGGGGGTGTTAATGGGTGTTTTTTTTATCTTTATATTGTTCATGAATTATTTGTTTATTTATTTATGTGTATATTTGTGTTTGTTTGTGTGTGTGTGCGTATGTGTTCTCTCTCTCTCCGTCTCTCTCTCTTTCGGTAAAGGAAAGGAAGCGAGACATTACGAAATCCTTATGGGTGTTAAATAACATATTAGTGTTATTAGTGCTACCATTATATTCATTATCTTCACCATCATCATCATTAACTCTCTCATTGCTATCATTATTATCATATTCAAAAGAATCGTTCTCATCATCGGTTTTATCATTAGTATCATTATTATTGTTGTATATCAATTATTATCATTACCATCATCATTATTATTAGCGCTATTATACTTCCTCATTCTTCGAATATATATTTTTCGATAACGCAAACTGGATGGGTCATATTTGTCAACAAATTGACATAGAGACGATTTCTGTTTTTCCAGCAGTTGTGATAAAGAACATTTGTTTTTTTGTTTTTTGTTTTTCTCCCTTTTTTGTAGGAGGGGGGGGGGGTCTTTAGTGATTTCGTTCTGCAGTTGTTAATCCATAATTACTTAGGACATTTAGTGGGTACTTTTTGGTATCGACTGAATGGCCTTCTGTGCAATTTTGATTCTTCCTCCATTTCTCAAATGATATATATATGTATATATATATATTTTTTTTCATTATATATATACATATATATACATATATGTGTGTGTAGATATGTATATATATGTTTATATAATATATATACATTCATGTATATGTATATGTATATATATATATATATATATATATATAATATATAATATATATACATTCATGTATATGTATATGTATATATATATATATGAGAAAAGGTCATGGGTAAAAAATA
>NW_028234414.1:24204629-24209629 GCF_977035675.1 Penaeus japonicus
CTCTCTCTATCTATCTCGATCTCTCTCTCGTTTTCTCTCTCATATCACACGCTCTTTTTCTCTCTCATATCACACGGTCTTTCTCTCTTTCTCACCCCCTCCCTCTCTCTCTCATTCTTTCCCTCTTTCTCTCGCACTCTCACTCACCCATTCTTTCACTCTCTTTCTCTCTTAATAACACCTCTTCCTTCCTTTGAACATTTCCCTATCCCCTGAATCACCCCATTAACACTTTCTCCTCCTCATCCCTGTTTAATCTATTTCCATTTTCACACCCTATTCCAAGAACTTCAGTTACCCCTCCCATTCCGTTTTCTATGAGTTTCCGCCATGGACCCTTTTCCGGTCAGAATGAATGGTTCGTAAATTACTATTTCCTCTTTTCCCTCCGTGAAGGATAAGTTTATGTAGGTCAAGGTTGCTGCATTATATGATATAAGGATAGGTTTATATGACGTAGAAATGTGATATAACACATGTAAAATTATTGTGATAACGGTCAAATTTAACGGAAATCGTTTTATAATCATTTTTAATCATTTCTTTCTTTATTAGCTTACTCATTTCATATCGACCGTTATTCATTCATTTGATACTCATTTTTCTTAATATGAACCAAACAATTAAAACACATATAACATTTTTCTAAACCGTGAATCTTTTTCAGTCGTACAAATACGTTACAGTATCACTTTGATAGTATTCATAATTCACAGAACACGCCGGATATAATAACTTATTCAACGCCATGATTGCATAAAAGTCAGTTGAACATGGGAAAAATCCGGGATTTCAAACGAGTTTCAAAAGAACTCGACCGAAAAATACCCATGTCTCTTAATGGCCAGAGGGTTGGTAGCCCTGAGTATTTTGCATGGTGACGAATAGGTAATTGTTATTGTTATTTTTATTTTTATTTTATTTTATTTTTATTTTATTTTTTTTTTTTTGGGGGGGGGGTGAGGTGACTATCATTTTTAATGTCTGTTTGTATAATTAGATGTTTCATCTGTTTTTCATTCTTTCTCTCTCTCTCTTTCTCTCTCTCTCTCTCTCTCTCTCTCTCTCTCTCTCTCTCTCTCTCTCTCTCTCTCTCTCTCTCTCTCTCTCTCTCTCTCTCTCTCTCTTTCATGCTCTTTCATTCTCTCTCACACCCTCTTTCTTCTCTTCTCTTCTCTCCCCTTTTCTTATCTTATCTCCCCTTCCCCCCTCTGTCTCTCTCTCTCTCCGTCCCTCTGTCCCTCCGTACGTCTCTCCCTCCCTCCCTCTATCCATCCATCCATCCATTCATCCCTCTGGACCTCTCCTCTTCTCCCTTCCCCTCCCTCTCTCAGAACTCCCCTTCTTTTCCTCCTGTCCTCCCACCTTCTTTATCACTTTCTCCCTATCTTTCTCTATCCCCTTCCCACATTTCCCTCCTCCTGCCTCCTTGCCCCTCCCTCTTCCTCTTCTTTCTCCTCCTCCTCCTCCACTTCTTCCTCCCTCTCCACCACCTCCTCCTCTCCCTCCTCCTTTTCCTCCTTCTCCTCCTCCTCCTTCTATTCACCCCTCCCATCCTTTCCCTCCTTCTCCCTCTACTCACCCCTTCCCCCCTCTCCATCCTGCTCCCCCTCCCTTCCCATCCTCTCCCTCCCCCTCTCCCTTCTCCTCCCCCCTCTCCCTCCTCCTCCTCCTCCTCCTTCTCCTCCTCCTCCCTCTACTCACCCCTCCTCCTTCCTCCTCCCCTTTCTTCCTCCTCCTCCCCCCTCTCCCTCCTCCTCCGTCTACTCACCCCTCTCCCTCCTCCTTCTCCTCCTCCCCCTCCTCCTCCCTCTACTCACCCCTCCCCTCCTCTCCCTCCTCTTCCTCCCTCTACTCACCCCTTCCCCCCCTTTCTCCCCTTCCTCCCTCACCTCCTCTCCCTCCCCCTCCCCCTCTCCCTCTCCCTCTCCCTCACCTCCTCCCCCTCCCCCTCTCCATCCCTCTCCCCCCTCTCCCTCCCCCCACCCTCTCCCTCCTCCTCCTATCTCCTCTTCCTCCCTCCTCTTACTCCTCCTCCTCGTCAGCGTGTGAACATCAGCGAGCTTTCTCACAAGACCCGTGGACGTCGATGGAGACCGGAAGTGATTGAAGATCATGTCAGTTGCGTCACTTCTTGGAGATCGACAGGCGGGGTTCTTGAAGTTCTTGAAGTGGCGGGTAGTCGGCTTTCTGCTTTTTCTTTCTTTCTCTTCCTCTCTTTCTTTTTTTGTTGTTCGGTCGTTTAGTTTTCTTCGGGTAGTCGGCTTTCTGCTTTTTCTTTCTTTCTCTTTCTCTCTTTCTTTTTTTGTTGTTCGGTCGTTTAGTTTTCTTCTTTTTATTTTTCTTCACGTTTTTTTCTTATCGTTCTTCACTTGTTTTTCTTTTCTTGTTTTTTCTTTTGATCTTTTTTGTTTATCTTGTTCTTTAGAATTTTCTCAGCTTTGTTCTTATTCTTCTCCTTCTTTTATCTATAGTTCCTGCTATTGTTAAATCATTTCACCTGTTTCTTCTTCATTTCCTTTCATTCTTCTTTTATTTCCTCCCCTTTCTCTATTACTCTTTATTATTTTCTCCTCTGTCTTCTTTTTCTTCCTCTTCATTATTCCTGTTTCTTCTTCTCTTTCTTCAATTCTTCTCTTTATTTCTTTCTCCCAATCCCCTTCGTTTTATTCTAATCTCCTACCCATCCTCCTCCTCCTCCTTTTCCTTATCCTTCTTCTCCTGGCGGGCTCGCCTCAGCGCATACAAGCCCGGCGTAACATCTGCTCCGCAAATCTGGCTTATCCTTCTCCTTCTCCTTCCCTTCTTGAATTCTTTTTTTTTTTTTCTCCGTCTCCGTCTTCCATCATCTGTTCCAAACATTTAATTTCTTTGTAAATAAACCTTTGATTTTCCTATTAATAAAACATTAATGATAATGATAAATAAAAACAAAAATAACAGGACCCACATATATACACGTGGTAGAAGGGAGAGGAGGGAGGGGGGAGATAAGTAAGGGGGACGGGGGAGGAGGTGAGTAAGGGGAAAGGAGGAGGGTAGGAAAAGGGAGATAGGCGAGAAGAGAGGAAAGTGGTTGAGGAGGGGCAGGGAGGGAGGGAGGGAAAGGGAGAGGGAAGAAGAGGAGGGAAAGATAAAGGAAAGGCGAGATGAGGAGCGAGGAATATGGGGGGGAATGAAAGGGATAGTGAATAGAGGAATGACGGAGGAGGAAGGAGGGAAGAGAGAGAGGAGAATGTGAGCAAGAAAGGGAGAGAAGAGAGAGAAGACGGAGAAGGAAGGAAGAGAAAGAGGCAGGGATAAGGGGAGGGGAGCACGAAGGACGATAAAGGGATGGACGGAGGGGAGAGGGGAGGAGGGAGGAGGGGGACAAAGGCATTAGTCGTGGCAGAGGTTAACCAACGCCCATTACCAAGTCCTATCACCCTTTTCTCAACCAATTTTATAAATAGAATAAGAAAAAGTTTTTGTTTGATATGTTTGGCAGTGAAAGTTTTATCACTCTGAGGATTCTCTTAATCAACATCATAGCACCTCTTTCTCCTCTTCCTCTTCTTTCACCTCTTATTTGGTCGATTTGGTCCTTGCCCTTATACCCCTTCTCTTTCACATATTTTCCTTTTTATTCCTCCTAACTACTTCTTTGTTTTCTTCTCTTCTTCTCCCTCCTTCTTCTCTCTCCTTCTTTTTCCCCTCCTCTTCTTCTTCTTCCTTCTCCTGTTCTTCCTCCTCCTCCTCATCATCATCATCATCATCATCATCACCACCACTACCACCAACATCATCATCATCGTCCTTATCCTTATCCTCCTTGCTTTCTCCTCCTCCTCTTCCTCCTTTTTTTGCCTTCTCTTACCTCTTCCTCCTCCTCTTCCTCCCTTTTGCCTCCTCCTCCTCTTCCATCTTCTCTTTTCCACCCTAAGGAGTGCACCAATCCACGTCCCTGCAATTACTATTTTCAACGCCACCGCCCACACCCTCCCCTCCCTGCCTCCCCTCCCCTCTTGCCCTTAACGTTCTTCTACTAGCCCCCACCCCCCACCCCCCCGCATTTTAACGTTTGTGTGGCCGCCCGTCTTTCTGTTCTTTATCTGTCTCCTTCTCTCTGTGTCTGGCTCTCTCTCTCTCTCTCTCTCTCTCTCTCTCTCTCTCTCTCTCTATATATATATATATATATATATATATATATATATATATATATATATATATAATATATATATATATATATATTATATATGTATATATATAATATATTATATATATATATGTATATATATATATATATATATATAATATATATATATATATATATATATATATATATATATATATATATGTATATAATATATATATATATATATATTAATATATATATATATATATATATATATGTGTGTGTGTGTGTGTGTGTGTGTGTGTGTGTGTGTGTACATATGTACCCTATCCTCCCATTCTCTCTCCCTCTCCCTCTCCCTCTCTATCCTTCCCTCTCCCCTCTCCCTCTCCCTCCCTATCCTTCCCTCTCCTTCCCCTTCCCCTCTCTCTCTCTATCCTTCCTTCTCCTTCCCCTTTCCCTCTCCCTCTCTATCCTTCCCGCTCTCCCTCTCCCTCTCTATCCTTCCCTTCCCCTCTCCCTCTCTATCCTTCCCTCTTCCTCCCTATCCTTCCCCTCTCCCTCTCTATCCTTCCTTCTCCTTCTCCTTCCCTCCCCTCTCCCTTCCCTCCCTCCCTTCCCCTCTTCCCCCCTTCCCTCTCCCTCTCCCTCTCCATCCTTCCCTTCCCCTCTCCCTCTCTATCCTTCCCCTCTCCCTCTCCCTCTCCCCTCTCCTTCCCCTTCCCCTCTCCCTCTCTATCCTTCCTTCTCCTTCTCCTTTCCCTCTCCCTCTCCCTTTCCTTCTCCCTCTCCCTCTCCCTCTCCCTCTCCTTCCCTCTCCCTCTCCCTCTCCCTCTCTATCTTTCCCTCGAGACCACCTGAGTCGAACCCGCGCATGCTAATTGGT
>NW_028234414.1:24239629-24244629 GCF_977035675.1 Penaeus japonicus
ATGAACTGTAATAGCTTTTTCATATACCTTGGCTGCTTTCATTTTTAAGGGTTTGTAAACCTTGTTGCTTTGGGTGTTCAGCTGAAGGAAACATCTGTGTATAAAGGTGGATCTCAGGGTAAAAGATGAAGATGAATTGATAGATAAGTAAATCAATTCTTCTATTGTTATTTTATTTTTATTTGATTGGTTTTATCTATATTTTTCTCTGGAAGAAATGAATTTGTCAAAAAATGGATACTCCCTTTATCAAAACAAGTCATCTTTGAAAGATGACATTGAAAGTAATATTGATACGTCATTTATAGACAGATATTATAACTGCCTCTCATTTCAGTTCCAACAGCACAATTGTACAATCATGCATATAAAATATAATCATGCATTGCACATCCTTGTACCAAATTTATGTTGTTGTGTCATTCAGTAAGTGAATTAATCACTTATATATGCACCTGTGGAACATTGTTTTAAACAATTTTACTACTAGAGTTTACTTACAAGGAGCCATAGTGTGTTTGTCTTATTCTTCTACTGTTTTTCCATCTGTTCATCATTTCTATTATTCTTTCATTTTCTCTCATTCTCTGGTTCTTCTCTTATTATCCCCCTTTTTTGTGGATGATTACTCTCTTCATCAGAGTAATTGCTGTAATGACGGACACATGCTTATAATCTCCACAGGCAGTTCGAAGATGTGTAAAGAGCTTTGGTTTATAATGTAGTGTAGAAGATAAAATGTATGTATGTGTAGGTATTGGTAAATATTAGTTTACAGTAAGGAAGTATTAACCCATTCACGACGGGGGCATTCTAGCCTTGAATGTCACAATGCCGGGGCGTTCGAATTATTAGGCCTAAATCAATTAAATGGCTGGCACAATACTGTGCCGCCCGGCCACTGGGCTTTTGAATGAGCGGTACAGTACTGTACCACCCGTCCAGAGAGGGTTAATTAGATAATTGCTGTTAAGACTCTCCAGCTTTAATTATTATATGTGAAGGCTTTTTGTGTCTGAAGATACACTGCTTTGGTAATAAGGTTGTGAATGCTGATGGCAATTCATGTCAAGGTTCAGATTCCTTGGAACAACTAGGTACTGCACTAAATCATGCATTGCCATACTTTTGGTATAAATTTATTGTTAATTGGAGAATGCATACTCAGATTTTGAGAGCCTGACTTCTCAAAACTAAAATTTCTTCTGTTAATGGTTTTGCTATATCATATGATTGCTTTTATGATTTTTTTGATGCTATGTTCTTTTATTCTTTTTGGCATGAAGAAGCCAGATATATAATGTAGAATAATGTAGATAAACTAGTATTACTTTAGTTTATTTATGTATGTGTTAGATGTAATTATTCATACTTTATTTCTATAAGAATGTTACCTTTTATATATTTTCCCAAATTTTTTTATCAGATTATCTAGCATGTGTAGATTTTTATATTCTGCTCTTTTGTATTACAGTAAATTTATTCAGATATAGACAAGTCTTACATAATTCTAGCTAAGCTATGGTACGTTATGACTTATTCCTTAGTGTAGTTAATAGATTTTCAAGCACTTTGAATACTTCATAGTAACTCTTATTGCTGAGCCAATGGCTTCCTTAATTCCATTAAGTCGTAGAATAGTCTTCTTAAAAGTACGGCCCCATGAGCATGTGGCCGCGGCATAAAAGTTTCTTAATTTCCGTAGGCCAGATCATTCTGTTTATTTACCCACTAAGTAAGGTAGTCAGCTCTGCTCAAATTCTACTGTAGCTCATGCTCTTTCTCCTTTCTAGGTAGCGCCAAACAATCGCAGTCTCAAAGACAAAGACCCCAAACCAACCAGAAATCCCAAACCAACCACCAAAGACCCCAAAAGCACCAAAGACCCCAAAACTCCCCCTGCTCCAGCCCCAAAAGCAGCCAAAGCCCCTGAACCTGGCACAGGCCGGAGAAATGCCCCCAATGGCCGAGCAGCAAAGCCCTCGCAAGACAGTGGCTCTCCGTCTAAGGTACACGTGGTCTCGGTCGGTAGGGGCAGGAAGGCTGCAGCAGGTGATGGCTATGGTAGAGATGATGGTAGTGGTAAAAAAGGTGGAGGTGTTGGACAAGATGGTAGCAATGGTGGTGACAATGGTGATGGAGGAAGATGCTGGTGGTGGTGGCAGCAGTGGGAATGGGGGGAGATGGTCTTCTGTCTGTCCTGTCTTTGCTTTAAGATCTGTGTCAAAGCAATGCTCAGAGAGAGAGAGAGAGCGAGAGAAGAGAAAGCAAGAGAGAGCCAGAGCCAGCGAGAGAGCGACAGCGAGAGCGAGAGAGGGTGAGTGCGAGAGGAGAGTGAGATAGAGAGTGAGAGAGAGCAAAAGTGAGAGTGAGAGAGAGGGAGAGGGAGAGGGAGAGGGAGAGGGAGAGGGAGAGGGAGAGGGAGAGGGAGAGGGAGAGGGAGAGGGAGAGGGAGAAGGAGAGCGAGAGCGAGAGAGAAGGGGAGCGAGAGCGAGAGAGAGAGAGAGCAAGAGCAAGAACAAATGCAAGAGAGAGAGAGAGTGAGAGAGAGAGTGAGAGTGAGAGTGAGAGTGAGAGTGAGAGTGAGAGTGAGAGTGAGAGAGAGAGAGAGAGAGAGAGAGAGAGAGAGAGAGAGAGAGAGAGAGAGAGTGAGAGTGAGAGTGAGAGTGAGAGTGAGAGTGAGAGTGAGAGTGAGAGAGAGAGAGAGAGAGAGAGAGAGAGAGAGAGAGAGAGAGAGAGAGAGAGAGAGAGAGAGAGAGAGAGAGAGAGAGAGCAAGAGTAAGAGTAAGAGAGAGAGAGCAAGAGTAAGAGAGAGAGAGCAAGAGAGAGAGAGAGAGAGAGAGCAAGAGAAAGAGAGAGAGAGAGAGAGAGAGCAAGAGCAAGAGAGAGAGCAAGAGCAAGAGCAAGAGCAAGAGCAAGAGCAAGAGCAAGAGCAAGAGCAAGAGCAAGAGCAAGAGCAAGAGCAAGAGCAAGAGAGAGAGAGAGAGAGAGAGAGAGAGAGAGAGAGAGAGAGAGAGAGAGAGAGAGAGAGAGAGAGAGAGAGAGAGAGAGAGAGAGAGAGAGAGAGAGCGAGAGCGAGAGCAAGAGAGCGAGAGCGAGAGAGAAGGGGAGCGAGAGCGAGAGAGAGAGAGAGCAAGAGCAAGAACAAATGCAAGAGAGAGAGAGAGAGAGAGAGAGAGAGTGAGAGTGAGAGTGAGAGTGAGAGTGAGAGTGAGAGTGAGAGTGAGAGTGAGAGTGAGAGTGAGAGTGAGAGTGAGAGAGAGAGTGAGTGAGAGTGAGTGAGAGAGTGAGTGAGTGAGTGAGTGAGTGAGTGAGTGAGTGAGTGAGTGAGTGAGTGAGTGAGTGAGTGAGAGAGTGAGAGAGAGAGAGAGAGAGAGAGAGAGAGAGAGAGAGAGAGAGAGGAAGAGAGAGAGCAAGAGAGAGAGAGAGAGAGAGCAAAGAGAGAGAGAGGAAGGAGAGAGAGGAGAGCAGAGAGAGAGAGAGAGAGAGAGAGAAGAGAGAGAGAAGAGCAAGAGAGAGAGAGAGCAGAGAGAGAGAGAGAGAGAGAGTGAGAGAAGGAGAGAGAGAGAGAGGAAGAGGAGAGAGAGAGAGGTGAGAGAGAGAGAGAGAGCAAGAGAGACAGAGAGAGAGAGCAAGAGCGAGAGAGGAAGAGAGAGAGAGAGGAGAGAGGCAGGAGAGAGAGAGAGAGAGGAGAGAGAAAGAGGGAGAGAGAGAGAGAGAGAGAGAGAGAGAGAGAGAGAGAGAGAGAGAGAGAGAGAGAGAGAGAGAGAGAGAGAGAGCAAGCAAGAGCAAGAGAGAGAGAACGAGAGAGAGCGAGAGCAAGAGAGAGAGAACGAGAGAGAGAACGAGAGAGAGAACGAGAGAGAGAGAGAGAGAGAGAGAGAGAGAGAGAGAGAGAGAGAGAGAGAGAACAAGGGAGAGTGAGAGTGAGCTAGGGTGAGAGCGAGAGTGAGAGAGAGAGAGAGAGAGGAAAAGGAAGAGAGAGGAGAGAGAGGAGAGAGAGAGAGAGAGAAAGTGAGAGGGGAGAGAGAGAGAGAGAGAGAGAGAGAGAGAGAGAGAGCGAGAGTGAGAGAGAGTGAGAGTGAGAGAGAGAGGGAGAGAGAGAGGGAGAGCGAGAGAGAAAGGGAGAGATAGAGAGAGAGGGAAAGAGCGAGAGAGAGTGAGAGAGAGCGAGAGAGAGCGAGAGAGGGCGAGAGTGAGAGAGAAGGAGAGCGAGAGAGAGAGGAAGAGGGAGAGAGAGAGGGAGAGCGAGAGAGAAAGGAAGAGATAGAGAGAGAGGGAAAGAGCGAGAGAGAGTGAAAGAGTGAGAGAGAGCGAGAGAGGGCGAGAGAGCGGGCGAGAGAGCGGGCGAGAGAGCGGGCGAGAGAGCGGGCGAGAGAGCGGGCGAGAGAGAGAGAGAGAGAGAGAGAGAGAGAGAGAGAGAGCGGGCGAGAGAGAGAGGGAGAGAGAGAGAAAGGAGAATGAAATAGAGAGAGAAAGGGAGACTGGGAGACAGAGAGAGAAAGACCCAAATTCTATTCATAATTCTTAAAGAATAGAAATTCTTTTATCAGCTTGTAAAACTTTTGTAAAGCTTGTTGATTTGCTATGTGTGATTATGATGAAACATAATGGATTGCAAGCTGTAATGTATGATATTAATATCTTGCTTAAAACTTAGACTGGTGGTATTCATAAAAGGTCATTTGATTTTATTTGACAAATTTGATATCTGTTTTAAAGACAGTCTTTGACAATTTGTCTAGGACTGTTCATCGCAATTCTGTCTATGACTTGTACCATTGACTCATTTTGAAAATAATACTTATTTTCATTATAATACACCCCTATAATGATATCATAAAATGAATAAGGTAATGAATCTGACATATATAATGACTATAATATTGTACATTTAATTTCTTTTATATTTAAACGTGACACCTTCTACATTTACTGTGATTGCATCAGTTGAGTGTGCGAGTAGCACCCTTTGTATTTCCCAAATTGAATATTTCAAT
>NW_028234414.1:24257129-24289629 GCF_977035675.1 Penaeus japonicus
AAAGTAAAATACTCCATCTTCAGAAACACCTGATTCTTATGTAGGTGTGAAGCCTTTTTCTACACATGAAACTTTGTTGATCATCTGTTCATAATAATGCAGCCTTGCAATATGTTTTTTTTAATAGCATACCTTAGCTTAGTCTAAGAAATTTTGCCAAAACTTAGTCACATAAGTGTAAAAATTGTAAGGAATTTGACTTACTACTATTTCTTATGACACAGTTTACATTAGTTAGCTTAAACTGAAACAAAAGTTTTTATTCAAGATAGATTTTCATTGCATTCCACTATCATAACATGTCTCCTGACATAACCAATTAAAATTATGCCATCCAGCAGTTGGCTATCTTACAGTTGATAAATATCATACAATTGGCATAGAACTATTATTGAGTGTACAGCAGAATAGTCAATATAAATACTGTCAAACTTAGGGCTAGGGACACCTTTATGTATAAAAAAGAATATAGAACATAATGCTGTCATTCTTTTGGGTGTGGTAGCACCTTTTTGCAGCATGTTAAATGTTACATGCACAAATCATAACCACGCATGCTCATTATACCTTGACACACCTCTCAGTAGATTTGTGTGGCCTACAAAGGCCCATTGTCTTCTAGTCTCATACTTTTGATTCTCACACTCTGCCACATTTTATTACACAAAGGTGAAGAAAATAGACTTACATGCCATACATGATGAACAGATTTTGCAAATCACAGACATGAAATTAATCACTCTCCCCCTTATACTCAGGTCTGCGCAATGCAGCCGACGACAGCGGTAACACGTCTGCAGGGCCAGAGTCTCTCCTGCAGGTTGATGGCAGTCTTCAGCCAGAAGGAGAGGGGTCACCCATCATACCTGTGGGGGAGAATAATAACATCGACCCTGCAATTCTCAAGGCTATGGGAGATCCAAATAATGGTATGGGGTATTTATGTTGTTGATTTTTCTTTCTTTCTTTTTCCTTCTTTCTTTCTTTTATTCTTTTTTTTCACAGGATGGATAGTGTTTTGATTCCTCCACCTCTTTGTTTTCTTTGATATGTTCTGATTCTTTTCATCCAGACAAAAATTAATGTTTAATGTCATTGTGCATAAAGGTTTTATATATTTCTTATTTAAAGATATTCTCATCTTAAGTATGGTTGACTCTGCTTTATCAAAATACTTTAAGTGTTATAGATAATATTTCTTTTAAATCCAAATCAGCATGCATAGCAAATCATGCACAAGACTGAAACGAAACACAGTAATATGCATACCTTCCTTAACTCTACATCAGTTATCATTAATTAAGGCACAGAATTTCCCTGGCCAATTCACAGGACGTCATCAGTTGAGGTGAAATCATACATTTTACTCACTCTCACTCAACCAAGACATATAACACCTAAGTTATACCTACTTTCACTCATCCAAGACACATAACACATAAATTTTTTCTCACTTTCACTCAACTAAGACACATAATACATAAATTTTACTCACTTTCACTCATCTAAAACACTTAACACAACCAGCTCAACTCCACACTGTTCCAAAAGCATGGTAATTTATATTGATACCTTGTAAGATTTGAATTAGGAGTTTAGTAGTTATGGCTAGTATAGATCAGAGGAAAATACAGTGATTATGTCGAACCAGGGTGGAGTGATTGAGCAACTGCACAAAGTAACATGGAAACTAATATTCCCACAGACCCCATGGCAAATTTGGGTGATGGACAGCTGACATCCGAGGCACCAGACTCAGGTGTTGGTTCCTTAGAGTCGCCAAAGCACGGGCCAAAGGAGGCTGAACCCCCAGACAGGTTGCCTTCTTCCAGGCCGGGACCCCAGCCCATGAAAGCTGTTGAGATGTTTGGCGGAAGTGAGGGTGTGGCTGAGATCCCACCCCTTGTACCTCAAGTTCCTATTAGCCAAGAGTGAGTGCTAGGTGTCACTTGTTGTTATTATTGTTATTGTTCTATTGTATATTTATTTATATTTTTTGTTTTTCTTGAGGCTAATGAGCATTTAAAGCAAACTGTATGATAAGGAATTTATCTTTTCTCTATCTATTAACCCTTTCCCGACGGGGCACGCGCTAAGTGAAAACCCCTACGCCGGGCCATTGCAATATTGCATTGGAAATGTCACACTGGCATGACGCCCCAGCATCGGGAATTTAGCTGTGTCACACGGGTGTGATGCACCGTCGTCATAGGGTTAATCTTTTATTGGGTTGTTGAAGAGTGTTACTTCTGGTTCCTCTATACAGCAAATTGTATGAAGGTTTTATTTCTTTACATATTCTTCCCACATGTAGTAAAGTCTGGAATTAGTGACTTTATTGATTGGAAGGTTTTTCTCCATCATAACAATATTTACAACAGATTCAGAAGCATTTGAACTACATTAAGTAAAATAGAAACTTTTGCATCAAAGTTAACAGTGGATGATATCACGAATACTGTATTTGCCAAAAAAGTGTCAGGTATTATCTCTAGCCCTGACACTTTGTCCAGTCATATTTTCTTTTATTTTCTATTTTTGGAAGAGAAATGTATCATTCAATTGTGTATGGAAATTTTGTGGCAAAGTTCTCTTGTTAATCCATGTCTCCTATGAGTTTACTTTCAGTCTGTAACTTGTACACTTTCAGCAATTTGATTTTTAGTACAAAGATCCAATGTTTTCTGGATTACAATGATTATTACTAATTATGTTGTGCTTTTTTATGTTTGCTTTCTCTGCTACTGAAGGAGTTATAACTGTTTTATGTTGTAAATCTTCTCTTCTCTCTATTATATTAAGCTTTAGACTAAAATTCTGTCTTTCATTATCAAGTCTTGTGTTATTATTTTGTTAAAAAAACAACATCTTTTTACCATATTTTTCTTTAATATGTATGTTATCATTTTCAGTGCCTTCCCTTCTAATATGCCCAGGTTTGTTTTTCTCAACTTTGATCATCCACATGTAGAGAAATAATATGTAGAATTAAATTATTTTCAGGTTCTCATTTGTAAACATAGCCTTTCTTAATTCAATACACCATTTATAAGGATAGCCTTCCTTCTTTATATATACCTACATCTCTCTCTCTCTGTCTTACTTTACTTCTTTTTTTTTTTCTTTTTTTTTTTTTTCTTTCTTTTTTTTTCTTTCTTTTTTTTAGCATGTGTTTATAACTCTTGTCTGACATTTTACTTTTGTTATTTGATTTTGAACACTTAAATAGTTATACTGTGTAGTTACACACTGCTTAATACTGAAGTTTTTGATATGTTAGCATTACATTCTCCTAACTTTGCATAACTGTACAGTAAATAAAATCTTCACAATCATCAGACCAATAAAAATCTTCAACAATACTTTCATTTTCACACTATCATTGTCTCTTACTTTTTTTAATGTTTGATCAATGTGTCCTCTGATTCTTTTGCAAAATGTCACACAACATATTCTTTTTCACAATATTTTCACAATGACTTTCCCTTTTATAATGTAGCCTTTGACCATGTTCTTCCTCCACCTCCTCTATCTCTGACAGAGAGCCACAACAGACCGGAGACGTAAGCAGAAGACCTCGCACCGGTCGGCGATCGGCCCGTCCCCCAAGTGCACGTCCAGCACCACCTAGGGTGAGAGAACGTCGAGAGATCCCCAAAGAAGAGCTCCAGCGGCCTCCCACCAGCAAACCCGTAGCCAATGTGATCGTAGCCTCCAGTGACGGGGGGAATGAAGATGAAGATGACAACTTCACCGTCGAAGAGTCAAAGCCCATGTTTGAGGAGGACCCGGTGAGATTGTTGTTGGGTGGATGAAGGTTGAGTTGCATTGATGGTGTTGACTAACACTGCTTTCAATCAGTGTTGTAAAGAGCAGCTCAGTTTCCAGTAAAATTATTACAGGAAGAAGAAAATTATTTTATTATTATTATTATTATGAATCATGGAAAGTGATTACATAATGAAGGAACTTGGGTTTTTCCTCTGATTTTTCTTTTGTAAAGTTTGGAATGAGCAATCAAAGTATATATTCTTCTGAATATTTTTTCCAAAAGTTATTATGGCAATATTATTTTATTTTATTTTTAATTGTAATATTGAAACAAAAACATAAAAAACATTTTACTGCTTTTCCATAGATACCCCTAGACCCCATGGGAGCCAGTGGGACGGCAGTAGCAGCAGCAGCGGCGGCAGTTGGGGAGGATGGAGATGGAGCAGGTCTTCTAGTGGCGCAGATCCTTGAGTCAAAGAAGGAGCTTGAGGATGGCAGACGCAATGCCTACTCACCCGAGACACCTGGTCATCGGCGAGTACAAATTGTAAGTCAAGAAAGAGGGTTGGTGGGAGTGTGCTCTTCTGTCTGCATGCTTTTCTGTATTTTTTTCTGTGAATTCATCTATTATATTTCATTTTGGCCAAGTTTAAATGTCCTATTACATGTGGAGCAACCCTTAGATGTTGATATAACACATGATTCAAATAATAAGTCCATGCTAGATAAACTGTGAAAACGTATTAAAGAATGTTGAAAAAAGGTCCTTTAATCAGGAGTCAATCAAGATATTTCTCTCTAATTCTCTCTTATGCTTCACAAAGGAAAAGTCACAATTGAGCGATGCTAACCGAAGGAAAGAGAGAGAAATCATCCAGAAGGATGTGCAGAAACTGGTAGGCTCCATCCAGTCAATCACTAGATCTGTTAATCCTTTGGGTAAGTATGTTGAAAGTTGCATTTCTTAATGACAGTGATGATAGGGTCCTTCAGAAGGACAGTGAGTTTAGTGCAGGCCCTCTTTCTCTCTCTGTTAACCCATTCACATCAGGGTGATTCCGGCTTTGAATGGTTGTAATGCTGGTGTTTTCGAACGCATAACCCTAACACATCGAGATTCTTGGGCGCACAAGCCGTGGGCCTGGGCTGCCTGCTCGCTCACTCCGAGCGCCGGCCTTGTCCAGATATCTCTTCACAGGCGTCTGACGCAAAAAACATGAAACGTTTCAGCATGTCATCCGGCGCGAATAGGTTAACCCATTGCGTACGGGTGTCATGACGTACATGACGTAGGAGCTTTGGCCTGACGACGGGCGTCATGACGTCCATGACGTTCGGGGATTTTGGATCACTGTGCTATTTTACTTTGCTATGAAAAAGGAATGAGTGATGATGGCTACTGCAGTCATAATTACTATAATTACCGTAATATCGTGCTAGCTTAACGTCCAAAACCTAGATGGCACCACTTTTTCCTAGCACCAGCAGGTGAGAGAGCCTTGAATGGCACCCATCGACGGTCTCTAGCAAGCACTATCTCTATAGAGCGATGGCACACACTAAGTTGATGAACCCTTGCTCTAAAGTACCGCCGATGAAGGATGTGCAGGTAGAACGAGATGAGGAAGGTGACTCAATCCATACCCAGTGTCTAAAATGTGCTCCTGTGCCAATATGGATGCCTTTCACTGTGGCACTCACAGTCACAAGCACAGGTTTCATTCCTCTTCCCTACCTCTTCTTGTTATCTTTATTGTAGGGGGTTATATGTTTCGTATTCGTTCATGACAGTACGAAAAAATAAAGTTGCCTTTTGTCCTCCCATAAAACAGCAATACTTCTATCACATTGAGTATAAAGAAAATAATGAGCTAATATGGATAATATACTACAATTTTAGTCAACTGCAGCACTGATAGAGCCTGTTATATGGCACATATAAGTCTCTAAACTCAATAAAACACACAAAAAGATAAAACACAAAAACCGCTCTAGTTTTACAATGAATGACTGAAAGAGAGTGGGATGATTCAAATTATATTGCTTCAAGCAGTCTCTCTCTAAAATAAAACCTATCCTGGAGGCTGGGCAAGCAAATTTATCTCCGTCTGCAATGGGTTAATAGTTACAATTGAGGATATTGATTATAGTGTTAGTCCACTGTCTTGCTATTCTTAATGGTAACTGAGTTCTTGAGTGATGGAAATTTGTAAAATTTATAACATTTTAAAGATGCGTTCCTCTCTTTATGAACAAGTTATATAGTTTGCATAAGTCAAATTCTGAGTGTTTTTTTGTTTTTTCATTACAGCAAAAATGTTAGACTACCTACAAGAAGACTTAGATTCAATGCAGAAAGAATTAGAAACTTGGAGAAATGAGAACAAGGTGCTTGCACAAACCCTCAAGCGAGAGCAGAGGTAAGTTGTACTCACACTTTGTTCCTAGTAAGCAGTATTCATAATGTATAAGTCATCTCTTCCTCCCACAGGTTTATCATTGTAAAAATATCACCTGAACTGCAATATTTCCTCAATGTCCCATAGTGTGGGAGGCAGTGTGTTGAAATATTCACATTGACATCATTCCATTTGAGTTTGACATGATCATTGTTAGATATTTCTTCATTTGTACTTTCAATTAACTCATTAAGGAATAATGAATGAAAATAATGTATATTGCTTATGCAGGATGATTATAAAGATTACTAAGCAAGTGTAGTCTATAATTTTATGGTCAGATTCAATAACATTTAATGTGTAAGGTTTTTTGGAAGCTAGACAATGATTCTTCCAGACAAGATGATTTTTCAGAGAGACTGTAAGATTAACCCCCAAAACAATAATTATTATCTGCAGTTCATAACAGATTGGAAAGAGAGGTTTCAGTTTTGCTGTACTTAAAACCTTAGCAAACACATGAATGGAGCAATAGAAAAAAATATTGCAAAACATTGAAAAGGGAGAATAATGATTTTATAAATGGAAGTGAAGGTTTTAATGTTACTTCTCTAAAAGGCTAAAGAACATTATTAACAATTTCTCATCTGTGTATATACAGAAAAGGAATAAAGACATTGAATTTTATACCTTCAATACTAAGGAATTCTGTAACAGATAATAGCATTCCCATTAGGTTAATGATAGTCTCCTTAACCCCAGCCTCTACAGTGATTACCTCAGCCTCATCAGGGATCCCTACAGGCCAAAACCCAAGGAGAAGTATGAGTTTTTATGTTCCAGCACTGCAGACCCCTTTTATTCCTCTAAATAAATCCCCATGAGTCAAATGTGATTGTCAGTTTATAATGTGATGTCAAATGTTGATTAGTTGACCCCATTAGACTTTCTGAACCTCCTGTAATAGAGCACAGAACCTTCAGAGACAAGAATCTGAGTATTTGCAAGATGGTAGTGAGTGCATCTATGATTAAATTTCACCTATGCCTGTCCTTTTGTAAGAGAGGTGTCTTGGTGAACTTGCACAGCAAACTGGAATGATGGTTTTGATTAGACTATTACATTATTGTGATCTGAAGATACAGAGTTACCCTCCTTTATCAATATTGATATGTTCTTGATGTTTGCCTTACTAGATGAACTCATTTTAGGTGAATCTGATAATGCAGGGGAAAAATTGTGAAAGGTATTTAGACACTAGTACAGCTGTGCATATTCCCTCATGGACATTGGATGAACATTTTATGCTAAGGTAAACTATAGTCATAGGAAAATAAACAGTAATAGATAAAGTATGATGAAATACTGGTGGAGTGATGGGTGTCAGTGCAAATCCCACAAGTGAGGCACTGCCAATCAAAGTTTATTCATTAGCAAGTTGAACCATTGCTTAGTGTTGCAGCCCCACTTCTTTCCTCTTTTTCTCTCTTCACTCCAATTCCTTCTTTTCTCTTCTCTTCTCTTCTCTTCTATTCACTTCCCTCCATTCCAGGGCTGCTCAACTGGGCCTACAGTCCAAAGTCAGTCTTCTGAGTGTTGTAGCTGGACCTCAGGAAGAAAAATATAAGTAAATAACATGAAAGTCATCTAATAGTTATCTTTACATTTTGTTTGAATAAGTCAATATGAAATTGATAAAAAACATATGGTTACAATTCCTAGTAATCAGATTGGTTGTTCTTATTTTCATGATTACATATAAAATCTTTATCTGGACCTCTGCATGCATTGGAAGTTGTCTACCTGGACCTTTGTTCATAATAATTGAGTAGCCCTGGTCTATTATTTTCTATTCTATTCTGTTCTATTTTATTCTTTTCTTTTCTGTCCCTTGTCTCCTTATTCACCACCCTCAATTCTTCAACCAAATGATTAAAAATCTCCCCTGAAGTAAAAAGGAAATATTTTTAAAATGTGTGTTCACATCCCCCCATTTAAGAGCTAGTGCTTTTAAATATCAAATCTAGCTGAATATTGACAGGCAATGTATTTAGATCAAGCTTACCTCTTGTCTGTGACAGAGTAAGCTATGATGATTTAACCCTTTGTCCATGGTATTTTTAACCCATTCACGCCAGGGCGATTCCAGCTTTGAATGGTCACAATGCCGGGGTTTTTGAACGCATAGGCCTAATGCCTCGGGATTCTCGGGCGCACTAACCACGAGCCTGGGCTGTCTGCTCGCTCACCCCGAGCGCTGGCCTTGGCCAAATATCTCGTCGCCGGCGTCTGATGCAAAAACCATGAAACGTGTCAGCACATCATCCGGTGCGAATGGGTTAAATAAGTTTATACAGCCTTGTGTTGGTATTATCATATATGGCCTAGCTCATCCACATCTAGGCCTATTGCTTGCTTTGACAACAAATGATGCCATCCGTGACCAATGGGTTAAATGTCAACAGGACAGAAATAAGTTTATTTTGGCATAGAATAAATTTGCATCAGAGGTAATGGTAATAGAGGAGGGTCTGCTGCATCACTATCATTTAAGAGTTCCAAGAAAAATGGGACACATAATCCAATTTCTCCCCCTTGCTTTTCAGATTTCTGGTTATATATATAGTGAATGAATATACCATGTGCTCTGATTCATTACTAGATCATTTATAGAAGCACTATTTTTTATGATTTTGTGGTAGATGCTACAGAGCATGATTTATATTTGTAGTAGAAGGTCTCTTGTATGAAACATCTTCCTGCATTTTGTTATCATAATGTTGAATGGGTAATGATTTATAGATTTTTTTTTTTTTTTTTTGGTTCTACACCTTTTTTCAGTTCTTTATCTTTAAAATAATGTATATAGCTATCTAAATATATCTAAGATTTCCTCTCCTAAATACCTAAATAATTTTATTTGTTACATCATTTAGAATTATCAGTGCTTAACCCTTCCATGATGAACCTTTTTTCACGTGGTCGGATGACTTTCATACCACACTGTTCCTTCTGCTGAAGTTAAGCTTTTCATTCCTGCAGTTGTTTAATTGTGCAATTATACCAAATGCTAGTTAGCATCACTTTGCTAATATGTCATATGTCACATATCAAATCACAAATCTAGAAAATGATAGAAAACACACATCTTAAGATGCCTAGCCCAGGCTGAACATTTTAATATGTGGCCCATCTCAGAAGGGTTCAGTGTTTCTGTAATGTGTTATTCATGCTCACAAAAATGAATATTTCTTGTATGATTTTACCAAGGCCTTTTGCATCTCATTCACTCATTAAGTTATTTTAAGAGAAAATGTTTGTTTATAACTGCATTTCTCAATTAGGAATTGTCTGTTTACAAACATCAGCTGTACAAATGTAAAGAAAGGTACATTAATTTGCATTAGCACATGTACATGTGGTCATATATAGATAGAGGTCTGCCCTTCCATTCATATTTTTTTGCATAAATTATATTGTGATACCCATATTATGATTCAGAATTTGATACTTGCTGTCCTCATATACAAATTAAAATTATCTTTTGTCATCTGGATACACGTCCTATATCTTATGATTCCTTACACAAGGTTAGTTATTTTAGGCCAGGCCTTGTCAGTAATGTAAATTGATTGTAGAGGTGCAGACTCTGAATCAAGAATGGGAAGAGGTAGTATTTCAATTTGTTGCCCCAAACAAGAGTTTTATTATGTTTATTGCTCCAGATGAGAAATTCTATCTTGTATCTGACTCCTGACAAGAATATGTATCTTGCATTTTGCTTCAGACCAGAAGTTGTAACTCATTTCCAACTCCAGAAAAGAACTTACATTTTTTTTTTTCTCTCTCTCTCTTTCTCTAGACATTCTGTTCCATACTCTGTATTCTACCTCCATACATTAATCTCCTTATTGTCCTCATAGCAATAACAGTCTCTCTCTCTCCCCCAAGATGTCCTTAACACTATCCCTTCTTTTCCAGCTTAACCGATCAAGATCTTGAGCCCCTGCGAAGCCAGCTGGCAGAACTAGAGACAGCAGTGCAAGACCAGAGGGACAAACTCTCAGCCGTCAAATCCAACATCCTACGCAACAATGACAAGATTTCACGCATGATGACGGGCATCAACCAGAACGTTTGAGCTCCGTGTTTACAGAAAAGTTTACTTTGGCCTCTGTGTTGAAAGGGATTTGTCTGCTGGAGAACTTGCATGAGTGTGTAGAAACGAGAGTGAAAGTGAATGCGGCGGGAGAGTGTGAGAGAGAGAGAGTGTGAGTGAGTGAGTGAGTGAGTGAGTGAGTGAGTGAGTGAGTGAGTGAGTGAGTGAGTGAGTGAGTGAGTGAGTGAATGAGTGAATGAGAGAGAGAGAGAGAGAGAGAGAGAGAGAGAGAGAGAGAGAGAGAGAGAGAGAGAGAGAGAGAGAGAGAGAGAGAGAGAGAGAGAGAGAGAAATAAAAAATCCCAGTCTGTTTATGAATATGTAATTGAAAGAAGAGTTATCAGTGTATTTCAGAATATCATAATAAGTGTATATTATGAATTAATTAAAGTGATATACTTATAACAAACTCCAAAGCAGTTTACACTTTTAGAAACAGAACATACCATATATGACTGTATTTACATACAGTCCAATTAAAGATTTTGGAGAAAGTACATGCAAAAATAATTTTAGAGATTTAAGGAATATATATGTGCTGTATTCACTTATGTAAAAAGAAATGCCAACTTTTTTCTCTTTTTTTTTTTCATTTTCAACCACATAGACGTGTAACCCTTGAAGCCGTGGTCTTTGTTCTCCACATTTTCACAACATGTCACTATCACAATTGTCATGACGATTGAGAAATGATAGAGGCCAGTTTAGCCACAGGAAGGACAAGGAAAATAAGTGACACTTCACGTAGCCTTGCTCTCGAGCAATGGATACTCACATGTGATAGAGTAAAGTTCAAAATGTAGGTTTGCCGAGAAAACTACATTTCTCCTATTTTATCTTAACAGTGTAGGCAGTAACACTTTTTGTGAAGTTAGAACTTAATGTAGTCTTGTAACAAAACAACGGTATTAAGTAAAAATGTGATGTAGTTCAGTTCATTTCAGTTCAGACAGATTTGCGAAGACGTCGCTTCGCCCGGGCTATATGCACAAGGCGGCCCGGCCTCTGCCAGCTATGAGTGCTGACTCATCTTATCTAATCTTATCTGATGTAGTCTTGTGTTTAAAAAAAAAGGTGTAAGGTACTCATGTATCAAAAGAAAAAGAAGTACATGTAGCCTCACATCAAGAAAGAAAAAAAAAGATCATGTAATCCTGTATATTAAAAAAAGAAAAAAGGGAAGATATAATTATGTTCCTGAGTGAAAAGACAGTAATTTATTCACAAGCACGATCTCCACGTTAACATATTCATGAACTGTGTTTCATTGAATAACCAATTGTTAGACTATACATTTTCTGATGTGAATATAGAATTAATATCTATGGATTTTCTTATGGTTGCAAAAATGTTAATCACTTAATGAGTCTTAAATGTCTCCTTTATATAATACTGGAGATTGATATCATAGGTTTCTTTCCATTATCCTCATGTACAGGACTTTATAATGTTTAAATTATTTTTAATTGGATTTTTTTATTTCTTTCTTTCTCTAATACCCCAACAAATATTGTGATTGAGTTATTAATAAGGGGAATTTTTTTAAATGTCTGTTCAGCAACACTGAAAAAGAGAGAGTTATAAAGTTACATATAATGTAGCTTTCCATATTGTATTTAAGGAGCCGCACGGCAGTACTTTTAAATGGAGATGTGGCTATGTACAAATATACCTGCCTTCATAGCATGACATTTTGTTGAGACATTTCATAGCAGTTTTGAAATATGGACAACAGTTGGAGGTAAAACATATAAATTTTATTTCCCAACTGGATTATTTTGGAATTTTATGTCAAGAAATATGTAATAATGTGTGTTCACAGGTGCCC
This sequence comes from Penaeus japonicus, assembly GCF_977035675.1. Taxonomy (NCBI): domain Eukaryota; kingdom Metazoa; phylum Arthropoda; class Malacostraca; order Decapoda; family Penaeidae; genus Penaeus; species Penaeus japonicus. The sequence continues at coordinate 24,269,289 of NW_028234414.1, forward strand.
TTGTATACACAATTTTTTTTTTTTTTTTTTTTTTTTCCTCCACTTATTGAACAGATAACTACAAGATCCGAAGACTGGGCGTATATATTTTACCTCACCAGGGACCACTTTTTGGAACATTGCATCTTAGTTGAATTCCTGTGGTATGTAGTACTTTTTAACCCGATGATATATATATATAAACAGCAATAGTGAGAGTTCAAAGAAGGGAGAAATTAGTTTGTTTGTTTTTGTCCTTTTTTTTTATGATATTTCCATCTGCCTGATGAGTCCTATAGCCGTAGGTGAACTCTATTCTTGTAAGTACTGTATAGAATTACCATTAGGTTTCACACACACATATACATATATATATATATATATATATATATATATATATATATATATATATATATATATATATATATATATATATAAATAAATATATATATATATATATATATATATATATATATATATATATATATATATATATATATATATATATATATATATAAACTTGAAGATTTAGTCCAATAATATAGAATAAAGTGATGGGGGTGCCATTCTGTATACTTTTACCAATTATCTAGTCTTAGATTTAAATTGTTCAATTTAATATACATGTTATAAAGGATTTCAAAGATAATGGCCTATTTTACATACTGTTGCAAGTGGATGATGTTGAGTATCTAGCCAGTGATGATAATGGAAATTTATTATTGTTATTGCGTCTATGATTCATGTTACTCTTATATTTGATTTGTTTTTTTCTCCCTCACTTCTTTTTTGAGGTGTTTTTTTTTATAAACAGTGTTTAATTTTGAAGAGCAGTTTTCGTCTCCTTTTTATCTATAGATTAAAATTATCGTTACTTCAGCTTTTAGCAGAGAGACAATTTACTCCGTCCACATGATAAGAATCTCAGTCTTTATAGAGAGAATAACTTGCAAGAATTGTTTTACCATGTTACATAAAATGTAATGATTAGACAGACATAATATTTTCATCCTTTTTTTTTTTTTTTTTTTTTTTTTTTTTTTTTCAATCATCATGCTTATTGATGAATGCAAATGAAAGGAAAATATATCTATCACACAGAACATATCAGAAAGTGCCACTCTCATTTATACGCATTCCCTACTCCCAAGAATGCACTAATGATTACATTCATATATTAAGAATTCATATTACTGTAGTTCAAGGATAGCACACTTTATATACATGGTAGTTATTCCAGTTAGTGAAGGAATTCTATTTAACAATTTGTATACTTGTACTCTTTAGGGAAAGACAACACAGAAAGAGAAGTGTAATTCAGTTCGCGTGTTTCAAATTTCTTGTGATATCTTTCTGGCCCTGTTTGTTATATTTATGACATGCATTTTTGTAATAATTTTTTTTTTTCTGTTGTGTTCTTGTTTACCTTTGATTTGTATTTTTTCAGAGGATTGATTGATTGATTGATTTTTTTTTTTTTTTTTTTTAAGACTGGTACATTTGATGTATGTAGCATGTGGTTGTTTGGCTTAGTATATATTTACAATTTCTTCTCTGTCATTTCCTTTTTAGTTTTATTCTTTCCCTTTTCTTTCTTTCCAAATTTTCTTTTTGTTAATTTCTATCTTGCTCTTATGCCTCAACATCAATCATTTTCCTGTTCTGTCATATTTTTCTTTTTTCTTCTTTTTCTTTCCTCCTCTTCCCTTTCTTCCTCATCTCCCTCCTCCTCTTTATCTTCTCATTCTTCTTAGTAACATGCCTGATAGGTAATTTTCCACAGTCTTATTTTGTTTAAATCTTGTTATACATTCCTCACATGGGAATTATTATTTTTATTTTTTCTCAAAGTTATGCATATGATTTCTATTTCACGGAAGTACTGCTTAGGCCTTCCGGTGGACATTGCAATGCCACCTACCAGAATCTGATGGTTCTCGTCAGCGTGTATGTAATAATTTTGGTACTTGAATGATTCACTACCTCTCTTAGGGTCTCACATGATGGATGCATTTGATAGACACATTCTGGCATTTCCTTACCTTTTGGGGGTGTGAAATATGGCCATTATGTATTAGGTCCAGTATATATATAAATATATAATTTTTTTTTTTTTTTCTGTGTCTGTATTAGTCACTATTGTATATCCATAATGCTCAATAAAGATTATATTGGTTTCTAGTTTTGTATTTTGTTGTTTCCTCAGATCTACCTGTGTTGATCTAGTCTTTTTTTTTATATATATATCTATACATATATGCCATATATACATACTTTTTTGTTTCTACTCAGCCTAAAACAGTATTTGTTCTATGGCAGAGATTTGAAAATAACTTTTTTTATCTCAGACTTTGCGTAAATATAGTTGTGAGTAAAATTTATATATTTGCTTATACTTTTTTCCAGAGAGAAATTTGTAAAGTTTGTATCTAATGATGGTCAGTTCACTACCAACTACTACAAAATTTATGGTAAACCACAAAAAGGTGAACAGTTTCACTCATAGAGAAACATCACAGGCCCTCTCTCTTTGAAAGCCTGGGAGTTTAACCTTCCTAATATCCTGCCTTCAAGAGCAAGACTGGTAAAGAGGTTGTAAGGGTGAGTAAATGACAACCCAAACGACTTGTGAAGAACTTTGCTTCAAAATAAAAATGGTATTTGAGAGAGAGAAAAAAAAAAATGGAACAATAGTTAAGATTTTATTTTTTATTTTTTTATTCTACATTTTCTTTCTGAACTGACTGAAAAAAGGAAATTAGAAGCAAACAATAATTGAGCAGAACTTGAGAAAAGGAAAAAGAAATACATCTATTTCATTATTAAAAATTGAAAGAAAAATTAAATTGTAAAATGAATAACAAAATTTAAAACAAGAAAAGGAAGAGAACTGTCATTCTTTTTTTTTAATTGGTTTTATAATCCTAAAAGAAAAAGGAATTACGGTAGCAAATTGCTTCGAAACTTGTGACTAAATTGAAGAATTATATCAGAAATTTGGACTGAAGACTATTACTAAAATAAATGCCATCACAAAAGTACTTAACATAAAGAAAGTATATTATTATACACAGGAGAGTTTGAAAGCTTTGTTTATTGGTACTGAAACCGTATCTTTTAAAGGCAAAAGACAACAGAGAGAAGTGCTACAAGAAGACATTGAGTGGTATGAAGCAAAGTTAAATGGTAGTGCTGGATCCCCTGGTTCTGTTGACCATAAAGCCTACTAAAAGGAAGGAATACAGAAATAAGAGGAAACGTAGTCTGGTAAATAAAATGACTGAGTGAGATCCAGGAACATGTGAAAACGATACAGATGATGAACATTGGAAACCTAATCTTCCTCAACCTTAGAAGATTTATCCACTCCTGATGACTGCCAGGAAGGAAACGGAAATACACCACGGAAATAATGCAACAAACTCCTGTAGTGGAAACTGCATTGCGTGGAACGTCTCCAGTGAAGTTGTACAAGAGATACTGATGTTTTTTTCTCAAGTAGTAGGTCTTGACAGCAGATTGATTCCTTCAGATACTACCATTTTCCGCAAGAAAAGGTAGGCAACTATTGGTAAAAGAAATGACACTCTAGCTTCATTGAAGTTAACCAATAGGAATAAAAACATGTCATAACCTCAGGGAATTAACAGTGATTGATTTGTATGACGACATAAATGATGAGGTCCATTTTAAGTGGCCAATTAACTTTAATGCTATTGACGGGTAACCATTCATGAACTACTGGACAGACATGCAAAATTATTGTCTTGAGTCCTTAAAAGAATTGAAAAAAACATAATATTGCCTAGGATATTTGTGCCAGTTGGTGTTAGGTGGTTAGGTTATATTTGTTCATCATTACATGTTTGTATTTCACTTGATGTTGTACTTGATAAATTATGAAGTATTGAAAATGCTGATTTGCCATCCAAGACAAAAGTTGGCTTGAAAGACAATCTGATTAGATGCTTGAGGACATTGCAAAAGAACCCTACTGATATCAAAGGTATCTTCGAGTTCTCCAAGATCCATTTCTTTTGCTGGCGAAAAGCTGTCTTTAGAACCGAGCCAACAATATTTCTGACAGCATTTGGGGCATCTCAAATGTGTTCAGAAGTAGGGATCAGATTAGGGTTTGACAAATCCTACTTTGCATCCATCAGTAGATATCAGCATAACACAGATGTCATTTTCATGCCACTCTCTCACGATGCTGACTGCATGCATGAGGCATTTGGTAGGCTGAAAATGGGATTGGAAAAAGCTGGGTATACAAACCAGCCACACTGAAGGATCGAATTTGGTACATTTTTTCCTATGAAAAGTTATGCAACCTCAGCACAGAAAAGTTTGTAAATGTCCCAGGTTTTTGGAAAGAGCGTTTAGTTCTCCTTTGTTCCATTATATATTGGAAGATATCAATAAGATATGCCATCTCTATGGCCAAGGTAATCACTCTCCGTGGAAGGCTAAGAGTGTACTAATTCCCGGCCATAATCAGCATTGTGAAAAGCTGATTGGAGACGTGAAGCTGTCCTTGAACATCAATACCCTTGTCTTAACATCAAAAACACGGTAATTGCGGATTGGGGAAGAGGGGAATGTAAACAAACATGGTCGCACGTGCGTGCTGCCCTCTGGGCCTCTACGTCAGAGCATTGGGTGAGTATTTCGCCATGTTGGGCCTACTGCAATTTCTATAGTTCATTTTTCAACCACAGACAGTCTATATTTATTCCTCACAACTGTTTGAAAACGCGCATGGACAACAACACGACCATAAGATATTATTAAAATTGGGTTATTGAATTCTAGTTTTATACAAATTGGAACCTCTTCTTGAGTTGCCAACGCACACGATGTTTCCTTCCTCAGGTCTCCCAGACTCCCATTCTTAGTTTCACTGTAAGCGCTGACCAGTTGGTACGGAGGTTGTGCCCTACGTTGGGTGGGGGTTGTGGCTTACAGTTCATCAAGGAAAAGCTGCCAATTTGGATTAGTCGCAGTGTTAATTGCAAAGAGGGAGCATTTGTACCCAGTGGAAAAGCAAGAGGCAAAGCGTCACGAGGTATTAGAGAATAATGTTTTTTTTGAGCGTGTGGCAAAGCAAGCGAGATGGCCGTAGCTGTCTCCAACTGCCTTGGTTCTGCTGCCCCCTCTTGCTGATGCTGCTTGCCCTTGCTCAGAGAACCTCCGCAGGGGTCCTCCGTGACTCCGATTCGTCGTCCTTTGAAGACATCTCCTTGGACTCCCTCGACGATATCCTGAAGAAGTACGCATCCTTTCAGAAGACCAACGAATATCCCAGCGCCGATGACTTTTTCAACAACAATCCGTTTAACTCGTCAGGACTGTTACACGACATCGACATAAACAACGCCCATATTCCCGCCATGCCGACGTTCGACTGGAAGATCCCTCCCACCCCTCCGAAGCTGGACTGGGACTTCCCCACCCCCCCGCCGATGGACTGGGAGAAAGTCGTGCCAAACTACGACCGCGATAGCGTGAACACGACGTACAGCCACAGCGGCAGTCGTATTCTGTTCATTCCCGTGGGGGCCATTCTCTTCTTGATCAGTTTGTGTCTCCGCATGTGCATCTGCAGCGCGAAGAAGCCAGCTCCCGCGACGATAACGGTCGTCCGGAGAACCGTGGTGATCCCCGTCGAGGGGTGTCAGGACGTCGAGGAGGGCACGGACCAGCCTCCCTCTTACGCGGACGTGCAGAAGGAGGACCCCCCTCCTCCGTACTCCGAGGTGACTGTCAATGCCACCCCCGACGGTGCAGAGGAGGCGGCAGAACAACCTACACCTCCCACCGCAGACGGGGGCGCTGAACAGGCCTCAACCGCTGCCACGCCCTCAGCTCCGGAAGAGACATCGACGGCGAACTTGTTCTCAGGCCGCCCGAAGTTCCTTCAGTCGCAGTACTCGTACAAGCCCCTGGAGTAGAACACGACTTACCGTCACGTCAAATCTTCATGTCAAAATCTGTAAGTGGAAGGAGAACACAGACAGGAGTTCCTCTTTGTGTACCATAGACTGTTGCACCACTTTTGACAAAAGCTTTGTTTTACGTATGCCCTCTTAAGAATTCCGCATGAGCTTATACCTATTTTATGGCAGTGCATTTGTAGTATATACCAATCAAGATTACAAACCAAATCATATATAACCCGGTTTTTGAAGGTAAAGTTCAGAATTCAGATTATAGTCAAGGTCTGCTACTAATGCCTTATTACATTTTCCTAAACAATAACAAAGTGATTAACATTGTATATGTATGTGCATACAAGAAAAAAATGTCAAAAGTCTTGTCTTGAGGAGTCCTTCCCTACCCACAAACATCGTAATCTTACCATGAAACCATATATGATTTGCATAACTACATTTAACAAACACCAAGTGATAGATCTGTTATTTTTTATTAGATTATTATGACTTAATTTATTCCTTGGAGAAACCCAGTGCAGTCACTGACGTCAGTTGCTCTATGAAATGGGAAAATACTTTTTCAATGTCTAGATATGCTTTCATGTTCAGATACACTTTGTGTCTTACTGAATATTATTCATTTACTTTTATTATTGTTATTATTTTCCTTTTTGAAAGTTGCATAATCCTATAATTTTACCCTAATGCCTTTGTAAGTTTTTCTGCTTCGTAAATTCTCTTGCGTAAATAAGCTTCGTCTATATATCTTCTTCCAACTTATGAAATGTATTACACTGAATTTCCACAATAAGGTTGGCCTCAGGTGAGCCACAGCAGATGATTTCTTTGAACTTGTTTATTTCCACATGTTTTTCCTCCTTCCCAAACAAAGCATTCTTGGCATGATATGCATCGCCATCATGTAATCGTGTTGCAAAGGTTCTAGAATAAGCTTCGAGGAGGAAAAACGATAAAAAAAGAAACATCTGATTATAATTGATATGAAACCTTAATGAGGTTTGAATGGGATGGTCATGTAAAAATTTAAAAAAAATAAAAAAACAGTTAAGAATTCATTTTATATAGCGCGAGAGAGAGAATTCATTCGATTTTGCGTTGGTAACATTTGTACCTCTTCCGCCAGGTGTTCTTCCTATTTCTGGCTTCAAACAGATATTTTCATTCTTTTGAGATTTATAATAGTGAAACTGCTATATTTATGTTTAAAAATGGATAAGTGTGCAAATGGATTAATTGCATATGTGTTGATATCATATATGCATAGTTGTTCCCATATTGGTAATACTTGTGTATATTTTCCCAGTATGACGTCATCACAGGGTGCCAGATACCATTTATACGGCTTGCATACCCATTTTTTTCTGTCTTTCTTTCTCTTCTTCAGTAAAGAAGCATCCATTTTGTTTATCCGATTTTCAGCAGAAATAGTTTTATGGGTTTCTCTTGAAGTGTATAAGTATTTTTAAAAATTGGCGTTTGTTATAATACGAAGCGTTGCCACATCTCAGTATCCGAGACTTGTTGAAGTTATATATTTTTTTATTTTTTTACTGTTAGTATTATTCAACTAGTCTAACAAGCTTTGCTGGTATTCTTGATTGTTTGAGTACATCAAAACTCGAAATACAGCTTCAATTTCACACTATCCTTTCTTCCTCGTGTTTATCAGTTCAAAGTTGTACTCTTGCGAAAGTGGGCGTGTTGCAAACAGTTGGATTTTAGTGTAATGTCTGAAATATCAGTTGGAATTATTATACATCAGTCAGGATTATTTCTAGCCTTAGAAGAGACACAAAATTTATTTCCGTGTTTTGTGAAGAGGGTCTGGATCTCACACACAAATGCTCAATTGTAGCTCGGGCGGTGATGGTTTTTAGTCTTTTTATGAAGAGAAATATTAATCTATAGAAACTCTCTCTCTCTCCCCTTCCCTCTCTCTCCCTACCCCTACCCCTACCCACACTCTACCTCAACCCCTTCCCCTCCCCCCATCCCCCTCCCCTCCCCCACAACTGTTGAAGATAACAGTTCTCGATAAACCCTGATATTCGAATTGGCTTTCAGATTATGTGCTAATGAAATGGGAAGTTGGGATGTAGATTTTAAGACACAGATTGATTTTTTTAAGTTCGCAAATTATATATATGTATCATCATCATCATCAGCCTGTATCAATCCACTGCAGGACGTAGGCCTCTCTCAATCTTTTCCAGTCATTCCGGTCTTGTGTCCTCTGATTCCAGTTTACTCCTGCGAATTTCGCTATTTCATCCCGCCATCTAGTCATTGGTCTTGCCCTGGGTCTCTCTGTGTCGTGTATTACCCATTCTGTTGTTTTCTTTGTCCACCTGTTGTTCTGTCTCCGGTATATGTGTTCAGCCCACTGCCACATTTTCTTCTTGATGCTCTTGTTTATATCCTCTACTTTTGTTTGTTGCCTTATCCATGTGGCCCTTTTCTTGTCTCTTAAGCTAACTCCTAGCATAAACCTTTCCATTCCTCTTTGTGCGCTTACTAATTTCCTCTTGAGTGCCTTGGTCGTAGTCCATGTCTCTGATCCATATGTCATGACGGGGAGGACACATAGGTCAAAAATCTTTCTCTTTAGACATAGTGCCAGACGACTTCGTAATATATTACTATGTGTACCGAAGGCACTCCAACCTAGCCTGATTCGCCATTTTATCTCGGCTTCGCAGGATGTACTCGACTGGATGAGTTACCCTAGGTATACATACTCGTTCACTGCTTCTAGTACCTCGCCCTGTATTTGTATTTGCTTAACTGGGGTTCGACTGTTTAACATGACTTTAGTCTTTTTCATGTTCATTTTAAGGCCAATCTTCAGACTTTCCTTATTTAAATCGCTTATTAGTTGTTGTAGTTCATCTGCTGACTCGCCGAAAAGTACAATGTCATCTGCAAATCTTAGATTGCGTAAGTGCTCATTCCCTATTTTAATCCCTCTCTCCTTCCAATCTAACTTCTTGAATACTTCCTCCAAACAGGCTGTAAACAGCTTCGGTGAGATGGTGTCACCCTGCCTAACTCCCTTTTTTATTGGTATTTGGTTTCTGCGTGGATTTTGATGGTCGCTGTACCATCTCTATATATATCCTCTATTAATCTGCAGTATATTTCCTCTACTCCTTGTTTACGAATTGCATCTTGTACTGCAGATATCTGTATCGAATCGAATGCTTTTTCATAATCTTTGAATGCCATACACAGGGCTTCCTATATTCGTTTGTTTTCTCCCATATTTGAGCTAGTGTGTGGATATGGTCTGTAGTTGAGAATCCGCTGCGGAAACCTGCCTGTTCCCTGGGTTGTTTTGAATCTAATGTATCGGTGATACGGACAGTGATGATTTTTGCGAACAGTTTATAGATTACTGAAAGGAGGCTTAGAGGTCGGTAATTCTTTAAATCATTTGTGTCTCCCTTTTTGTGTATTAAAATTATTATTGCGTTTTTCCAGGCCTTCGGAGTTTTACCGACGCATAGACATTTTAAAGACTGGCCAGATTTACTGCCGCAATCTCTCCTGCATCTTGAATAAGATCTACACTAATGCCGTCTTCTCCTGGTGTTTTTCCTCTTTTCATGCTTTTTAGTGCCCTATTTACTTCCTCTACCGAGATGTTTGGAACGTCTCCAATTGTTGTGTTTATCTCCGTATGTGGTTGGTCGTTTGAGTGGTATAAGTCGCGATAGAAGTCTTATATTACTTTGATAATTTCATTTTTATTGTATGTCACCTCTCCGTTGGGTTTCTTTACTGCGTGCATTTGTTTTTTTCCTATTCCGAGCCTCCTCTTTGTTGCCTTAAGGCTGGTGCCGGTAAGCAGAGCTTCGGTTATTTTGCGTATGTTAAATTTGCGCACATCCTCTTTCTTCTTCTTGTTTATCATCTTAGTCAGCTCTGTTGATTCTATCTTGTCTCTGATTGATGTTATTTTCATGTCCCTACGCTGTTTCATAAGCTCTTTTGTCTCCACCGAAAGCTTACTGAACTTTTCTTTTTCGTCTTTACCCCCCTATTTCAAGTGCAGCTTCCGTTGACCACTGAATTGGTCGTTCATTTGGTCTGTGTCAAGATCTTCGAGAGCTGAGTATTTGTTTCGGATGTTGATACTGAATTCCGTCGCCCTATTCTTAATGTTGATTAGATTAACGAGAGGCTTCTGTATGAGCTTGTTTCGTTCCCTTCTTAGCTGTAATTTTACTCTACTCCTGACCAGTCTATGGTCGCTACCGACATTTACTTTATTGATAACAGTTACGTCTTGTACAATGTCACGCCTATTGGGATTATGAAGTCCATTTCTTTTTTAATGCCGGATGGTGATTTCCATGTCCATTATATATATATATATATATATATATATATATATATATATATATATATATATATATATATACATATACATATACATATACATATACATATACATATACATATACATACAAACACATACATGCATACATACATACATCAATACCTACCTACCTACCTACATATATATATAGATAGATATAGATATAGATGTATATATATATAAATATATATATATACATATATACATATATATAATTGTGAATGAATTATGATTTGTGTGAATTGTAAATTAGTTGGGATTTTTTTTCAAATAACGATAATTTTTGTGTACTATGTTTATTATTTATATATTTTTTATTATAATTATATTTTTAGTGCGTACTCTGTTGCCTGTTTGTTTGTTTTATCTAATCAACACGAGTGATATTCCATGCTGCTTCCACGAACATCAAGTTTTAAGAGGATTTTCTTTTCTTTCTTCACAGAAAACGACGTGTGGCCGCCCTGTTCTTGACGTCATTGGAAGTTCGAACGGCAGAAAGTGATTGAGTGGAGAACTCTTGTTTCTGGTACTCACATTAAGATTTATTAAGAGGAGAGGGCGTAGATCTGTAGAGAGTAAGTGGTTATGGGAGAGTGAAGTGGAGAGGGAAAGAGAGAAAGAAAATGGAGAGAGAAAGAAAATGGAACTTGGGAAAGATGTTCACCAGACATGCCTTAGGGGGGGAATCTGCCCACCGCGGCTTGGCTCTTGAGTTGGCAACACTGTCTTGCACTCGACTGCAAGAGGATGCAACTTGGGACGAAGTTGACGGGAATTCGAGCCTTCCTCCTTTGAGGAAAAATTACGTAACCAAGTGAAATCAATTGCTCAAAAATGACTCTCGAATATGAAGTACCGTAACCTTGCAAGATGAAATAACAAACGAAAAGAAATAACGAATCATTTAACTTACCTGCTTGTCTGCAAACAAGAGAGGAATCTTGCGACACTCCCAAAAATGTTGCAACGTACCACGCCAAATTCCTTGCATGCGTCTACGTTGAGTGGATATGCCCCTTAGTGCTGTTAGTTGGCTGTTTTGAAGTACTTAGGCTTGGTGCTAAATGCAATGAAATCTGGGTTGGATTCTAAGTGAGTTCACTTTTGATGAATACATGGAGGTATGAATGAGAATGAATAATTACTCACATTGCAATGGAAGTTGATTAACTACTAATCCTGCATTGTTGTTATTTATTCTTCGAACAGGGTTTTGTGATATATGACTTGTTGACTTTTCCCCCATTGGAATGTAAGTTTCTCTTTTATACTGAATGGATGGATATTAAATGTTTTTGTCTAGTAACTCCCAATCACAAATGGCTGCATTGTTGCAGACCAGATATTCTATGAATATAGATTTTCTCATTCCTCTTTGTGTACGTCCATGAAGAGATAGACCATAGATAACCTTGACTTTTTTTTAGAAAGCATAATGGGAAACGTATTTTTCTCACGGCTGATTGAGGAAGTTTTTTTTTTCTCTCTCTCTTTTTACATCATCGTCATCACATTTTCTTTGCTATATGTTCCCGTTTTCTGTCATGCATAATTTCTCATTTTCTGTTATACACACAATTTCCCTCTTTTGTGTCGCATATTCATTCGTGAAACGATTGTGATAATTGGTCGTAAGGATATTAAGAGCATTATTGCCAGATTTTTATTTTTTTTCTCATGGCAATAGAAAAAAAAACCACTTATGATTAAGGATAAGGCAGAGTGTTATGTAATGTTCCGTTGTATGGAGCAAAGACGGAGGTTGTTGGCGAGAGAATGAAATTTAAATTTATTTAACGTGCACGATTTTATATAGGGATATGTGGCTTAATACCTGTGCATAATAGATTGATAACCCCTTTACACACACTCACACAAACAAACAAACACATAATAACATATACACACATATTCGTACATATACATATGTATTGATATGCATTCTTAGATACACACATACAAGTATCAGGTTCTTGTTACATGAAATAAACAATAAGTACTATCAATTCTTTGAAAGAATCAAAATATTTCATGTTTCTTAAAAGATATTTTTGCTGACCATTTTTTCTTGGAAAGAATAGAAATGTTTCATAATGATTGTTAAAAGATATTTTTGCTAACCGTTTTTTCTTGGAAAGAATTGAAATGTTTCATAATGATTGTTAAAAAAATATTTTTGCTAACCTTTTTACGATAAACCAGAAAGTTTTACGCCTTACTATTGTGATTACCTGATATTGTCATGCATCACTCGGCATCATTACTAATCCTGTATATTAGTTCACTGTGATTCAATTATAAGCTGTAAGAATGTGTAGATTGCTGCAACTTCTATTTGTTTTATAGGAAATTTCTTCCCACTTTTTTTTTCTTTTTTTCTTTCATAAAAAAATAGTACAGTGGAATTCCCCTAAAATAAAGCATGATGTATTTTGTAACGTAGCAAGTAGAATCACTTTTTATGTTTTTTAAACTTGCTGGATGATCTGTGCCTTTTTTTCGAAATAGTTGTATCTAGAATATAGAGCTAAGAAATTTTGGAAACTTGAAACTTGAGTATCATATTTTATAGTACTTTGAGTTTGTCTAATAAATTCTTTTTGGTTAACAAGACTTGTTTTTTTTTTTACCTTTTGTCATGTATATTAAGACAAAAATTGAAGGAAATACGACACACCGAAAAATCAACGGAAGTAACAGATCATATTGGGAATTAATTTCTATTGAATACTTTATGAAAAGTTGAAACTCAGATAATGAAAATATAAATGTTATGATAATTACGATGAAAAGAAATAAATACTATTATACTTCCATTATACCTTTGAGTATTACTATTAGAGATAAACCCCGCGTGTTCCATTGGCATGGGTTAACATTGGTTGCCATGTCTTGTTTTTTAATTTTTTTATTTTTTTTTTTTTTTTGTTTTTTTAAACTTTCCCCCCCTTTTTTTTTTTTTTTTCCTCCCCTCCCCCCCCCCCCCCCCCCCCCCCCCCTTTTTTTTTTTGTTTTGGGACTTTTTTTTTCTTTTTTTTAATCCAAAAATAAAAAAAAAAAAAACAAAGGGAAAACAACAAAAAAAAAAAAAAACAAAAAAAAAAAATTAAAATTTTCAAAAAAAAAAAAAAAAAAAAAAAAAAAAAAAAAAAAAAAAAAAAAAAAAAAATAAATATATTATAAAAAAAAAAAAATAAAAAAATATATAAAAAATTTAAAAAAAATTTTAAAAAAACATATATTTTTTTAAAAAAAAAAAAAAAAAAAAAAAAATATAAAAAAAATATTAAAAAAAATAAAAAAAAAAATAAATATATAATAATTTTATAAAATATATATAAAATAAAAAATAAAAAATAAAAATTTTTTAAAAAAAAAACCCCCCCCAAAAAAAAAAAAAAAAATTTAAAAAAAATTCCCCCCAAAAAAAAAAAAAAAAAAATATTTAATTTTTTACAAAAAAATTTTTTTTTTTAAAAAAAAAAAAAAAATTTTTTTAAAAAAAAAATTTTTTTAAAAAAATTTTTCCCCCCCCCCCCCCACCCCCCCCCCCCCAAAAAAAAAAAATTTTTTTTTGTTTTAAAAAAAAAAGGGGGGGGGGGTTTAAAAAGGTTTTTTTAAAAAAAATTTTTTTTTTTTTTTTTTTCAAATTTTTTAAAAAAATTTATAAAAATTTTTTTTAAAATTTTTAAAAAAAAAAAACCCCCCAAAAAACCCCCAAAAAAAAAACAAAAACCCCCAAAAAAAAAAAAAAAAAAAAAAAAAAAAAAAATTTTAAAAAAAGGGAAAAATTTTTTTAAAAAAAAAAAATTTTTTTTTGGGGGGGGGAAAAAAAAAAAAACCCCCTTTAAAAGGGGGGTTTTTTTGGGGGGGGGGTTTAAAAAAAATTAAAAAAAATTTTAAAAAAAAAAAAACCTTTTCCCCCCAAAAAAATTTTTTTTTAAAAAAAAAAAAAAATTTTTTTTTTTCCCCCCTTTTTTTTTTTTCCCCCCCCCCCCCCCTTTTTTTTTTTTTTCCCCCCTTTTTTTTTTTTTTCCCCCCCCCCCCCTTTTTGGGTTTTTTCCCCCCCCCCTCCCCCTTTTTCCTTTTCCCCCCCCTTTTCCCCCCCCCCCCCTTCCCTTTTTTTTTTTTCCCCCTTTTTCCCCCCCCCCCTTTTTTTTTTTTTTCTCTCTTTCCCCCCCCCTTTTTTTTTTTCCCCCCCTTTTTTTTTTTTTTGGGGCCCTTTTCCCCCCCCCCTTTTTTTTTTTTTTTTTTCCCTCCTTTTTCCCCCTCTTCTCTCTCTCCCCCCCCCTCCTCCCCCCCTTCTCTCTCTCCCCCCTTCCCTCCCTCCCCTTCCCCCTCTCGCTCTCCCTTTTTTTCCCCCCTTCCTTTCCCCCCCTTCCTCTCTCTCCCTCTTCTCTCCTCCTCCGCCCTCCCTTCCTTCCTCTCCTCACTTCCTCTCTCCCCCCTCCCCTCTCTCTCTCCCCCCTCCCTCCCCCCTCCCCCTCTCCCCCTCTCCCCCCCCTCCGTCTCCTCTCTTTCGCTCTCTCCTCTCTCTCTCCGCTCCTCCCTTCCCCCTTTCCTTCCCCCCTCCTCCCTCCCTCCTTTAAAATTTTTTTTTTTTTTTTTTGTTCTTTTCTTCCCCTCTTTCTTCCCTTCCCCTTCCCTCTCCCCTTTTCTCTCTCTCTCTCCCTCCCCCCCTCTCTCTCTCCTCCCTCCTCCCTCTCTCTTTTCTCTCTCTCCCCTCTCTCTCCCCCTCTTCCCCCTCCTCCCCTTCTCTCTCTTCCTCTCTCCCTCTCTCTCTCTCTCTCTCTCTCCTCTCCCTTTTTCCTCCTCCTCTCCCCCCCCCCTCCCCTCTCCGCCTCCCTCCCCTCCCCCCTCCCTCTCTCTCCTCTCTTCCCTCCTCCCTCCTCTCTCCCCGCCTCTCCCCCCCTCCTCTCCCTTCTCCCCCTCTCCTCCCTCCCTCCTCTCTCCCCCCCCCCCTCCCCCTCCCCTCCCTCTCTCTCCTTTCCCCCCCTTTCCCTTCTTCCCTCTCTCCCCTTTCCGCCTTCTCCCCCCTCCCCCTTTCCCCCCTTTTCTCTCTCCCTTTCTTTCTCTTCTCTCCCTTTCCTTTCCTGCCCCCTTCCCTCCCCCCCCCCCCTCTTCCCCCCCCCCCCCCCCCCCCCTCTCTCTTCTCCCTCTCTTCTCCTCTCCTTCCCTTCTCTCCCTCTCCTCTCCCCCCCCCTCTTTAAAAACCCCCCACCCCCCCCACCCCCCCCCCCCCAAACCCCACCCTCCAACCCACCCCCACCCCCCCCAAAAATTTCCCAAAAATTTTTAAATAAATAAAAACCAACAAAACGCCCAAACCACTTTAATTAATCCACCCCCCAAAAAAAACCACCCCCCCAAAACAAATTAATATTATTAACAATAAATTAAGGAAAAAAAAAAAGGGGGGGGGGGGGGTCCCCCCAAAAACCCTTTAATTAAAAAAAAAAAAAAAAAAAAAAACAAAAAAACTACACAGCTCTACTCTCTTTTGTCAGTCTATAAGCTTTGGGGAAAAAAATGCAAAAGGGGGATCCTTTGAGATCGTCCATACATCAACACTGAGAAAGAAGTTGACCTTGACTGGGACGAAGCTCTTCCACGAATCTAGATGCAGGGACCCCATACCTCTGCGACTTAGCTACGCGTTCAATGTAAACTTTATTGAGAAAGAATAATACGTTGTTTTTCATTCACAAACACACACACACACATCTTTCTCAACAAGTAAGACAATTAATTCTGTTCCTGGTAAATTAAGTATATATCATAAGCAGCATGGGTGGAATCCAAACGATAACATACGAAACATGTCCTTGAATTCCACAATGTGCCTTTACTCCGTCATTCCCGAGTCCCTGTGTGTGTGTGTGTGTGTGTGTGTGTGTGTGTGTGTGTGTGTGTGTGTGTGTGTGTGTGTGTGTGTGTGTGTGTGTGTGTGTATATATATGTATATATATATATTTATATATATGTTTATATATCTATTCATATATAGGTATATATATATATATATATTATATATACATATATGTATATATATATTTATATATATATACATATAAACATGCATATATCTATCTATCTATCTATCTATCTATCTATAAGTATATGCATATATATATATATATATATATATATATATATATATATATATATATATATATATATATATATATATTGAAGATGATGATGACAGTACTAATAAATATGATAATGATAATGATAATGTTAAAAGATAACAATAATAATGATGATAATAAGGACAGTAATACAAACAAAACTGATCAAAAATACAATAACAATGACAATGATAATAACGATAATGATGATGATGATGATAAAAATAATAATAGTAATCGTAATAATAATACACGATAACAATGATAATGATAAGGATAATACCGATAATGGTGATAATAATGCTAATACTATTGATAAAAAGAGAGAAGAAAAAGACGAAGAAGCAGGAAATAAAAACAAGAACGAAGGACAAGCCAAGTAAACAAGGAAATGGACTGAGAAAATAAAAGAAAAAAACAAGTTGAGAAATAGTGAAAACAAAAAAAAAAAAAAGGAAAAGAAAGAAAAAAAGCAAAGAAGGAAGACTCAAAGGAACGACTCAAAAATAGAAAAGGATATGATAGAGAAATTTGAAGTAAACACGAGACAAAACACCAGTCACGTGGGTAGCTCGGGAGGAGGAAAGGTCACAGGGTCCAACGAAACAGTTATTCTCCTTAAATGTAACTCGTATATCGCCAAACAGATCGGTGTTAAAGAGTACTTGCTTCTTATGTAAGATGTGAATTGACTTCTGGACCTCGCTGAACGGTAATGTTGAGTTTTATCCATTTTGTGTATATTTCTTAGTCACGTGTTCCATCAAAACACAGACAGTCACTAGGATTGCCGTATTTCATCCAGATTTTCTATTTTCTCTTAGTTATTTCTCTATTTCTTTAATGAACCAAGACGATGTATATGTCTCGACTGGTCGATATTTTTTTCTTCGGTGGTTTTGTTACAGTGGGGTAAAGATTTTAAAAGGTAGAAAGTCTTAACCAAGAGGCAAGGAAAAGTGTTACACGGGTTCCTATGGTAATAGACGGCCGCGAAACCCGTTTACAGCTGAACGTCGCGAGAACTCTCAGTGTTGTTAGGTTGTCCCAGGAGTGCAGAAGGTGATTTATATACATAGCAAGGAAGCTGTATGAAGTGAGTTTCTATATATCGATGTTGAGGTTGTTTTGTTTTTCCCTGAATAACACCCCGTCTTGCTGTGATTTGGCTAAGATTCAACGATGTTCTCTCCCTAATTGGTTTTAAAATTTCGTAGAGAAGGTAAGCAAACTGAATAGAAGGCGTTTCTTTCTTTTTATTTTTATTCACCTAGACTGTATATAACTATACTTCTCAAGAATTGTCTCCATTCGGTTACAGTTGTGATCAGCGGAGAGAGTAAACACAAGCGAATTCCTCCTCCGTGTCTGGCAGAAAACGGGGTCACGGGGTACTAGAGATCGCTAACCCAGAACGATCTCCATCCGTAACCATGACAACCAACGTGAACATGGCAAGCTTTTACTTCGGCCAAGAAGCCCTTGAGAAGGCAGATGACTCTTATGACGAGAGCTACGTCGTCTTCATCCCCCTCGGTCTCGGTCTGCTCTTCTTCAGCGTCTGGCTTCGGTGTCACATGCGACGTCGGTGCGAGCGAAGGAAGTCCTGCGTGGTTGAGGATCCGGAAGCCTCTCTTGAGGACCTTTCGCTTCGGCGGCTTAGCGATCCTCCTCCCGACTACGATGACGTCACTAGCGATCCTCCGCCGCCGTTGTATTCCGAAGTCTTTCCTCCAGACGCAGGGATGACTTCCTGACGTCTCTCCATCGGATGAAACAAGAGTTTGAGTTTCAAAGTTGTATGTGACTGGTTAATTTCGTATACGTGGATGCTCTGTAATCTGAGGAAAACGGATTTTGGATTCACGTATACGGTCATGTATGTGTGTGTGTGTGTTTATGTGTATGTATGTGTGTAAATAAATAAATTGTTACTGTTAATAAATAGTCATTAATAAGCGATTTAAGTATTAACTTCGCATTTTTGTTCTTGATTATATACAAGATCTATGAATAAAAAAGACTAAAAGTAGTGCAATACACCAAGCAACATATTAAATATTTACTTCTGTAATGACATGGAAATATGTAAAATAAACTAAACCACTCAATAAACCAAGCGATTTTAAAACCTTGTAATTTATGCAAAATCAGTCACAATTTACCCGATAACGAGATATAAAGAGTTTTTACTCACTGAAAAATCATCTGATTTCCTTCAAGCTTGCCATCGTATTACACAAAATACTAAACTGAATGGAACCAGTCAAGTATTTTTGTGCAATATACACTCAATAGTAAATTAATGCCGCCGATGCTCACACGGAAACAACTCAACAAGCGAAACAACAGAATTTAAAATCCGTTGTGACTTGTTAACTATTATTATTATTATTATTATTATTATTATTATTATTATTTGTAATTGAAATGTTAGCTGAAGAAAAAACTCTTTATATGACGTGGTTTATCGAAAGGTGTATTTACCAACATTTTTCCTTAAATTAATTATTCAGTAGTATGACACTTATTTTCCTCACTAGTGTTATAAATTTCCCCACTCAGGGAAAAGTGATTAGAATAGGAAGAAGAAAAAGACTAATCCACTACTATGCTGACGTAGGAAAAAAGGCAAAGAAGGAAATAATGAAGAATAAAAGAAAAACGGATTGAGAAAAATGAGAGATTGAGAAAGAAAGAGATACTGAAGGAAAGAGATAGACCACAGGAGGAAGAGAAAGAGAGAAATGATTAAGGAAGAACGAATCCGAGAGAGAGAGAGAGATGAAGAGAATAAGAAAGAGGCAAAGAGACTGTGAAAAAATAAAAGAGAGAGAGTTTGAGGGAGAAAGAACGAGTGAAAGAAACAACGAGAGAGGGAGAAAATGAAAGAGAGGAAGAGAAGCAAAATAAAACAAAATGGCAGTTGCAAATCATTGAAACATATCCCACCTTCAAAGAAAGCAAAAAACACCATCTGTGATGTGAAGGAACTAGACGAGCAGTCATTGCAGTGATATGAAACGTCAACGTGTGCAACATATTGTAAAGGTCCAATGCAAGGCTGTTCTGAGATATGTGTTGCAAATAATTTTTTTGGGGAAGTTATGTTACTAAAGTTAAGAAATCTTGACGGAAAGTGAGATGGAAACGACGTGGAAAAATACAGATTATCAACAAAATCAAACGAATTGTTGAAATAGCAAATTAGTAAAAATAGAGATAATTACGCTTGCATAATAAAAAATTAGGATGACATGACTCCTCCAAGAAAAGGGGAAAAAAATCATGGCAATATTAATGATGATAATAATGAGAATGACGTCACTAAAACCGAAAATATCTAAAGGACGATCTACAATTCAGAAGATATGCAAACAAGTGATCGGTTTTGGTAAAAGAAAGAAAGAAAAAAAACAAAAAACGGGAGAGACTGAACGTACTTCTCGACTGATTAGAAGAAAGACAGATGGTCACAATAAAGAAAGAGAGAGGAAAGGAAAGATGTAAGAAAGAAAGGAAGGAGGAAGTGGTGCATTACACGAAACCCGTATCTTTATTTCCAGGAATGGTTTGTCTTCTCGTTTGGATCATATTGTAGTTTGTCTTTTGATCTTTTTTTAGGTACCTGCACCCGGAAAGTTTTTTTTTTTTTTTTTTTTTTTTCAAATGTCCTTGTTTATTAAATTTAGTATTCATAGCAGAAGGCTGAATTTGGTCTTGTTTTGAAGGTGATTATTTTTCAATCTGTGTTGATGTTAGAGATTAATTCGTACGCGGAAAGAATAGGCAAAAACAATGAAGAGAAATAAGTGAAAAAGCAAACAATCATGCACCCTGTCGTATATGATAAAAGCTACTATTAAAGATATAATTTGGAATAGGCATTT
>NW_028234414.1:24294629-24299629 GCF_977035675.1 Penaeus japonicus
TGATGTTCGTATAGTATTTGCATATGATTTATTTGTTGCATTTGATATATTTGTATTCAATATCGTATATAGCATTCTATATCATTCTCACAACGCTCGGTCACCTACAGAACAAGTCGTCCTCGACTTGCAAAGATATATAGCATGAGAATATTGGGCATGCATGAGCAAAAAAGTGCAAAACAAGGAATAAGAGAAATAGTATACGCATTTACTATATCTCTTTCACCGTAATATGAAGATTCAACACCCCGAGTAGACAAACATCTTGATTGTGCAACGAAACCCATGCGGTTGCGAAGGTGGCTGGTCCTCAAGATGGCGGTGTCGGGACATCAGGGTTGACAAGGCTGGTTTGCCAAGCCGTTCTGATGGAATCATCTTTAACTTGCAGACCTGGAATGAAGTCACAGAGTAGTGCCCGATGCATACATAACAATTGCAATGATGATTGCCAGTGCCAAAATAGTAGGGTTGGAGGGAGAAACGTATAGATATTGCATATATATAGATATCAAAATATTATTTAGACATAACTGAAGTAATGATGATTAACTTAACTTGTTTGTTCCACTCTGCGTCACGTCGACAGATGATGCGGCCTGTAGTTTAACCGACACATTCACCAGGAAATATGTAGATTGCGGCGCAGAAGGGGCCAAGTAAGTAATAAGATGGTAACGAATCTCTGCAATTCTGTTAAAGAGTACTAAGGGAGACATGAATTCCATTGCAACGATTGTAACATCAGAATATGTTGCTGGAATAAACTTGATAAAGAAAATTATTGAACATATGCAGGGAAGATGGAAACATATTGTAATACAATGTCAAGATCATTCAAATTATGTGACCTTGGCTGTAATATTTCTGAAAAAGAAAGAGTAAGTATACTTCATATAAAGAGTAGATATGGGTATACCAAGTTCGATTTCAGAGAACGCACATGATGTTTTGAATTGTGATGAGAGGCCTGGAATAAAAGTTAATTACAGTGTACGAAGAAATGCACCACAAAACAAAAGGAATTAATTGACTGCTCATGTGCGACATTCTACGAAATCTGGAAACAAAAGTATTAGATTAGCATAAAACATGTGAAAGTTTAAATATATTAGTACTTACTGATGTGACCGAAAAACGTTGCCGTGTTGACTGTATCTCTTCTTCTTAATGTGACCGTACGTTAGGTCAATTTGCTGCAGGGAGCAATACTCATGGCTCTGTTAGCCGAAAAACTACCGGAGCTGCGCCGGGCGGAAGTAACCGAGCTCGCGGTACTTCGCAGTGGACCGTATAACAGGTCGGTACAATGGACGTCTTCTCGTGAGACCATCGTGGCTCTCTCAGCCAAACATCGGGGCAGGCCCGGAATAACTATAAACTAAATGACCGATTTAGCGGTCGTTGTGATGAGTGAAAGAAAAAAAAAGAAGCACCCGAGTCTCATCCTCGTGGAGGTGGGCTGTGGTAGGCCGAGGCTGGGTAAATGGGATGAAAAACCGAATCTTGTCCTCAAAGTGGTTAATTTTCTTAACAGAGGAGATGCTAATAAGCCAAGACTGGTAAAAATAATGAATGAATGCATGAAAGTTAAAGCGAAATCCAGAAGCATTATCAATACCTAGAGTTTTTAGTCATCAACATAAAAATCAATCAGATAAGTAATTGGGAGAGGAGGGATTAGTAGGAAGATGAGTTAGGATAGAAATATTGTGCAAATAACTATCCACTTAATGTTCAACAAAACAAGGGCGATAAATGAATTATTATGAGTGGCACACGTCGTCCTACCGAGTTACTAAATATTCCTTTTATGCCATGACATCCCAGCTCCCCCAGCCCCATACCCTCCTCCTCTTCCCCCATCCCCCAGCCCCACACCCTCCTCCTCTTCCCCCATCCCCCAGTCCCACACCCTCCTCCTCTTCCCCCAGCCCCACACCCTCCTCCTCTTCCTCCTCCTCTCCCCCCAGTCCCCAGCCCCACACCCTCCTCCTCTTTCTTGTTCCCTAGAGGAGGCGGCAACACCGGGTCGAGTTCCGTGACACCTTTGCGTTTTCTTGACAACACTAGGTCGAGTTCAGTTATACCTTGCGTTTTAATTTTGGAGATAAAAGTAATATGCGAATACATTCACGTTAAATATCAATTATGCACACACACACACACACACATATATATATATATGTGTGTGTGTGTGTGTATGTACACACACACAGTAATGTGTAAATTGATAACAACTCCTGGCCGTTCAGGGGTACTCCAACATTTTGATTAATGGAATCCCACCTTTTGTATCTTTTAATGTTTCATTTGCTGTTCGGTGTATTTGTGTAATCTCAGCATTCAGAGTGACCCCCCTTGGCTCTGATCATTGCTTCGATCCGACTTGGGATGCCTCTCATGTAGCGTTGTGCCATTTCCTGGATTTCTGGATTTCTGTGCCAAAGCTCTGTCAGGCACTGAATGAGACCTTTTTTTTCTTTTGTTGGTGCACTGGATTTGGCTGATCTCCTATCAGTTTTTTTCCATAGTCATTCAATTGGGTTCATTTTTGGTTTATTTCCAGGCCAATCAAACACCTTAATGTTCAAATCTCCGAGCTGGACACTCTGTTGGCTTTGTGGCACGGAGCTCAGGCATGAATACGCAATTAGTATCAGGTAACCAAGCGCGCGCGCGCGCGTGTGGATGTGTTTGCATAAATACGTATATACGTTTGTGTATATATATATATATACGCATATATATATATATATATATATATATATATATATATATATATATATACATATATATACATATAAATATATATATATATATACACACACACACACACACACACACACACTACACACACACAACATATATATATATATATATATATATATATACATTTAATATATATATATATATATATTCATATATATATATATATGTATATATATATATATACATACATATATATATATATATATATATATATATATATATATATATACATATATATTCATATATATATATATATATAAACTATGGGCGTGTCGATATGTTGCTCTCAAAAAGTCTCTCATTCTCTCACCCTGCCTGCATGGAGGCTGAGAGGGAATGGACGTAAGTCAGAATAATGTACAAGAAACTGAATGATCAAGAAAGTAACAGAGATTGCAATGTAGGAAAGATGAACAAAAAAACAACAACTGGAAAATAAGAAGTGGAGTCAAAGGAGGAAGAGAAGGTCAAATGCTGGGTCAGCTGTTTGTTGGGCGGCGTGGCCCAGCTGCCTCCAAGGTGACTTTGAACAGACGCAAACAACCTAAAGGTTTATAAACTTCATGTTCAGACCAAGGAGAAGTCAGAGGAACTCTAAATTAGAATAAATGTTTTAAACGTAATGTAAAAAAAAAACAATATGTATGTCAAACTTGTGATAGAAAAAATGCCATAGATGTGAAAATGTTTACTCAAGCACTAGAAAAGAAATCTGAAGTAAAGCTGATGCATATCTAATAGGAAAAGTTAAAGAGCAAAAGATAAGACAAAAAAGTCAGTCCATTAAACCACAACACAAAGAGGAACACAAGAAGCTTTTTTCCGGAAATAGTGAATCAGAAAAGGGACGAGCAAGGTAAAATTAGCTCAGACACAGAACAAACCACACCAGACGATGAGGCTGACTGGCGGGTTGTCAG
Organism: Penaeus japonicus; assembly: GCF_977035675.1. Lineage (NCBI taxonomy): Eukaryota > Metazoa > Arthropoda > Malacostraca > Decapoda > Penaeidae > Penaeus > Penaeus japonicus. Next base: position 24,298,325 of record NW_028234414.1, read on the forward strand.
CAATGATAAAAAACAGCAGAAACCAAAACAAGATATGACGGAAGAACCAGAAAAGACGAGGAAAGATGAAGCATTCAGAGTAAACAGGGTGTTCATATACAACGTAGAAGAAACAGAAGAAAATCATGAAAAAAGAAAGGAAAATTATATGGAAATTATAAATGTGATGATATAACAAGTTTACAACTTATATGAGAATGCATATAGAGAAGGCAAATATCTGAAGAAGGCTTTGAGGCCAAGGCCAATAAGAGTTAAACTAGAAAATTAAAAACGAAAATGGCTAACACCAGATCTAAACTATGAAAAAATATATATATACAGTATATATATATATATATATATATATATATATATATATATATATATATATATATATATATATATATATATATATATATGAAAGAAAGCATGGCAAAAGACGGAGATAGAAAACACTGGTACATCGGTAGTGCCAGACAAGGACGTTCAGTCCCAAGAAGTGTTCTTGTTCGTACAAAAACAAACAAGGAAACACCCACCCGTGCTTCGGGGGAAGGCTCAACTTCCCCAGAAATGGGGAAGTTGACAGGGTCCTGAGTAAGCTGGGAATTTTAGTAACAAATAATGATGTAGACATGCAAAGAAACAACATATTGGGCACTTACATATCATTAAATATTCAAGGTTTGTATAAAAAAAACATACCAAGCAATATTAACATATCTAGAGGGCATGACAAATATCAACAGATACACACTTAAATGAAGACATAAGAAATAAAAAAAAAATCAAATAATGAACTAATAAGGAAAGGCAGAAGAAATAGAAGTAGAAGAGTAGCTTTTTATATTAAGAAATAATTAGCAACAAAGACAGATTCTGCAATACAATATTCTAATAACACTGTGGAATTACTTGGGGTATTGACTAGAGATACAAAAGAATTGTACATAGTTATATACAGACCTCCTTGCACAACAGAATTTTCTTTCAGTGAAGCTTTAAACATCATTAGTCATTATATCATGAAACAGGGAAACCCAAAATATCATAATACTTGGAGATTTTAATTTCCCCTTTATTGATTGGGAATTCAGAATTGGAGTAAATGCCACTATAGATGAGAAACAACAAGCAAATATTTTTTTAGATTTAGATTTTTTTTTACCTCAACCAAATAATCAAAATTCCAACAAGGGAGGAAAATATACTTGACCTTGATATAAATAACATAACATCAATCTATAAGCCCAGTCAGACCAGTCAGTCAAATAGCATTAAATAAGTTAAAAATAAAGGAAGATGGTGAAAAAACAAGTAACC
>NW_028234414.1:24312129-24322129 GCF_977035675.1 Penaeus japonicus
CAGGAACAGCAACAGGAAGCCCAAGAACCTCGGCAGAAAGGAACCCCGAGAGGCTTCCTCACTCCCACTCCTCACGACGAAGCCGGCCATCACTCAGCACTTATCTGCGATGTCCTACTCTGCCCTTTCCCCTCAAGGAGGATTGAAAGGGACAGATTTTCTCCTGTTTCTTCCCAACTCAAGAGAGAAATTTCGTGCCAATCTTCTGCTTGTTTTGTCTCCTGTTCGTCAATGAGCAAAAGGAATGCGACCTTTTTCTACACAGCGCCGCCAGCACAACCTCCTTCCTCTTGTATCACTTCTGTGTGGTGAGGATCTGCGTATATAAAGTGTTCCGTGAGTTCCTTTTTATTAGAATTGAAAATGAGGGGCTGTAAGAGGATTGAGAGAGGAAATGAGAGGTCCATAAATATTTGTTTCGTAGTGAGAGGAATAAGATCGTGATAATAACAACCTTTATGACAAGAATAAGAATAAAAACTAAAACTAACTTCAGTGTGCATATTCTGGCAAGATGGAGTTAGTTGGCCATTGCCACTGCGCCAAATGAGCGGAGGCCACAGCGGTCGGTCCTACATTCAAGAAATACCCGAACTACCATTCACTAATACCTCTTCCGCAGTCGAAGAACCGTCACATCTCCGGTTCTTACTGAAGTCGTCCGTCCTGCTCTCTGGTTCTCTCGAGACAGCGCCAACGCAGTACCTGATCTCACACACTGAGGCTTTTAAGGAGAAACTATTATCTCTGTCATTTCGAACAACTGGTTGCAGGAAGGCGATAAGAGTCACATATCTTTCTTGGATACCGAGGTCACCACTTATTGGTTACTGATTATGTTTTTCAATGACTTCCTGAAGTGACTTTTCATGGAAAATCGCACATCTACCTATACAGACATACACACACACTCTCAGATGGTGTGGAGGACAGTGTCACGAGCTCCTCTCCATTTTTAACAAAGAAGAACTTCCAGGAAACTAAATAACTTGTTGCAAATGGATATCATCACCGTAAAATGACCAAAATGTATTTACTTTTAGGATAGAGTCTGCTCGGCTACCTAGCTAAGCTGTGTCGTGTGCACTGTGCATGTATATTATTCTTGTTAATCTGTTATCTCGCTATCATTCTCGTCATGTCCGCTTCAACGAAAGATGCAAATGATTCAAACGCTGTTAGCATTTTTAATCGTTTTATCTTTTCAAAAATCGATTTTTCAAGTATCTCTCAGCACTTTGTGCCTCCGTCTTTGAACGAGTTGGAAACTGAGCTGTTTGCCGCCCATTGGCTGGTTAGGTATTTGATTTGAGGTGTAATTTCCTTTAATTGACTTATTCATCTGTCATACACGCACATATAATTGACTTATTCATCTGCCATACACGCACATATAATTGACTTATTCATCTATTCATATTTAATTCATCTTGTTCATATTTAATTGACTTATTCATCTGCCTGGGAGTCGAAGGAGGAGAACTGACAGAAGACATGCAGCCTAGGAAAGAGCAAACACACATCAATGGTTTCGTTTAGAAATTGAGCATTGCAAGAAGACTTTCTAATCTGTATTTACGGCCAGATTTTCATACCTTGGAAGCAGGTCTGTCTTAAAAGGATTAACGTAACTAGCCTAACCAAGTGACGTTACCAAGCTATAGCTTTTTTTTTTTTTTTTTATGAGGAAATGTGATTTTATTTTCACCTCCGCTTTAGAGATATTCATAACTTGATACATACATACACACAAACAGATATGTATATATATGTATATATATATAATATATATATATATTTATGTACGTATACATATCTATAGCTATATCTATCTATCTATATGTGTGTGTGTGTGTGTACGCGTGTACGTGAGTGCGTGTGCGTGTGTGGAAGCAAACTCCTTCCATCACTTCAGACTTCTCTCCTTCACGATCCCTAAACCACCACCATCGACGCCGAGAGCGAGTGTCTGTGGTTCCTTCTCCGTAACTTCAGCATGACTGCGTCATCAGCTGATCGTCGTTGCGTCAATATAGTGTGATATGACGATTGTCGGCGGTTTTGGGGAAGCTTTGTAATGTGCACAAACACACACATATACTGTATTTAAACATCTTTATTCATATATGTATACATATATATATCTATCTCTCTCTCAATATATATCTCCACACACACACACACACACACACACACACACACACACATATATATATATATATATATATATATATAGAGAGAGAGAGAGAGAGAGAGAGAGAGAGAGAGAGAGAGAGAGAGTTAGAAATAGATAGATAGTTTGTTAGAAAGAGAGAGAGACGTAGAGAGACTGACTAATGCAGATGCATCCACCTTGAATGATAAAAGCAACACTCAAATAATCATACTACACACAAACCAGAACCTGGTGTGGATAGCTGTCTAATTCCCCCGCTAGGAAGTGGCTTCCGGACACACTTCAGAATAGGATGGAGGAGATTCAGCTTTCAGGATGTCCGTGTAAGTGGGCGGGGCGTCTGCCTGGCGGTCGTCAGCCTCCGGAGCATCCTCAGCGCCACGAGTCCTTAGGACCATTAAGACCACTTGGCGCCTCTCCTCCATCCCGGTGCCAGTCCTCATATATGCCTGGAAGCACAAGTGCAATCTCGCTAAGCGGAACACGACGGCTAGAGGGAAGAGCAGGCACAATAGGACGACGCTAATCTTGCCGATGTAGGAAGGGCGTGGCTTAGGGTAGGAGTTGAGGGTGTTCCGGTTCTTGTCGTCGTAGAGGGACTTGAGGTCGTTGTAGGTGTGGATTTGATTCTCGTCAGGGTCGTCGACTTGCCCCCTGTCGACGACGCCCATGAATGTGCTGCCGTATTTGTTGTTGTCGTGTTTGTTGTAAGTGGGGTCGTTGTAATGCTTGAACTTGTTCTTGTTATCAGAAGTGAGGACAATACCTTGATCTTGCGTCATGTCGTTGGTCCGCCCCCTTCCGGAGACGTCAGCGTAGGTGATCTTGGACTTGAACTTGTAGCATTTATTGTAGAATTGTCCCAGGTAGTTTCTGGTTATGTTGAACCCGCATAAGCTGTGGCTCTCTGGCTCTTGTGCGTTGCCGTTTGGCCCCCTGCCGAAGACGCCAGCAGAGGCACTGTGAGCGAGGACCAGGAACAGCAACAGGAAGCCCAAGAACCTCGGCAGAAAGGAACCCCGAGAGGCTTCCTCACTCCCACCCCTCACAACGAATCCGGCCATGACTCAGCACTTATCTGCGCCCTCCGTCCGGCTCTGCTCTTCCCCCAAAGCCCTTCTTCTTTCTTAGCCTTCCTCAACCTTCCTCTAACTGCATCCTCTTACTGCTTCTGCGATGTAAGCTCCTGTGTATACAAGGCGTCACGTGGCATTAGTCCCGAAAAATGTTTGTCTTCATCATTTCTTCTTTTTTTTTATTCCGGTATGAATATTTACTTCATACTTTAAATATTAGTCTGGGAACAAATTGTTAAAACTAAAACCAATAAAACTGTGATGTATCTGATCAGGAAATAAAAATAATGGTGATGACAGGGATAGAAGTGGTGATAAGGATAAGCCAAATTTGCAGAAGGATGAGGATAAGCTAGATTTGCACTATGGTAAGCTCGCTTGTGTCAGCGAGTGTTGACTCGAGAGTGTGCCAACGAATGCTGACTCAACCTGACCTTGGTCTTTACCCACCATGGTGCCCAACCACAGCAGTGACCGCTTGGCGACTGTGGAAGCTCACGAGCTTGGACGGGGCTCGATGTGCCGACCATGGGTATGTGAGGCAAGAGCATTCCACTGTACTAACCAGACGACTAAAGTGAAGGTAACAATAACAATAAAAGGAATCATAGCAACAGTAATATTCATAATAGAAGTGTTTAAAATCACAATGAACAAAATAAAGATAAGTATTAATCACATCAATAATCAGTAAATGGAAAATATTGAATTTAGAATATCTAAAGAAATATCACAATGATAAGAAAAAGCTGAAATAAGAGAGAGAGAGAGTGACAAAGAAAGAAAAACGTTTTTGAAGTGAAATAGCAAATACACGAACGCTCTCACATAAAGTCACATCATCGCCCATCATGAATAGCACAACAAAAACAACATAAACAAAAATTGCAAAATACCAAAAACAAGTAATGAAAAAGAACATTTCATAGTTAAACCAAACAACTAAACAACAAACTATCATTAATTCTTACCTCTTACGACAATTAGCAATTAGTTTGAAGTTTAAAGAGAACCAACGTCAGTTATCCAATATCTCCCGACCAGTACAATGTCTATAAAATGACTGGGGTCAAGAAATCACGCATTGCAACAGATCACACCGATCATTAAGGAGAAATTAATATTTGTGTCACCCTGAACGACTGACTACGATAAGATTAATCTTGCTTCGGCAATGAACTGGTTACTGATAAGGCAGCCTTCGATGACCATTGAGAATAACATTTCGTAGAATAATGCATAGCTATTTACATGGGTATATTGTGGATGTGTAGATATAGATGTGTATGTGGATATATAAAATTGTATATATACTGGTGTGTCAAAAGAGAATAAAGCTTTCAGCAAACATGAGAGAACTATAAGCACTAATCTAACACAGGTCGCCCATGCATCAACAAGACCAAATGGAAATCTTGTACATTCCATAAGACCGCAATGGATTGGAAAAGCTGTTAATGGTTTAGCTTTGTTAGAAAAATCTGATAATAAGCTTTATTCAAGTCTAATTCTGAAATTTATTTGGCACCAATTAACTTGTGCAAGTCTTCTTCAATCGTACATGAAGTTTCAGCATGGAAAATAATGATTGAATTTAAGGATCGGTACCCAATGGCCATTCTATATGTTCCATCTGACTTTTTCACCATCACTACAGGAGAACTGAATGGAGATGTAGTGTTGTATGATCCCTTGTTCCAATATAGTATCTACTTCCTCTTCAAAATGAGCTTGCAATTAATGTGGACAAAAGAATCAAGAAGGAAATCATGGTTAATTGTACAACCTGGTAATTCAGAAAACACATCTGTATATATCTTTAACAGGGTTTTAACACTGGCATTTCCCTTAGTGGAAACAAAGTAGGAACAAGGTACCTGTGCCAATCCTTCGGTTTATTGCAGCACAGATTATGGACACATGACCCTCAAAGTGGAGTGAAAACGTTCATCCCTTCCGTTTCGCTAGGGGGATTGAGTGCGATGAACAGAGACTGTACTCCCAGCAATCCATGCAACTCGCCCAATCTATTAGGTTAGGATGTAACGATGTCCTTCTCTGGTTGGAAGATTTAAAGGACCTACTAAATCTAAAGCCACTCTAGAAAATGGTTCAGTTAATATTGGCACAAGTTTTAGAGGAACTGGAGCTACTCAGCCTTTGGAGATAAAGGTCTCAGGATCTACAAAAATATCGAACATCAGAGCTTAAATTTGGTCATTGCAAATCCTCTTTTATTCTAGATTCTGTCTTTGTGTGTGAAAAAGACGCGCCAGTGGACTTTCATGAACTAGAGAAAGAACGAAGGTACAGTAGTCTAGAAGGACAATTGGGTAATGTTTTCCTTTTTTCATTTGAGATTTTGATTTCTAACATTTCCTGTAAATAAGGCCATCAACTCTCTCATAGCTAAAGATACTGCAAGCTCCCAAGTTTTCTTTCTTACTGATATTAAATTTAACCAGATAATTGTGAACTTTCACTTTTTCACACTTGATACGTCGTCGGGTAATACTTCACCGGATACAATGATAGATGAGCAACCAACGTCACGAGGGATCGTAAAGGCCCAAGACCCATTAAGCATACCAGAAGCTAAGAATTCCCTTTGAGGTTATGTCATCAAAACTGAACCCAACTTTATCACCCCTTTAAACTTTAATGGATTCTTAGGAGTTAGGTTTGATGTGCCAAAGCTCTTTACAATGACACTGAACTGTCATCTTACTGGTATTAGTAGCAGGTATAAATTCCTCTGATCCATAAGACTTTGGGCTTCTTCCCCCATGCTCACCACGATTAACCTTTGGGTATGTATTATATGTAGAAGCCTAACTGTCAGCTAGCCATCAAGGGAAGAGGAACTACGTTCTTTGATAAATATTCTCACATTAGATGAAAAAGAAATAATCTGATCGAAATTCATGAATTCCCTTATCGATACACACTTCTCAACATCCCACGATTCAAGCCACTGATAAAACGACCTACCTAAATATATATATACAGAAAACTGTTGATATATCTACATTTAATTTTACTTGACCTAAAAATCTGTTCGATAAAGAAGAGCTTTCTGCTTTATAATATATAGCTTCTGGAGAAAGGCAAATAGATATGCTTCTGGCTTTACCAGTCAAGACTTCCCAACCGAACAGCGGACAGGTCTGGTGATACTCCAAGAAGACAAGCTAACCGTTCAAACCTCACGAGATAGAACGCAATGTCCTATCCATCCCTAAAGACAAAGATGGATCACAAGTTGCATCTACACTTGCTGGAACATAATTACAACTATCAGCCTTAGCCATTTCAAGTTCATGAGCCAATTTTATCTTCTGTCTCTCAGCTTCAATCCTAGCTTCCTCCTTATCTCTTTCAGCATCAAATCTAAGCTTCTCTAATTCTCTCTCCTTAGCTCTTTCATCCCTATTTGCAGCTTCTTCTCCAATAGATAAAGCAGCATCTCGGCCCGAGTCCAAAACATTACCAGCTGTTTTAATAATTTAAATGAACAATAATACATGTCAAAACGAAAGATTAACCTAGTACCTAGTAACAGCAAAGACCAACTTAACGCTCAACAAATGAACGTTCAGCATGCATGTGTAGCCTGCACCAACCAGGCAATATAATGCAAACAAATTCTCTGCAAGAATAACAAGCAAGTACTAAACATATAATTAGACAGTAACTCGCCTTTGGGACCCAATGATAGCGAGGATTCAGTAGGTAATATCCTAACAGAAAAAAATCAGTATATGGGTCCTGGCAAAGTCGCCACATATAAGTATTGGATTTTTATAAATTTTGGATTGTTCAAAGTTGGGTAACCAAACACAAAATTACCTAACAATAGATTTATTAATGGTTAAATCAGAAATACAAAAACAAAATGGAAATAATTTGCCAATTCATACCAAATTAAAAAATAAATAAATTATCAGAATCATGAATATTGACCCCCCCCCCAAAAAAAAAAAAAAAAAAAGGAATATGCAAAATATTACAAAATTAAAGAAATGAAAATAACATAATGGTGGCAGACAAACAAAACAACTGAAATCGAAATAAGCCACGGTAAACAAAACCAATCCAAAAATGAACGAAAGAATCATAAAATTATAAGACATGTAGTTATTAACAAAAAAAAAAAAAAAAAAAAAAAAAATCAGTATAGTTCCAAAATCAAATTTTCACAAATATGGTAATCTCACTTGGTTGCAGATGTCTCTATTACTTATCGTATGAGGTACCGAGGAATCTTGATGCACAAAAGTGGAGCATCTCTTTCAGGACGATCCTCTGAACCGGCCCTTATCGAGAGTCCTAATCAAGTCAAAGTAAATGTATATACATCACAATAATGATAATAATTCAACTGTGCATTTCGCAATGTCATATTTAGTGATGCAACACGCCGGCAATACTAATCGAATATTAAAACAATATATTTCTAACTTCTCCATCCAAGAGTTAGTGGAACACTAAGTCATGGCGGGTCATCAACCCCGAAGCAGGGTTCGAGCGGCTCGACCCGCCACCAACGCACTGAGGCGGCGAACCCAATATTCGCGCAAGATATGCAAAAACTGAACGTTGAAAAAAGTTACGCTTCATACATACACACACACAGGTATGTATATACATACATTGTATATATATTTATATATAAATATATATATATATACATATATATATATATACATATGCATGTATACACAAAGACACAATAAATGTTCCAGGGAAATTAAATATATTGAGTGTCGCCGAGTCACCCCTTTTGCAAATCGTATATGTATATATATATAAATATGTATATATATACATATACATATGTATATATATATATATATATGTATACATATATATATATATATATATATATATATATATATATATATATATTTTTTTTTTTTTTTTTTTTTTTTTTTTTTTTTTTTTTTTTGTGTGTTGTGTGTGTGTGTGTGATGTGTACATCACACATCATTCTCAAATATATTTAACAATGGCGCACACACGAGAAAGAGAGAGTAGACGTAGAGAGGATTTATATACACATTGTTTAATATATCACAGAAAGAGATTAGTAGACGTTATATATATATATATATATATATATATATATATATATATATATATAGAGAGAGAGAGAGAGAGAGAGAGAGAGAGAGAGAGAGAGAGAGAGAGAGAGAGAGAGAGACGTAGACAGACTGACTGATGGATACACAAACCAAAGCCTGGTGTGGACAGCTCTCTACTTCCCCCGCAAGGAAATGGCTTCGGGACACACTTCAGAATAGGATGGAGGAGATTCAGCTTTCAGGATGGTTGTGTAAGTGGGCCTGCTGGTCCTGAGCTTCCGGAGAATCCTCAGCGTCAGGATTTCTCAGGACCATAAAGACCACTTGGCGCCTCTCCACCACGGTATCAGTCCCCATGCACACCCAACAGCATCCTCTGAGACACGCTAAGAGTAGGATCAGGGTGAGGACGATTAGGATGATGATGAGGCGGATTGGGATGCGTTGGTAGTACCTTTGTGGCTCAGGGTAGGAGTTGAGGGTGTTCAGGTTCTTGTCGTCGTAGAGGGAGACGAGGTCGTTGTAGGTGTGGATCGGATTCTTCTCGTCAGGGTCGTTGACGACAACGTCCTTGGATGCGCTGCCGTGCTTGCCGTTGTCGTGTTTGTTGTAGGCGGGGTCGTTGTGATGCTTGAACTTGTTCTTGTTATCAGAAGTGAGGACAACTCCTCGATCTTGCGTCACGTCGCTGGTCCTTCCGAAGAGATATGGCTCTTGTGCGTTGCCGTTATCGTTTCTCCCGCTGCCGAAGACGCCAGCAGAGGCACTGTGAGCGAGGACCAGGAACAGCAACAGGAAGCCCAAGAACCTCGGCAGAAAGGAACCCCGAGAGGCTTCCTCACTCCCACTCCTCACGACGAAGCCGGCCATCACTCAGCACTTATCTGCGATGTCCTACTCTGCCCTTTCCCATCAATGAGGATTGAAAGGGACAGATTTTCTCCTGTTTCTTCCCAACTCAAGAGAGAAATTTCGTGCCAATCTTCTGCTTGTTTTGTCTCCTGTTCGTCAATGAGCAAAAGGAAAGCGACCTTTTTCTACACAGCGCCGCTAGCACAACCTCCTCCTTCTTGCATCACTTCTGTGTGGTGAGGATCTGCGTATAGAAGGTGTTCCGTGAGTTCCTTTTTATTAGAATTGAAAATGAGGGGCTGTAAGAGGATTGAGAGAGGAAATGAGAGGTCCATAAATATTTGTTTCGTAGTGAGAGGAATAAGATCGTGATAATAACAACCTTTATGACAAGAATAAGAAAACTAAAATAATGATGGAAATTACAGCAGAAGAGATAGGGATAATAGATACGATACACAAACTACCATTCACTAATACCTCTTCCGCAGTCGAAGAACCGTCACATCTCCGGTTCTTACTGAAGTCGTCCGTCCTGCTCTCTGGTTCTCTCGAGACAGCGCCAACGCAGTACCTGATCTCACACACTGAGGCTTTTAAGGAGAAACTATTATCTCTGTCATTTCGAACAACTGGTTGCAGGAAGGCGATAAGAGTCACATATCTTTCTTGGATACCGAGGTCACCACTTATTGGTTACTGATTATGTTTTTCAATGACTTCCTGAAGTGACTTTTCATGGAAAATCGCACATCTACCTATACAGACATACACACACACTCTCAGATGGTGTGGAGGACAGTGTCACGAGC
>NW_028234414.1:24347129-24349629 GCF_977035675.1 Penaeus japonicus
TTCTAAAATTATGGTGCATCATCAGCTTGTTTATGTTTGCCTATCTGTCAGTCATGTTTTCTTCTTCTTCTTCTCCTTCTTCTTCTTCTTCTCCTTCGTCTTCTTCTCCTTCGTCTTCTCCTTCTTCTTCTCCTCCTTCTTCTTATTCTCCTTCTTCTTTTTCTCCTTCGTCTTCTTCTTCTTCTCCTCCTTCTTCATATTCTCCTTCTTCTTCTTCTCCTTCGTCTTCTCCTTCTTCTTCTCCTCCTTCTTCTTCTTCTCCTTCGTCTTCTCCTTCTTCTTCTCCTCCTTCTTCTTCTTCTCCTTCGTCTTCTCCTTCTTCTTCTCCTCCTTCTTCTTCTTCTTTTCCTCTTTCGAAACTTCCTTTTCTTTTCTAGAATATGTTCATCTACAAGAAGAATTATATTCCACAGAAAATATTAATGATGATAATAAACATGATAATAAAGATAATGATAATAATCATGATAATAAAGATAATGATGATTATCATGATAATAAAGATAATGATAATAATCATGATAATAAAGATAATGATAATAATCATGATAATAAAGATAATGATAATAATCATGATAATAAAGATAATGATAATAATCATGATAATAAAGATAATGATAATGATCATGATAATAAAGATAATGATAATAATCATGATAATAAAGATAATGATAATAATCATGATAATAAAGATAATGATAATAATCATGATAATAAAGATAATGATAATAATCATGATAATAAAGATAATGATAATAATCATGATAATAAAGATAATGATAATAATCATGATAATAAAGATAATGATAATAATCATGATAATAAAGATAATGATAATAATCATGATAATAAAGATAATGATAATAATCATGATAATAAAGATAATGATAATAATCATGATAATAAAGATAATGATAATAATCATGATAATAAAGATAATGATAATAATCATGATAATAAAGATAATGATAATGATCATGATAATAAAGATAATGATAATAATCATGATAATAAAGATAATGATAATAATCATGATAATAAAGATAATGATAATAATCATGATAATAAAGATAATGATAATAATCATGATAATAAAGATAATGATAATAATCATGATAATAAAGATAATGATAATAATCATGATAATAAAGATAATGATAATAATCATGATAATAAAGATAATGATAATAATCATGATAATAAAGATAATGATAATAATCATGATAATAAAGATAATGATAATAATCATGATAATAAAGATAATGATAATAATCATGATAATAAAGATAATGATAATAATCATGATAATAAAGATAATGATAATAATCATGATAATAAAGCTAAATGATCATGATAATAATGACAAGGATAAATCATCATGATAATAAAGATAATGATAGATAATCATGATAACAAAGATAATGATAATAATCATGATAATAAAGATAATGATAATAATCATGATAATAAAGATAATGATAATAATCATGATAATAAAGATAATGATAATAATCATGATAATAAAGATAATGATAATGATCATGATAATAAAGATAATGATAATAATCATGATAATAAAGATAATGATAATAATCATGATAATAAAGATAATGATAATAATCATGATAATAAAGATAATGATAGATAATCATGATAATAAAGATAATGATAATAATCATGATAATAAAGATAATGATAATAATCATGATAATAAAGATAATGATAATAATCATGATAATAAAGATAATGATAATAATCATGATAATAAAGATAATGATAATAATCATGATAATAAAGATAATGATAATAATCATGATAATAAAGATAATGATAATGATCATGATAATAAAGATAATGATAATAATCATGATAATAAAGATAATGATAATAATCATGATAATAAAGATAATGATAATAATCATGATAATAAAGATAATGATAATAATCATGATAATAAAGATAATGATAATAATCATGATAATAAAGATAATGATAATAATCATGATAATAAAGATAATGATAATAATCATGATAATAAAGATAATGATAATAATCATGATAATAAAGATAATGATAATAAACATGATAATAAAGATAATGATAATAATCATGATAATAAAGATAATGATAATAAACATGATAATAAAGATAATGATAATAAACATGATAATAAAGATAATGATAATAATCATGATAATAAAGATAATGATAATGACAATGATAATGAAAGGATAATATTAATGATGATAATAAACATGATAATAAAGATAATGATAATAATCATGATAATAAAGATAATGATGATTATTACTATTATGATTATAAATACAATGATGGTAATGATTGTGTTAAGGATATTGGTAATAACAACTATAACAACAGCAACAGCAAAAACAACAATAATGATAACAAGAATACTACTAATAATGATAATACTGATTATAATGATAATGGAAAAAATATATAATGATAACAATGATACAACTAATAATAATGATGA
>NW_028234414.1:24372129-24377129 GCF_977035675.1 Penaeus japonicus
TAAAAATACGGTAATGATGATAATGATGATAATGATAATAATAATAATAATAATAGTAATAATAATAATAATAATAATAATAATAATAATAATAATAAGGATAAGGATAATGATGAAAATAAAATAATCATCATCATAATAATAATTATAATAATAATCGTAATACTGATGACAATAAGAATGGGAATAGCAATAATAATAATGATGAAAATATAATTGATGATAATTATAAGGTTAATGATAACAGTGATGATAATAAGAATAAGAATAACGATAGCAATGATAATGATAATACTATCATTAATGATGATAATAAGAACAGGAAAACGAAAAAGAAAAATAAGAATAAGAATAATACAGGAGAATAATAACATGAATGATGATTATGATGATAATGATGATAACAACATTAATGATAATGGTAATGATAGTAATGATAATGCTGGCAATAAAAATAGTGATGATGATAATAATAATTATAATAATAATTATAATGATAATAGTAATGATGATAACAGTAATAATGATAATGATAAAGATAATAAGAATGATAATAATTATAATAATAATGATAAAATATAATGATGATGATGATAATGGTAATAATAATAATAGTAGTAGTAATAATAGTAATAATAATAATAATAATAATAATAATAACAATAATAATAATAATGATAATGATAATAATGGATATAGATAGAGCAAAGAAGTAGTGTGCATGCGGGTCATAGAAAGGTCAAATCATACATCTTATTAAATGCAACGAAATACATTAAGCGAAAGTAGGCCAGTTAAAATGTTTCGAAAGTATCAAACGTTATCTTTTTTCTTCTAAACAAGCTGTTATTGCCATAGGATGATTGGTGACGTCACCTTATCTGCTCGTGTCTCGGTATTGTGAACACTGCTCAACACTGCAAGAATCTGCAATCACGTTGGCATGAATAATAGATCAGTAAGTGTGCAAGCAAGTTATGTATATGAGACGACTAGGTCGAGCAGAGCGAAAACAAAGGACTAGCGACAAAAACAAAAGATGAACGACATGCGTATATCTTCCAACGTGTAAACACAATATGGCCTCCGTGCGTGTTATAAGATTAATTAAAACTCTTAATTATGTCATGATATTCAATCACAACTTTCTTCCGTATAATGAGTCACTAATTAACTTGCCTCACACATAGAATAATGCAAGAAAGGATAATCCACTGAAACAAAAGTTTTAGCATTGTATATGTATGAGTATATATATTTATATTTCGAAAAAAAAAAAATATCACAGTTTATAAATGCAGCACAAACAGGAAACGACAACGCACTTATTCAACACTTTTAGATGCAAGATTTCTCACTAACACATTTTGTATCACATTTGGTCACGGAAAAAATATACATTTGGCACTAATCACTAACACATTTTTAATTATCATCATCACCGATGATCATGAGTAAAGTAAATGCAATTAAGCACTCGCACCGCATGGCAACCTAGTTCATTGCAAGATAATTATCACTTAACAAGCTTCTGGTATGAGAGATTCGTCCGGTTCATACATAACGTTTTTTTTTTTTTTTTTTCTTTTTTTTTTTTTAAGTCGGCGCTCTGACACTTCACGGTGAGAATAACGCTCGTTTACGGGACTTACGGTGAAGATAAGACTCGTTTTCAAAGTTGAAGGTAAATATAGAGCTTATTTTCGAGGTTCAAGGAAAGAATAATGTTCGTTTCCGGGGCTTAAAATGAGAATAGAACTCAGTTTCACTGTTCAAGGTGAAACTAACGCCAGTTTTCATAAATCAAGGCAGATAAAGGTCTTCATACGGCTTGCAGGTTGCAATCATGTTCATTTTCAAAGTCCAGAGTGGAAGCAACGGCACACGCACACATCGACGTATCCTCCCGCAACAACACCCACTCCCCCCATCCCCCTTTCCCCCCTCCCCCCTTCCCTCTCTCTCTTTCCCCCCACACTCTTTCTTAGAAGCTGTTCCTCTCTCTCTTTTAGCTTTCTTTCTGCCGCTGTCTCTCTCCTTCTCCTGTCCCTCTCTGTCTCTCGGGCGCCTTCTCTATCTCTCTCTCCTCTCTCTTTCTCTCTCAGGCTTCGTTGCTGTGGCGTCACTTGGAATCCGGTCATCACTGTATCTGGGGACGGACGGTGAGTTAGCACCCTGCGGTTTAAATGGTAGGGATAATGATGATAATGATAATAACACGGTAATAATGATGATAATTATGATGTTAATAGTAAAATAATAATTATGATACTAATGATGATAATAGTAATATAACAATGATTATAATAAGGATGATAATGATGATGATGATAGTAAAATAATAATTATGATAATAATGATGATAATAGTAATATAACAATGATTATAATAATGATGATAACAACAACAACAATAATAATAATGATATTAATATATACAGATGGAAAAACAATACTAGAGGATAAATAATAAATATGTTTAAATATATGCATATATATATGTATATATATATATATATATATATATATATATATATATATATATATATATATATATGTGTGTGTGTGTGTGTGTGTGTGTGTGTGTGTGTGTGTGTGGTTTGGAATTTGTGTGTGTTTGTGTGTGTGTTGTGTTGTGTTGTGTTGTGTTGTGTGTGTGTGTGTGTGTGTGTGTTGTGTTGTGTGTGTGTGTGTTGTGTTGTGTGTGTGTGTGTGTTGTGTATGTGTGTGTTGTGTGTGTGTGTGTTGTGTGTTGTGTGTGTGTGTGTGTGTGTGTGTGTGTGTGTGTGTGTGTGTGTGTGTGTGTGTGTGTGTGTGTGTGTGTATATATGCATATATAAACACATGTATATATCTATCTATATATATATCTATCTATCTATATATCTATATATATATATATCAGTAAACATTTGTAGGAAGGACGACAGTGGTATGAATATCACATTCTCATAAATTTATATGCATTTTATATAGATGTTCTATAGATACCAGTGCTAATATCTCATATATGGACACTTAAAAAATAAGAAAAAGAAGAAAAAAATAAAAGTACACTCACCAGCGCAACATGTATCTTGATCCCTTGATGTGCAATCCGTCACCGAAGTTGGTCATGCACTACAACCTGGCTAATCAATGAACTTAATCAATCTCATATTCCATCATGGATTTCGGGGAATAAGAGATTTTTTGGAATATTGGTCTGGGAGAAAATACAAACGGCTCAAAGAAAGCAAAGCAATTATCACAGATACTATATTGTATTATTAAGATGTATATCTATTCTAATAGCTTTATGTTTATGTTATTGTTTTCTTAATCTGTATATTTATCACTTTAAGTATAAAAAAAAAAAAAAATCACGTCATCTTACCATCACTTAAACTGGGAAGACGTTGGTAAGTGTCGCTGGTCTTCCCTCTCCTCCACCAGACGTCTGAAGGCGAAGTGGGTCTTCCGTCGAGCCTGGTTTAGCGACGTCAGCGCCCTCATCATCGCCGAGGATCTACTGACGGCGGCGTCCGTCGGAGGGGCGGTCGTCTCCCGTGCAGAGGCGGATGGGTTTGGAGGGTCGCCGGGCGTGACAGGTTCGGTTGTGTCCTGCGATGGAGGAATCAGCGTCGCTCTCTCGGGCTGTGCTGCTGCTGCTGGATCTGGCGCCGTCGAGTCCTGCTGCTGGAGCGGAAGTTCTATCACCTCTGAGTATTGTGGCGCTGCCGGGGAGCTTGCGAGGACACCATCGAGGAGCGCGTGGTCCTCCTGCTCTTCCTCCTCCGCCGCTGCTCCCGGTCCGTCCTTCGCTTTGTCCTCCCCGGATGCGGCGACGACCTGGAAGAGCTCGGCGTAGCTCGGAGGAGGGGGTTCGCTGATGCAGATCTCGTCGTATCTCGGGGGAGCGTCCGAGTCCTGCGGGGGCGGACTTGGGGGCGTTGCGACCTCCGCTTCCACGCCCTCGGTGGCGGCGTCGGCGATGCTCCGCGCCCTCTTGTGCATCTCTGCTTTGTAACGGCAGTAGTGGCAGCACCTCACACACACGCCCACGAAGAGCACCATCGCACCGACGGGGATGAAGGCGTGGAATGTCCCCTTGGCATGACTGCGGGTCGTCGTGTGCAGGTATCGGTAATCCCCGTCCGGATAGCCCAGGCTGGGGAGATTCGGGTACGGGTTCGACTGCTTGCTGTTCGAGTTGTACGGGACAGCAACTTCGGACTTCTTATCGAAGACGAAAGTCAGGCCGGCACTGTCGAGACAGGTGTCCAGCGACGGCCACCGGAAGGATATCAAGTATGACGACACCCCCTCAAACACCAACTCCAAGAACTCTCCCTTGGCGTGGAAGTAAAACAAGTACCACTGGAAGCCCAAGACGTCCATCAGGAAGCCCTCGGGGCTCACTTGGTCCTCCAAGTTCACTGTAAACCGCCGAAGAAGTCCACAGTTCTTGGAGGAGAGTTGGAACTGCACAGCGTCCGTAACGGAGTGGATATACACGCGATCCGATTCCTTGAGCGTGACGTTCTTGCCAACAGGCCTAAGCACCTTCGTGGACTGCAAGGCCGTGCGCGCCCCGCTTGCGTCGTCCACCAGCAGCATCCCCACCACCAACAGCAGGAGCGCGAGACCGCACAGCCACATCCCTTTTACCATTCCGTTGCTCATTGAAGGTTCCTCACACCTTCGAACTCCGCGGGGCGACCGACGTCACTTTTCAACGATCGAGGCAGCGGGTGTTGTCGGCGAGCCACGAGAATGGACGTGCTTCCTCTCCCCTGACGACTAGATAACTGATCTCGACGCTGTTGCTTGTCACTACGTGCACATGCACAGACCAGTGCCCTGTACCGCGTGAACCTTAAACTGCCAAGTACGCTTTCAGGGCTCTTAGAATCTTACTCTCAGCTCATTGACTTTGCACTCGTTTGTATCTGTAGAGATAAATGATAGATTGTATAACATTTGTAACTGCGGATATCATACTAAACAACATACGAGTGC
>NW_028234414.1:24389629-24392129 GCF_977035675.1 Penaeus japonicus
AGCCTGGTCGTCTCGCGGGACTGGAAGGAACTGGCCCTCTGCTCCTCCGTCGGGCTGGAGTTCACCTTCCCCGCCTCGACGCGCCTCGCGAGGAACTGCACGGGCGAGGACGACGGCGCGGGGGAGGGGGAGGGGGAGGGGGAGCGGCCGCCCTGCTGGAAGAACAACTGCACCCACTTCACCAACACCATGCTGACGGATTTCTACGACCTCGACAGCAACGACTTGGACGGCCCGAGGGTGCAGAACCCCGGCTACAACGGAGGCCACATCATCTTCATCCCGCTGGGCGCCATCGTGTTCGTGGTGACGGTGTGCCTCCGCTTCTGCCTCTGCCCCAAGAGGGGCGCGGTGACCTCCCCCAGGAACGCCTCGGCGGCCGCAAGGCAACTCGCGCTCAACTCGGACGCCAGTGCCTCGCTCACGACGATGCACTACGACCTCGACCTCCCGCCCGCCTACTCCGATCTCCAGACGGAGGACACGCCCCCGCCCTACTCAGAGGTGGAGAAGGTGAAGCTCCAGCCCTACGAGGAGCCTCCCCCGCCCTTCGACAGGCTCTACAGCCCCACCACCCTCCAGATTGAGTCCGAGACGCAGCAGAACACCTCGAGCTCGTCGTCAGCTGACGCGGACAGGGACTTCAGTTCGACGTCGCTCGCTGACTCCGCGGGGCTGGTGAAGGTGCTGACGGCGAGGACGCTGCAGTCCCAGTTCTCGCACAAACCCCTCGAGGAGGAGAAAGCCGCGGGGCAGAAGTAGACGAGGTCGCTCCTCCGCGATGCTGTGCCTCCCCGTTTCTTGTGTAAGTGAGCGTGTCATGTCTGCGACTTACTCTTATGAAGCATATGAATGCACATTCATTTATAGGGTTACTCAAATACATATATACTTGCACCCCGGACATATATACGTACACCCTACACTTGCATACAAAACCGAATGCCAACGCCCCCCCAGACAAACACACAAACCAGCAAAGGACCCACCGAAGCCAATGTAATCCTGATAGAGTAGGATAAAGTAACATAAGCAAACACTTATTTGACCGGAATATTAAAACCAGGTAGGCTTATCAGTCACCAACCAAACCTTTGTGATACACACGATACGTAACTTCAGAATTTAAGTATATATATGATGAAAGCAATAAGAAAATAAGTAGAATATTATCTGCAGGCAATATTCACCAAGGGAAATAATATCAAATGAATAAATAATGTAATATTCTAACATCACAATCAACTGAATACAAACAGCAAAATTTCTCAGACTATCAAACAACATCTGCAAAACACAACGAATACTGATTACAAACAAAATAAATCTTCTAAGAATATCTAACAATATCTACTGCATACAAAGACCTTATTCTAATAATAATCCTAACCATTGCTAATATTTCTCCCGTTTTTCCTCCTACAGACTGTGATAAATGAAAGACGCATTGCGCACTGGGTTTCCTTCGCAAGATTGCTGTGACCTTCGTAAGAATCATTCGAGAATAAGCTGGAAATTGAGGGAAAATAATAAAGGAATTTCCAAAGTTAGTAAAGAAATTTCAAAATGAGGAAAGAATAATACTAGAAATAATTTTATTGTTTAAAGTTGGTAAAGTGGAAACAGAAAATAGGAAGATAGTGGAAATGTTTGGAAGGATCACTTGTGCAATGACTATGTACTAAATGCAACATACAATGCCATGGAATAATCAAGATATCTAGATACATAATAAGTCGCGATTACTATAATCAAATATAGAATAAGTGCTGACTAAAATAGTGAAATACTTATAAAGTGACGATGATAATTATAACAAATATACCCGCGATCAACCTGAGCAGTTTTGACTTCAAGTGATGTTGTGTCCGGGGCAAGAAAGTGACAAAAAAAAAGAAACACCGCAAGGACCATGGATATCAGCTGGCAGAAACCGGATAATATTTCTCAGTATTGTGCGAGTGAAACTTTTTATTTTTTATTTCCCGGAATGATAATAACGCGGTAAAAATTCTTTGCGCGGTTCAAGGAAGAATCGTAAAGAATAATTCACCCGTTTGTTAGTGCAAGTGCGCATCTTTACCTTCTTTTTTCCCCCTCCTTTCCTTCCTTACGTCTTCCATGTTTTGATTAAAACTCCCCGCGTGTTTCAGTCATATCCGACAAAGAATCATATAATCGCAAATATGCAACCTATTAAGCTTATCTAAGCTGAATCAGCTTTTGCGAAATAATCTAGGTGCGAACGAGGAGAGAGCAAAGGTAAAGGTGTAGGTCCCCTTCAGTATTCCCTCCACGAACGCCTCGTCTGAACGTGATAACAGACACGATGTGAATCCCCGCAGCAGACGACACAGGACTTGATCTCAAATTGCGTAAATATTCCGATGCATTGGCCTCCTTTGCGAAGAATAGGATGTAAGATATGAAAAAGGTAAGCTATCGAAGGGGATTCGAAGTCTTCGAGGAGTTGCCATTGCTTCGAAGTAATGTTTATGAA
>NW_028234414.1:24402129-24407129 GCF_977035675.1 Penaeus japonicus
GTATTATCATTATTATCATCATTATTGTCATCATACTTATTGTCATTATTAGTATTATTATTATCATCATTATCTCATTATAGTTATTATCATTATTCACATTATCATTATTATAATTATTATTATTATTAATATTATTATTATTATCATTATTATCCCTATTATCATTATCATTATCAAGGAATCGCAAGAAGGAAGAGAGAAAACAGAGGGGGGGGGGAGACTCATCCAAATTCCATTCCATTACACGAATTATATGCAAATGTCACTTTACGGAGGGCCTTGAATCAACCGTTACATGTGATGAGAGTAAACTAAGAAAGAAGACGAAAAAAAAAAAAAAAAGGGGGGGGGGGAAATTTACATAATTGTCATGTCGGTCAAGTATTTGTAGATCCGCCCCCTCCCCTCCTCCTCCTCTTCCCCCCCTCCCCCACTTACCCTACCATGCACACCCTCGTCCGAGACTACACACCGGTTCGGCGAGACTGCATGATCCCTGCATGACTGCATACTATCAAAGTCTTACTGTGGCTCATGTGTATCATCGCATAAACCCGGATATTACACATGCAAGACTACGCGTAATATCTAAGTGGTACTCTATGTGGCTACACTTTCGCTGTATTCAGATATATAAGAAATAAAAGACAGAAATCTATTCGATTACGTATTTTCCTTCGCTACGATACAACTGAATGGTTTGGAAATTCAGAAGTAAGGTAGAACAAGGAAGCTATCGCATGCCTTAAGCTATAAAGCTTAATCTACAATAGACAAACATGGTATTTCTTCATTATCACCCTTCTCCCTCTTCTCCCCCTCCCCCCTTCCAACCGCGAACAAGCACCAAATAAGGCTTGGAAGACGGGCGTGGAGAGAGACGGGCGTGGAGAGATCCTAAATCGTGGTAACCGCTCGACTTAATTGCTGTGACGTCATGCACCGAGGGAGTCTGCATGTAACTCTGGTTGTTTATGCCTGAGACCTGATTCTGTGCACATTTTCAGCATGTGTTTTCAAAATCATAAGTTGTAATCATTTACTAAGTTTTACCTGCAAAACTACACGTTAACTGAAGAACTGCCTCTGCACTGTTTTCTCGTTTTCCAACCGTACATTGCATTGCCTATAATACCAGTAGTTTGTCGATCTCCAATCAACCATAACCACTGTATTTGCTGTATCACATCGTGGCCATCGCGGGCGGATCTTCACAGCTTTACATGGCCAAATTCTGGGTCCCTTAGACGGCAGAACTACCACTTGAACGAGATTTCATTTCATCACGGTAGCTTCACTGACACTTATGGTTCCGACAAAAAGGAAGAGAGAGAGGGAGAGGGAGGGAGGGGGAGAGGTGGGGATGGAGAGATGGAAAGGGAGGGAGAGAGAGAGAGGGAGAGGGAGGGAAGGAGGGAGGGAGGGAGGGAGGGAGGGAGAGAGAGAGAGAGAGAGAGAGAGAGAGAGAGAGAGAGAGAGAGAGAGAGAGAGAGAGAGAGAGAGAGAGAGGAGAGAGAGAGAGAGAGAGAGAGAGAGAGAGAGAGAGAGAGAGAGAGGAGAGAGAGAGAGAGGGGGAGGGGAGAGAGAGAGAGAGGAGAGAGAGAGAGAGAGGGAGAGGAGGGAGGGGGAGGGAGGGAGAGAGAGGGAGGAGAGGGAGAGAGGAAGAGAGATACAGAAAAGATGGAGAGGAGGAGAGAGGAGAGAAGAGAGAGGGAGAGAAAGAGAGAGAGAGAAAAGAGAGAGAAAGAGAGCAGAGAGGCAAAGAGAGGAAAAGGAAAGAGCACGAGAGTCGAGGGCCCCTGCGGATGTCAACAAGATAACACACTGTGTTGCAAATCACGGCAGATGCAAGGTCACCTCAAGCCACCCTGTTCCTCCTCTCTCTCTCTCTCCATCTCTCTCTTCCTTCCCTCTCCCGCTCCTCCAATCTCTCTTTCTCTCCTTCTCTTTCCCCTTCCTCTCCCCAGTCACACGCCAGATTGCAACACAGACTAAGCAAATGAAGTGAGTGACCTCCTGTGACCAACAAAGGTCACAGACACTACCCGACAAAGGTCAAGAAAACGCTGACCGGTAATAGCGATATGCACAAACCACCCAATAACACAAAGATAATACTCATGATACTCATAGATGTTTTTTTATGCTTTACATGTGTTATTTTTTACCCGATCTCGCAAAGAGGAAAGTCATGAGTTGATGTGAAGAGTCATAATCATGAGGCTTTAATATTATAATCAAGGGTTGAATAAAAAAAATGACCTTGTATCTAACAAAAAAGGATATCTTTCTCTCTTATGCCCAAAAGTGGCTGGGTCAGTAAGGGCATTCACAATTCAAAATATAGTAATGACAAGAATGAGAATGAGACTTAATGATATATAAGAGGGTTGATCAGTCACAGGAAACGACTACAAGCATTCAATTAGTGGATTATGCGTGCCATGTATCCTAATGTATCCTTAATAATCCCCTTGAAATAATGCCATGAACATCCTTGCCTTTGGACACGTAATTTCACCAACGCAATACGTAACCTTTGATTGCCGTGTTAACTGCGTTTTTTTCTATGACTTCCATTTTTTTCGTCTTAGTATGTTATTACTCAATCTTGCTCGATATTATGTAAGAACTGGATCTGTAAATTAGACTGCATTAGTCTCTGTGTTGTCTGTGTGCTTTTACTTGTCTTCGTCTGATCTCTCTTTCTCTCTCTCCTCTATCTTTAACCCCTTCTCTTGTTTCCATCCCCTTTCTTTTTCTTTCTTTCCTTCTCTCATCTCCATTCTCTCTCTCTCTCTGTCTCTGTCTCTCTCTCTTTCTCTTTATCCTTCCTTCTCTTCCCCCCTCTCTCTCCCCCCCGCATATCTTTCTCTCTCTCTTTTTTCTTCCTCTCTCTGACAGTGTTTATCAGAATTGCAGTTTAGGGTCCATATCAGCTCATAATGTTCTTTATACTCAGTGTGATGTAAGTATTACTGTTTTATGGGAAGACATAAAGCACCTATATATTTTCGCGTATCTCGAAAACAAACACGAAAGAGATACCTAATGAAATTAGATTAAGAGAGAGAAGAGGACGGAGACCTCTGATTACGACTGCGAGTGCCACAACATAAAGCAGTCATACTGGCACAGAGACTAATTACAGACGCTGCACATGGTCTGCATCACATTCCTTTACTCATCCCAATTCCACATGCTGCCTCGCCAGTGCTTTAGAGCCGGAGGTTGCATCTTACTTTGTGTTATCGCTCTCCGAAGATCGTACTTGGTGGAGACCGTGGATTGGTGCCTTTCAAGGTTTTCTATTGTGCTGGTGCTAGGAGAGAATAGTGCCATCTATGTCTGGGATTTTAAACCTATTTTGGTGAATATTATGGCAGTTATAGTATTCATAATTGCAGTTGGCATCATCAGTCCCTAAATAGAGTTATCACTCATACTGCAATAGAGAAACACAGCGATCCACTCTTCCCTAACGTCAAATATGCAATGACACTTACGTCTTGCTAAGTGTCGTCAGCTAAAAACTCGGTCAACAGAGAGAAGAATCTTTACAGTCATACATCTTCGCTTCACCAACCATGTAATATTCGGATGCACCATGAGCTATGGTGGTAAGACTTCATGAGAAGCATTTGGTCTTCAAGCCACCGTTCAAGTCTTTGCATCTTTTTCAGCCGCGAGGGTCCCTAGTTTTTAGTCTTCCCACGGGCCTTTTCTGCCCATGTCTTTAGGAGAGACATGCCGAGGGGAGGAATATCCTCAGGGAGCCTAGCCGAGTGTCAGCATAGGATGGGTTGGCAGTCCCGGATTGTGTGAATAACAGGTCCTATGCTGGACTCACAGTACAGACAATGGTTGGATACATAGTCCTGTTTTAAGTGTTCCCCAAGAACCGATCCAAAGACCTGTTGCAAAAGGTGTCGAGGTGAGACTCCAAGGCGCAGATTAGAGTCCAGGTTTCGCTGTTGCACTGCAAAACCGTTAATATCAAGACTTGGAAGACTTGTAGCCTGGTCCTCCTACACAGGTACCAGAATTTCTAGATGCTTTTATGAAGAATGTTTGAGACTTCTACTGTCAGGTTAATCCATCTGTTGACCTCCTTGGTATGACCTTCCAGTGATGAGCTATACTATCAAGACAGGTACCGAAAATCCTTGAACCTGCAGACCGAAGACCTTTGCTTCACTGCTGATTGCATCTAAAGCTGCTACTAGGGTAAAATACTAAGTTAAGGCCAGTGACCTTGATACTACCCAATGTTGTCATGCATTGATTTTGAATGATAGTTTTTTTTCTCAGTATCAAGTTTATACATGCATTGAAAAGCATTTCCTCGCCTCAGAATTCACAGGAAAGAAGCTAGACAGTCCCAACTGCAGTTCCAGTGATCTCCTTTCCTCCTCCAGAGAGGGAATCCTCGTCCCCAGCTGGCCCAAGGGAATGGTACCTTACTACCAAACAACAGATAGGACAGCATGTAACCTACAGGATATGGATTCACCACCAAACTTCAGTTAGCGAGTAGAGATGTCACAAATACTACCTAAAACCTTACCCTTTGTCTTGGAGAATGTCTTCCTAACCCCAGTCGGAGTAGGAGGTTCCTTACTTGGAGATGAGGATCAGGCATTGGGACCACACTGCCCGCTGCTGACATCTGGTAGGAGGGCTTGGTATTCAGTTTCTTAAGGCTTGGTAGGTACGCGACGAAAGTCAGTTACTAAGAAAGCATAAAGGCCACAGATGAATTGATCTGTAGCCAAACAGATGCTCTCATTCTGACACTCACATGCTCTATGCAGTCTGACCCCTGGCACTTGCATCCCAGACACTCCAGATGACCCCCGACAATGTCCTCTATGAAATCTTGTTTATTGGCGTTAAATGACTAGCTTTGTTGAAACTGGTGGTCTGAGTGTCCGGGCTTCTTTTATTACCTATGGAAGGAAGTTCCTGTTTTTTATAAGAGGTACATGCACATCAGC